>NW_016107592.1:1018654-1113382 GCF_001604975.1 Cebus imitator
TTGCCCTTTTTTTTTTTTTTTTTTTTTTTTTTTTTTTTTTTTTTTGGGTTTTTTTTTTTGTTATGTTCTCATTATTCTTTGAGTACTTTCTCATTTTCTGGCACAATAAAAAAAAAGTGTTGGTATCATCTCATTTTTCCTGTCCAGGCCTTGGAAGGGGCCATGTCTCTAATGAGTCCTGGTTGCTTTTAGGGGAGTATATGGAATCCAGTAGCTGAGTGCCAGCTGTACTCCTTGCTATGTAGATGTTACTGCTCAAAGGGATTCTCAGTCTATATTTATTTCTCCATTTCTATATATTTAAAACAACGACTTCACACTAATGCCTCCAATTTTGATTCCATAGCATACAATTCATTCTAGCTTTTATGCTTTCCATATTTATATCTCTGTTCCCACAGTTCCCATTATCTCCAATTTATTTTTAAATCTCCTGGTATATAGCTTATCTCTCAATCTTGCTGAGGCAGCAGCCCATTCACACATGGGTCCTGATCTTTGCTAGGGCTTGCCTTCCTTGTTTAGGATATCTTATCTGGTTGAGTCTGCCTAATGGCTCTTTGGTGAAAGAAAAAAGGAAGAAATCCAAGAAAGTTATTTCTAAAGACGGCAGGGAAAGAGATTGGAAGGAAAAGGCAAAAGACAAGCCAGGTCATTTTTCTAAAATTCAAATCCATCACTTTCGGGCCATAAGAGTGTGTGTGTGTGTGTGTGTGTGTGTGTGTGTGTGTGTGTGCGCGGGGCAGAATGCTATAGACTGAATGTTTTGGTCCCCAAAATTTGTAAGTTTAAGTCCTAATCCCCAATTGGGTGATATTTGAAGGTGGAGCCTCTGGGAGGTGACTGCAGTTAATGTGTGTCATGAGGGTGGAGCCCCAAGAGGGGATTGATGTCCTTACAAAAGAGGAAGAGACAAGATCTCTCTCTCTCTTTGCACAAGCCAATGAAAGGCCATCTGAGGACATAACCAGGAAGAGGGCCCTAAATAAGGACCTGACCATGCTAGTTAGCACCTTGATCTTGGACTTCCAAGCCTACAGATGACAGGAAGTAAATTATTGCTATTTAAGCCATCCAGTGTGTGACAATTTGCTATGGGAGCCCAGGCTGACTAAAACAGTGACTATTCTTTAAGTCTCTGCTGTAGCGCCATCTCCTCCTCTGGAAGCTCTCCTAGACAGGCCATTTTGTTATTTGTTGTTTCATTCATGCTCTCACAAAATGTAACGGCCCTTATTTCCACTGGTAATTATGCACTCATTTGGGTATGTGTTTGATTAATGTCCCCAGTCCTCACTTAACTGAGAGCAGTAATATTGTCACCTTTTGATTATGATTATGTCCCCACAGCTTGTGGCCTAATGTTGACACACAGTAGATACTCAATAAATATTTGTCATGTGAATAAGTTGTATTTTTAGAAACAATATTTGCTTAAGAATCAAACATAATTTTTTCTATTTTAAACAAAAGGCAAAGTATAGAGAAATGATATGAAAATATAGTGAGATAGGTGGCCATATGACAGTGTAGAATCCTGAAAACTCTTAGGCCTAGAAGCATATAAGCTCTATCATCTAGAAAGACACAAAATCACAGCAAGTGCTCTAAATAATGTGTACAGAAAAATAATGTTGGAAATCTTTTACCAAAGAAACATTTAATGTAGTATATCTGTAAACTGTGTATTTCACTCACATGGTTATTTAGGTGATTCAGGATCATTGAAATGTTAATCTTCCCAAAGTTAAAGTAGAATTTCAGTCAAAATTCATATGTGAGTGTACATGTATGTGTGCATGTTTTCAAACTGGACAAGAAGACTTTGAATTGCACTCGAATGAAAAGATATTTGAGAACAGGCAAGGAAGATTTCTTGCTTAAAAGAAGGATAATGAAGGATAACTTGCTTTACCCTACAGTAAGACTTTTTTTTGAGATGGAGTTTTCCTCTTTTTACCCAGTTTGGAGTGCAATGGCACAATCTCAGCTCACTGCAACCTCTGCCTCCCAGGTTCAAGCAATTCTCCTGCCTCAGCCTCCAAAGTAGCTGGAACATGTGCCACCATGCCTGCCTAATTTTTTTGTATTTTTAGTAGTGACGGAGTTTCACCGCGTTGGTCAGGCTGGTCTTGAACTCCTGACCTCAGTTGATCTACCCGCCTCTGCCTCCCAAAGTGCTGCGATTACAAGCGTAAGCCACCATGCCAGGCCTACTTTTAATAAAATTACCATACTCAGAATACAGACAGTAAAACTTTTGCTAACATTATTATAATCAGAACAACATGGTTGAGCACAAGAATAAACAGATTAAAAGAGCAGAACTGAGAATCAAAACATAGCTCATATAATGAACTTAATATGTCAAAGATGACATGTGAGTCAATAAAAATGAATAATATAATTAATAAGTAGTGCTGGCATAATTTTTCACCTGAACAAAACAGTGTGAAAATATACTTCCCGATACATAGTCGAAAATGAATTACAGAATATTCCTAGTGTTTATCAACAAGAGAATGGACCAAAAAACCATGGAATATTACTCAGCAATAAAAGGAACAAACTCCTGCTTCCCACACAACATGAACGGTTCTCTTAAACATAATGCTAAGTGAAAGCAACCAGATGCAAAAAAGCATACACTGTATGATTCCACTTATATGAAGTTATTTAGAAAATTGATGGTCAGAAAAGGTTGAACAGTGATTGTCTCTGGATATGGATGTGGGTGAGGATGCAATGGGGAGAGACAACATTGGTGGCCTTCCTGATTTGATGGTCATGTTCTGTGTCTTGATGAAAGTTTGGGTTACGCAGTTGTATGCATTTTTAAAAACTCTACAAATGTACACTTGAGACTTGTGAGTTTCACACTACGTACATCTTACCTTAAAAAAGAAACATAAACAAATACATGTTAGAGACATGTATGCTAAAGTGGCTAGGGGTGATATGTAATAATGTCTGCAAGTCACTTGAAAATTCATCAAAACAATAGATGGTGTGATGGATGGGCAGATGGATGAATAGATGGATAGTTACATGATAAAGTTAATGTACCAAGATATTAATTCTAGGATCTAGGTGTAGGCATATGACTGTTCTCTGCCAAATTCTGTCAAGTTCTCTGTGTGCTCGAAACTTTTCAAAATAAGATGGTGGGAAAAATAAATACATTTCACAGGTACTAAATATTCAAATGTAAAACAAACCCCCTTCCCAATAAAATAGCCCAGGAAACTTTAAGAAATATTGCATAGCCTTGAAGTGAACATAGCTTTTAAAATAAACCAGGTAACCCAAGAAGACTTAGCTATTACATGAATGTTATCCACTTTATAAGCCAGAGGATAGCGTAAACAATATAAAGGAATAAGAGATGAGGGAAAAGATGAATTGTATTTGGCAGCAAAGGAGTAACGTCTCTAATATAAAGAGGCTTTTTATAAGTTTCTAAGAAATCAACAAATGACCGAATAGAAAAATAGATAAGGACATGTACAAACAATTAATAGAAATCCCTGTACTATTTGAAAAGATATTAATATCACTAGCACTCAATTGAAAATGTAAATTAAAACAAAATGATGGTACTTATACACATCGGAGTACTATTCAGCCATAAAAAAGTATAAGATCCTGTCATTTGCAACAACACAGATTCAACTGAAGGTCATTATGCTAAGTGAAATAAGCCAGGCACAGAAAGATAAACACCATATGCTCTCACTTATTTGGGATCTAAGAATTAAAACAATTGAACTCATGGAGATAGAGAGTGAAAGGGTGGTTACCAGAGGTTGGGAAGGGTCGTGGTGGGAGGTGGGAGTTGGGGGATGGTTAAGTACCAAAAAAACAGAAAGAATGAATAAAACCTAGTATTTGATAGCACAGCAGGGTAACTATAGTCAATAATAATTCAACTGTACATTTTAAAATAACTGAAAGAGGCTGGGCATGGTGGCTCGTGCCTGTAATCCCAGCACATTGGGAGGCTGAGGTGGGCAAGTCACTTGAGGTCAGAAGTTCAAGGCTAGCCTGGTCAACATGGCAAAACCTCTTGTCTACTAAAAATGCAAAAAAAAAAAAAAATTGCCAGGCGTGGTGGCATGCACCTGTAGTACCAGCTACTTGGGAGGCTGAGGCAGAAGAGTCACTTGAACCTGGAAGGCAGAGGCTGCAGCGAGCCAAGATCACACCACTGCACTCCAGCCTGTGTGACAGAGTGAGACTCTGTCTCATAAAATGAATAAATAGGCTAGGTGGGGTGGCTCACATCTGTAATCCCAGCACTTTGGGAGGCCAAGGTGGGCAGATCACCTGAGGTCAGGAGCTCGAGACCAACCTGGCCCGGTGCATGTAATTCATCTCAGCCAGGTATTTCATGCCAGGTACAACATTCCTGGTGGAGTGTGAATGTTTGTAAACTTTCAGAAAAGTCATCTTGGCAGCAAGGATGCCCAAAAGATACCTCAGATCACAGAGGAATAGACACAGTATGATCCCAATGTTACAGAATAAAATTTTCAAATTTTTGAACAAAAAGAAAAATGTCAAAGAAGGCATATCTAATTGTTGAAAATGATGCTTCAGGGCAGGTGTAGGTAAACTATGGTCTGAAAGCTAAACTCCGCCGGTCATTTTTTTTTAATAGTCCATGAGCTAAGAATGATGTTAATAACTTTTTAAGGGGTTAGTCACCTTCTAAATAATCATGTAATTATCTACATATCATCCTTTGTTTTTCCTCGTAGCCAGCAAAGCCTGAAATATTTACTAGATAGCTCTTTGAGAAAAAGTTTACCAACCTCTGCCTCAGGGGAATTTTAGTTTGTTATATTTTTTAAATTTAATTTAAGTTCTGGGATACATGTGCAGAACGTGCCATTTGTTACATAGGTATACGTGCACCATGGTGATTGGCTGCACCCATCAACCTGTCATCTAGGTTTTAAGACGTGCATGTATTAGGTATTGGTCCTAATGCTCTCCCTCCCCTTACCCCCATCCCTCAATAAGCCCCAGTGTGTGATGTTCCCTTCCCTGTGTCCATGTGTTCTCATTGTTAAACGCTCACTTATTGAGAACATGCAGTGTTTGGTTTTCTGCTCTTGTGCTGAGAATGTTGGTTTCCAGCTTTATCCATGTCCCTGCAAAGGGCATGAACTCATCCTTTTTTAAGGCTGTATAGTCTTCCATTTTCTATATGTGCCACATTTTCTTTATCCAGTGTATCACTGATGGGCATTTGGGTTGGTTCCAAGTCTTTGCTATTGTAAATAGAGCTGCAATAAACCTATGTGTAAATGTGTCTTTATGGTAGAATGATTTATAATCCTTTGGGTATATGCCCAATAAAGGGATTGCTGGGTCAAATGGTATTTCTAATTCTAGATCTTTGAAGAATCACCACACTGTCTTCCACAATGATTGAACTAATTTACACTCCCAGAAACAGTGTAAAAGTGTTACAATTTCTTCACAGCCTCACCAGCATCTGTTGTTTCCTGACTTTTTAATGACTGCCATTCTAACTGGCGTTTCCTTTTATTTCTCTGTATTGTTTTGATTTTTTAAATAATCATGTATTACTTTTGCAGGTTTAAAGAGGATAGATAGGTAGACAGGTAAGTAGGTAGATAAGTCACTTTGGGTGCTGTTGAAAATGGATGTAAGGAGAAAAAAGGAAACCAGGGACTGTAGTTAGGAAGCCACTGTAACAATCCTGGTGAAAGGGAATGGTGCTTTGGAATAGGGTGGGGGCAGTAGAGGTGGAGAGAGAGGGATAGATGTTTTGGTACCCTATGGGGGTTGCTGAGGGATTGTATATAGATGGACACAGAAAGAAATGAAAGATCATTCCTAGGTTTCATTCTTTAGTTAAGTGGTGCCAACTACTGAGATGGAAGGACCAGGGAAAGGGTATTGGAGAGTAAATCCAGAGCTCTATTTTGGGCTTGTTAAAGCTCTAAATGAAATTGTGTGAACTAGGCAGTTGGATACAGATGATTAGAGCTGCTTAGGATGTAGAGGGGGAGGCTGAGCAGGAAATATAAGTTTAAGAGTACTCACTGTGTAGATGGTACTTGGAGCTATTTGGAAGCAACAGACAGGGAAGAGATAAGGGGATCAAGAGTCTACCTGGTGACACAGTGCCCAACCCAACTGCAGACCCAAGTCTTCATACATGCCTGGGTCTGCTCTCTTCTGACAGGTGCCTCTGGTGCCACTGTGTACCTGCTTGGATTCCCTCAAATCATCTGTTCCAAAATTTCCTCTTCCCAAGGAACTAGTCAAGGAACACTATAGCTTCATAATAGATACTGACCCTTCCTCATAGTCCAAGCCCAAATGCTTGCTTTCTTACTTGAACAACCAACTGCTGTGGCTTCTCCTGGATGGATGGTCCTTCTGGCATCTTGGTCTCTCAGTGGAGAGCTCAGTTCAGGTCCCCTTCCCTCCCAGTGTGCCCTGCCACAGTTCCCAGCCACATACAGCCCCCTTTCACTCATGCCATGCTTCTACCTGAGAATGCCAAGAAGGACTTACCAAGGAGCTGGTGTAGGTGGGATCTGAGGTGTCATCCTGGAGGTAGCGGGAGAGGCCAAAGTCAGACACCTTGCACACCAGGTTACTGTTGACCAGAATGTTCCTAGCAGCCAGGTCCCGGTGCACGTAATTCATCTCAGCCAGGTACTTCATGCCAGCAGCGATGCCCCTGAGCATACCCACAAGCTGGATCACGGTGAACTGTCCATCATTTTGCTGTAATAAGACATAGAGGGCATTAGGATCAAGATGGGCTTCAGTGGTTACGCAGAGGCAGAGAGGCTGTGGCCCTGTTGCTTGTCAGTTTCCATCTGCTCCAGGCCAAGCCCCCACTGCAACCTTCTCCCTCCCCCACTCCCATCCCCCATTCCTCTCCCTGAATTCTATTCTCTTCTCCTTGCCAAGCCCTGTCAATTTAATCTCCAAATTACATCTCAAACCCATCCACTTTTTTCCATCTCCACTGCTGCCAGTCCAACCAAGTTGCCGTCATCCATCACCTGTAACAGCCTCTTCGCCCGCCCCCCAATCCATTCTCTCCAGCCAGAGCCATCTTTTAAAGACATAAATCAGGCCACGTCAGTCCCTGGCTCAAAAATATCTAATAGCCTCCCATTGCATTAAGGAAAATCTCCAAACTCCTTAGCACGGTCCAAGAGACCGCCTGGGATCAGCTACTGCCTTACCTTAGGCCACCGTCACTAACGTGCTAATGCCGCAGTGACTGGCACGCTTTCTTCTTTTCCAGGACAAACTCTTCCTGCCTTAGGGCCCTTAAACATGCCATTCCCACTGTTTTCCCTCCAATAATCAACATCTACTTGGCCTTCAGTTCTCTGTTTAAATATTACTTTCTTAGAGAGAGGCATCCCTTTAACTACTCCCCTCCTTCAAATATGATTATCACAAATATGATGACTGTGTTTAGTGCATGCTCTTAGTTGTCTTCTTAGCACATATCACAAGTTTTAATTGTGTGTGTGTGTGTGTTTGTCTGACTGTCTCTGCTTCTCAAGTTTTTACTCTTTGAGGACAAGAACTCTCTTTTTTTGGTCACCATAGTATTATCAGTGCTGAAAACTTTAAGGTACATAGAAAAATCTCAATAAACAAAAATTGAATGAATGATGGATACATCTTTCCCTCTTTATAAAATCATAATGCACCTTCTCTGGGTAAACCCAGGGCTTTCTGCCTTGAGACTGCGATAATCATACCTGCCTCGTAGAATAGTGGGTCAGGAAAACCTCATGCACGGTCTGGCACAGGCAACTCTCCTAAGGAATGGGAGCTGTTGCTGCTCTTTCTCATGGCAACCTACAGTGCTGCCCTCACTCTAATCATTTGTGGGCTCAGGGTTTCTTTGGTGGATGCCCTCCCTCTGGTTAGACAACAGACTTTTCAGTGAATAAAACTGTGTCTTCCTCCTGTCTCCCCAAAGCTCCTGTGTCTTGACTTTGCACACACCAGTTAAATCAATAGACCCTAGGCCATGCTGCCAAGAACATAGTTTCCAGCTAGTCCAGCCCCAGAAGCTCCCCAAAGGGCCGAGAGTTATGTTCTATGAGTAGAACACAGCCTAGTCATTAGAATGATCTGACCGGAGGAGAGGTGGAAGCAGGACACTTGGAGTCTAGTCTATGTTTACTGCTAAACACAGGCACTCGCCAAGGCAACCACGCCCTGTGTCCCAGAGTCCTTATGTGAAATGCAGAAAGCACAGACAAGGAGAGGAGCTCGCATCATCGAGCATCTATTGTATGCAAGATGTTACACAATGCACTCACATGCATATGCTCCTGCAAAAACATTTTCCATGCAAAAATAAGCAAGAAAAAATAAAAGACCTGTCATAAAAACACTCTACTTATGAGCAACAACAACAACAATCAAAAAGTCTGACAATGACTGCATGAACTGTTGGAAACTCTGTTCCTCATGCAAGATTGCAAACCTTGGATCCATGTTCTGGGGGCTATGATCCCCGATCAATTGAAGGAATAGAGAAAATGGACTTCCTCCCCTCCTTCTGGAGATGTCTGCCAGTCAAAGGGCTCCCAAACACACTGTGTTTGACACACTCCAAGTTCCAGGCTGTTTCTAACTCTAACCTTAACCACCTCCTAACCTGCCCAGGAGATTGGATGTATGCTTTCTCCATAATAGATTCTTCTAAGCAACTTAAAAAGAAAGTACAGAGCTACTTTTTGGAAACTCTGACTGGTTTTCGGCATGTTGCCCATCTGTGAGAGCTGGATGTGCAGTGAGTAATGCGGCTCTTCCTCCTCACTGATACACTTCAATCAATACCTTATCAAGAAGTTAGCCAGGCTGTTGCTAGCACCAAGTGTTTTCTCAAGTAGGTCTCTGGGGATTTGCCCCTTCAGAAAGTTGTCATGCAACTTCCATCTATTACAGAGATGTTTCTCAGCCACAAGTCACATGGGTTGTATTTTTTCAATTCGGTGTATTATTTCCTCTGTAAGTGTACAGGCAACAGTGTCTACACATACAGAATGTCTCCCTAAAAAAGGTGGCATCTGGGGAGAGCACTGGGGTGGCTTAAACAACTTTGAGAAGAGTAATGTTGAAAGTGCATGCAGCAATGTGTCTACGTTTTTGCTTTGGGTCATTTAAGTCTTCGTAGAGCTTCTTTATGATCTGATTCGTTTTAAAAATTAGATTACTTATCCTTATAGTTTCTGGGGTCAAAGAAAGAGAGAAACGATTAAAGGTCCAGGCTTTGGAGCCAGCAGACCTGATCTGGACCCAGGCTCTGCAGCTTAGTGATTGTGTGGGCTTGGGCAAGTTACTTAACCTCCAAGCAGTGATTTCCACATCCATAAAATCAGAACATAGTGTCCATTCTTCATAGGGTTCTGCTGAGACTAAATGAGATAACACATATGAAGGGCCATAGCTCAGTGCCTTGTG
Organism: Cebus imitator; assembly: GCF_001604975.1. Lineage (NCBI taxonomy): Eukaryota > Metazoa > Chordata > Mammalia > Primates > Cebidae > Cebus > Cebus imitator. The sequence continues at coordinate 1,028,144 of NW_016107592.1, forward strand.
GACTCCAAGATGGTAGCAATGATCCCTGCTAACATCAGCAGGGCCTTAGGAATGACTCACAAGTCAGTTCCCCTGTACCTCAGATGTGTGTGGTGAAAGAGACTGAGGACACCTGGGACCAGAACTCTGGGTTCTTATGGCTTCCTGGTGGGGAAAACATCCTGGGATCATTGTCCTTGGGGAGCCCAGTACACAGCACATGCTGAACTCAGCAGGTGACAGATAGGCATCTGTAATTGTAGTACATGGTTGAGACCTAATGATGCAAACCTAAAGTTTGGATCAATTAGTCATAAATGTTGGTAGCATCCATCACTTGACTTTTGAATGGCAAATACTTCACAGAATATGTTTTGATCCATAAAACTGGTCCTGTGCAGTAGGCAAGGCAGGCAATATTAAATTGTTTTCACAGACAAGATAAAGGAGGTCTAGAAAATGTATGTGATCAGCCTTAAATCACTCTGTGGTTTTGAGTTATAACCATAATCAAAGTTCAGAATGGTAAATCACTTCTCCACTGACGGTCCATCACTGATCCACTGGTGATGGTGGCCTCAAACGCTGTGTGGAGAAGAAGGCTGGGCATAAGTTTTGCAGGGAGAAGAACCATGATTGATTAATGATGCTACTCTTATTTGGGTCTTCTAACTCCTGTCCTGTGCTTCTGCCACTGCAATATGCTGACTCTGCAATGGGCAAAACATTTTCTTTAGAAATCTTCAAGGGAACCACATAACAAGATAGGTAGGGTCACATCTGTTGATTTCGTAACCTTGGTGAAATTTAAAGATAAAAACATATTACCATTTTTTTCTGGCATGTTTAACTGTTATATGCTCAGGTGATTGCATAATTCTCCAAGAAGAACTTTTAGAGATATGAACAGCAACATTCAAAGATAAACAGAGAAAAGAAACCTAACTTATTTCTTAGTGACTTTGGGAAAGAACCTGGCTCCATGCTGAACGCATAGTAAAAATATAGTACAGAGAAGAAATACAGGTTTAGGTGAGGTGATTTAAACTTTCCTCCCTTCATGACGTGCTTTCTGCTGAAATTGCTTTTCTGCAAGTGCACTGAAGCCACTTGCTGGCCCTTATATTAGACAGGAAGGATTTAGGTATCTCAACTTTCATTGACAAATCCACTTTAGGAAATGAAACACTTATTTGATTTGTTTGAAGAAAATGAATCATAGACTTTTTTCTAACTGAAAGGGACCTTTCAAGCTCATCTAGCTCAATGCCTTTAGTTTATAAATTGGGAAACTGAGTTAACAGATTTGCTCAAGGCCACAGGGTGACTCATAGCACAAACCAAAGCAGAACCTTGGTCTCAGGACTTCCAGTCTGGTGTTCTCTTCCTGATATCTGTGTTGCTACCTTCCAGTTTCAGCCCATCAGTGAGCTTCTCTGATGAGAGATGTTCCCGTCTGTCATTACTCAGTGACTTTCAAGAGCCTTCCAATTATGATTATTTGTGAAAGAACCAGCAGCAACCACAAATCCAAGCTTTGGGCAAGAAGGCCTATTGGAGCATATCAAGAACCATGTTAGCCAAGCCATGGGACACTGGTCATGGCTTCAGGAATTGTTCGTAATATTAGGGAAGAGCCAACAGGTTGAATCCCTTGAATTTGAGTGCCAAGAAGGAAATATTTCATTACAGATTTATATGCTATGTAATCCAGGGCACAATCATTTTTAGAAAATGGATAACAACCATCTACTGAGCATGTGGTTGAAGAATAATGGCATCTCTCAGATGCTGATTCAGGGCTAGAGCTGTAGACACTCTCCAAAGACACTACGACCAGTGGGAAAGGAGAAGTTGGAGGGGAGGAAAACAGTTGCAGAAACTGAGGCCTAATCCTTTTCCTTTCTTCTGAGTAGTGATCCTAAAATTATCCCAGTTCCCAGAAGATGGACCCTGTAGAACTAAACTGATGACCTATTTTTCGATTTTATCAAGCAGCAGATACATCAATTAATGTTGCTATGCTCCAGGGTTCAGTAGTAAGGCTGAAATTAGATTTATAGATTACCTGCCTCCATGCAGTGTGAGGAGTCAGAAACGCTTCATTTCCCGCTCTCCTCCTGGCACTGCCTGCTCCCACCACTCCTTTTGTGCCTTGCCTGCTCCCCTGTTTTCCCATGCTCCTCTCTTGCCCCCAGGTTTTCTTCCCCTGCAAGCTCAGCTCATCATCACGAGAAATGCTGGTGTCCAACACGCCTCTGTGACCTGGGCCCCAAATGAAAACAGGCCCTAGGAAGAGCAGCAGTGTGGGGTTTCGATTTCCCACAGGCTCCTGAGAATGAATCTCCCTGTTCCCCTGCACAGTCCAGTGACAAAGTGTGATCACAGTCCCCAAATCAAGTAGTGGCTCTCTGTGAAATCCAGTCAGGTGACTGGTAGGAAATAAATGACTCCCAAAAGGGTCTTAACACTGGTTCCAGGAAATGCTTTTCTTTCTCACATTGCCTTTTATAATTGAGTTTATTCAAAATTGTCTATTCAACTCAACTTTATTCAACTATCTTCATGAGATCTCTGATCATAAATGAATGTCCCCAGGAAAGCATAGACAATGCCTTGCACTGACATGAGAGGGGCAGCAGCAAGGACAGGGAGTGAGAAATAACGTACACACAGGATGACTAGAGCTCTCATGCCACTCCCTAGCATTTTTCTTTGAGAAATAATTTTTCATTCAACTAGCATTTACCAGGTATGCAGTGTGCTAGGAACTAGAGTTTCCAAATACAAAGCATAACCCATACCCTCATGGAGGCTGTCCTAGGCAAAGTACATGGGTCCAGTAAGCTATATCAGTTGTCTTCCACCCCTGCAGCCCCAGAAAAACAAAAGCCACTACTGCCTAATGACCCAGAATGGGTGAAAAGTATGTTACTGTCATACAAAGGTAGCTTCAGTAGTGTGCTTCTAGACAAGCCTCCCAGCTACCCTTCCACACTACAGTCCCTAAGCTCTGTTTCTGAGTGCTGGAGCTACCATGCAGCTGCTGATATATTTCCAAATAGGTCCACACTTACTTTGGCCTTCATATTTTGCCATTCCATCAGCCTACCTGCCTGCTTCCTCACTTGCCTGGCAAGTTCCTCATTCTCTAATATCAGATAAATTATTCCTCCTCTTTGAAGCCTTCCCTGGATTCTCCAGGAAGATTTGAGAACTTCACTTACTACATATGTACTTAACTCATGGGGAAAAAATATAAGATAGGCAAATGATTGCTAGAAGCTTTGGGCACTAGCAGAAGCAGGGGCTACATTTGTGGCAGGCTGTGCTCTCTAAGATGAACATAACGAAATCTCCCATCTATTATGTGTAAGATGACATTAAGTTGACGTCCCTTCATCAAAACATGGGGCCTGTTTTCTACCCTTGTACCTGGGCCTGTCACTATGTTGGAAGTGACACTATGTGACTTCCTCGGCTAGGTCACTAAAGTGATACAGATTCCCCATTCTCCTCTTGGGACACTTTTTCTTGAGATCCAGCTTGCCCTAAGGAAGTCCAAGCAGGGCACGTAGGAAGGTGGCAGCTGATGGTCAGCACTGATCACATAATATTTGAATGAAGGAGCCTTCGGACAATTCTTCAGCCCTCAAGCTACTGCAACTGACTCCATGTGGATTAGAGGTGTCCCTCCAAAACCTTGCCCAAACTGCAGATTCACGAGCAAAATAAATAGTTTTTGTGCTAAGCCACTGTAGTCTTGGGGGTGATTTGTGATGTATCATTAGAGCAAGGTTTCCTTTATCTCTATAGGGACAGAATCCAGAACAGGGCCTGGCCAGAGCTGTGATCCCAGCAATGTTTCAATGGCTGACCCTTTAATCTGCAGCCACAGCTATTGTTTGGTTGCTTGGGTCATATGTGTAGCCAGCTGCTGGGTATCACCCTGAAGTCCTTGCTCAGAAGGCTCTGCCCATTCTTTGATGCTGCCCACTGGACCCTCTGCTCTCAGTTTCTGCTTCCTGGTTGAAACTGTCAGCTTCCACTCCCCCGACATCAGCGTCTTGGCCATTCTCATTCAGCTTTCCTCTAGGTGCCCTGTGATACCCTACAGAAATAAAAACGGTTCCATCGTGGGCCTGGCTCTACTTTGGGCATATTCTGACAATGATCCGTTACAGGTCTCCCAGCCAAAGGCCTTCAGCTACTCCCCACTTCTGCTACAAGTTGGTTGGGAATCTTCACCAACCACAAAAATAACCCGTGGATGCTTGTGATGCAGTCTTCCCCTGCCCTGCCCGGAAGTGCCTCCTCAGAGGGCAGGTGGCCCAGGCATCAGGAAATGGCAACCCATTTTACTTCTGAACCTGTAAACGGAGAGAGCAATCTGGGAGGGTGGCTGTGCTGGTGAAAGGCAGAGATGGCTGCGATGTTTCCATGAATCACACAGGGCTATGCAGCCGTCAAAAGTCTCTTCAATCTCTGTGATTCATGCAGATGCCAATGGCCATTCTTCGCCCCTCTTATTCATTTTATTCATCCAACAAGCATTTGTCAAGGCCCTGCTCCATGCCATCCTCCTCCTGAGGATCCCACAAGCCCTGTTTTGTTCTCTTCTTTTAGCAACAAATCTCTGCTAACATCTCCAACGCCCATTCACACTGGATTGGGCAATTCCTGAATGGTAGGTGGTGCTCAGGGAACCCCTCTCCCCAGCCACCATTCACCTGCATCCAAGTGCATCATCCAAGTCCCTGGGTTGCTCTTACCCTGAGGAAAGAATCCAAAGCACCATTCTCCATGAACTCTGTGATGATCATGACAGGCCGACTCTTGGTGACCACACCCTCCAGGCGAATGATGTTGGGATGGTCGAACTGACCCATGATGCTCGCCTCACTCAGAAAGTCCCGACGTTGCTTCTCCGAGTACCCTGCCTTCAGGGTCTTGATGGCCACGTAGATTTCCCTCTTGCCTGGCAGTTTCAAACGCCCTTTGTACACTTCTCCAAACTCTCCTGCAATAGCAAACATGCCATTAATATTCTCTTCCTTCTCAGTCTGTGGAACCAAGAGGGAAGATATCTAATGGAGAACAATGGTGCTTCAAGTTGTGATTAAAATGGTGAAAATTGAAATAGTGTTCTCTCATTATGACTATATTGTCTTGGCTGTAACCAGTTTATGGCAAACTCAAAAGGATTACTAAAGTACATTCCTTACCTTGGTTCTTAGAAATAGTTTGGCCAGCACTTTGGGAGGCCGAGGTGGGTGGATCACAAGGTCAAGAGTTTGAGACCAGCCTGGCCAAGATGGTGAAACCCTGTCTCTACTAAAAATACAAAAATTAGCTGGGTGTGGTGGCAGGTGCTTGTAATCCCAGCTACCTCGGGAGGCTGAGGCAGGAAAATCAACCTGGGAGGTGGAGGTTGCAGTGAGCCAAGATTGCACCACTGTACTCCAGCCTGGGCAACAAAGTGAGGCTCTGTCTCAAAATAAATAAATAAATCAGAAAAAGAAAAGAAATCGAGAAATAGTTTGGGTAACTAAAGTGGAATTTCAGAATACTGTATATGAGTTTGTTTCTCCCCACACTTAATTTTTCCATTGTGTCTAGCTGAATAATTGAAATGAAATGGTCAGTTTCACTTTGGCAGGATCATGATTCATTTTTAGTGGATCCTGGTGCAAGAACATTCAGGGGTTAGGGGACATGTTCAGGTACTTTGGCCCTCTGGATGAGATGTATACCATTTATGTTCCTACATTGCTGGGAAAGCATTTGTGTTTATTCAGTGCCCCAGTAAACAGACACTGAGGAGTTAGGAAGGGAAAAGGTTCACTTCTGAAACACAAAAGTGGAGGAAGCAGGATTAGGCAGAGAAAGCCCAAGATCACCATGCAAACCTGATGAAATCCCAGCTAATCCAAATGGCAGAGCCAGAGCAGTTCCCATTGCAGAAGCAGCCAGGCCCTCACATTCCTGCCACGTCGTCACTGACTAGGGGCTGCTGGGAGGAGCTGGGCCTCTGCAGGAAAGCCAGGGCCACTCCTGAAGGTGCTGCAGCTGAAGGCTGTCAGCTAACTGCACTTTTGGCAGGGGAATAGCAAGTTATTTCTCCAAACAGATATGAGCCGCACACCTCCGTGCGTGCCACAGCATTGAAACATTTTCACAGTAAAGTCACCAAGAGTAAAAACAATTATGGTGACGCTACTGATAGCTGCCTAAAAAAAAAAAATCTGTTGAATCCTGTTTAATGTGATTTCAAAAGTTATTTTATGATTTAACTTGGCTTCGTAACTTCCGATTCTTTCATGTGAAGCAGTTAAGTGTCTCCTTGTAAGTGTGGCATGGAATATATGTCAAAGGCCTGACAGGAGAAACATGGCTTTCTGCCAGGGGAACTTTCTCTCTCACTTTTCACTCCTGGAAGAAAATGATGGAGAAACCTGTGAACAATCAGATAAATTTCTGGTCATATTAGAAAAGCCAGTAATTCCCTTCCTTTCCCTTTTCCCTTCCCTTCCCTTCCTTTCTCTTTTCTTTTCTTTTAGACAGAGCCTCACTCTGTTGCCCATACTGGACTCAAGCTCCTCCGTTAGGCGATCATGCTGCCTCAGCCTCCTGAGTAGATGGGACTACAGCTGTGCACCACTGCTCCTGGCTGCAACATTGATTTTCATATTGAATCACATGCTCTTTTGGTGAACTGCGTGAGGTCAGACCAAGTCTCATTCATGTTTGTAGCTTGCACATCCACTCCACTGTAGTGCCTGGCACAGAGCAGACATGCCAGTAAAAGTTGTCGTATCATATTTATTATCATATGCTTGGCTTTTGCCTTGCTCGCTCTTGGGTACAAACTGCTGAAGATTCTATCTTTGCTTTATCCAGAAGTAGAAGTACCACTATTTAAATTTGTGTGTTAAAAATATGTATGCTGCAGCATCATCTTCTATAAACGCACACTACAGTGGCTTAATTTATTTAGTAATTAAAATGAGTAAAATTTAAAGGAAAGTATGGGACAATACAGGCCTGTCACATACATGTTTATATACATATATATGTGTGTGTATATATGTGAATGTATGTATATATGTGACTAGATATGGTTCTGCATGTATATATGTAGCATATATATATAGCATATATATATAAAACTATGAGATGAATGAAACAAATCACATATTTGATACGTATACTAATGGAAGAATATTGGTTAGTATTTCTTCCTTGTTGCCATAATAATGAGCTCTATTTTCTTCTAGGAAAAAGCCAGAGCTAACAGTTGAGGGTAAGGGTGTGCTAATATGCCTTTGCGGAGGAGGCAGTACACAAATATCTATTTATTAACCACCTACTATGTGCCAGGAACTGTGCTAGGCACTTTGTGTGACTTATTCAGTCTTCACAACACTCCTGTGAGTTAGGTGTTACTATGGCCATTTAAATAATAGGGAAACTGAGGGACAAGGAAAACATGCCCCAATCACACAGCTGGAGTCACAGCCAGCGTTGTTGCCCATGCCCATCTCTTCCTGCCACACGGCCTCTAATAGCTATGCCTCAGTTAGCAGGGCCACAGGCAATAAAGCTACATAGACATGAAATTACAGTTCAGGGACCATCATGCCCCAAGTGCGCAGGTTCAAACAAGTCATATATAGTGACTACCACACAACTCAATATCCAGGTGACAGCAGAAGTGATACTGTTTCATAGGCAGATGTCATTCATGTAAGCCTCCTGCCAGGAGTCGGGTGGCATCAGAATTTGGAAATCAGTGTATTTATCAGTTTCTACATATCAGTGTGTGGAGTTTACAAACGTGCTCCAAGGGAATCTGACGTCCCCCACAACAAAGACTCCAGTCAAGAACTTCTGTTCTACCCCAGTGGTTCTCAAAGATGGCTGCCCAATGGAATCACCTGAAGAGACTTACAGAGTACAGAGGCCTGGACCTCACTGCAGAGATTCTGACGAATTGGTCTGGATATAGCCTGCACATTGACCTATTTAAAAGCCACCCAAAGGATTGGTTACATAATTTGCAGAGCATGGTGCAAAGTAAAAGTGCAGCATTCCTTGTTCAAAAATTATTGAGAATTTCAATACTGTGACAGCAGAGCTTTAAACCAAGTGCAGGCCCCTCTCAACATGGGGTCCCGTGCAAATGCACCAGTCACAGGTCCACAAAGCCAGGCCTGGCCGTCCCAGTGATTCTCACATGCTGCTCAGGCTGAAAACCATAGGCTTAAACCATCCAAGCACTTTTCAAATGAACTTGTGACCTGCCAAAAGCCATGGCGTACCTGAAATTTATCTCTGTACTTCCGAATACTAAGGAAAGCACACATATAGGCTGCCTCATACTGCACCGGGCCTGGCATATAATGTGGTTTTTATAGATGTAAGAGGAGAAAAAGAAGAAAATAAGGAAGGAAGAAATCAATGGAGATGGTATGGACTACTTTTAGAAAGTTGTAAAAACTAAGATTAAAAATTAAATAACATTTTTCCAATTAGAAAAGTAGTTTGATGGAATCAAACGACTTTTGGTCTTCAAGTCTAAAACTGACTGGTCTTCAAGTCTAAAAACTCACCATACAGTTTTTTTAAATTATAAAATATAAACATGCCCTCTTTGGGTAGGGCATGGTGGGCTTTGCGGTTGGTTACCTTCATGGTCATGGCGTCGCTGCTCTCAGAAATGTGACTTAAAGAATGGTAATTCTTTAAAAGAATGATAATTCTGTAAAAAGAGCTCCTTTCCCGTCTGGCAAAGAAATGTCTTCATATTCTCCAAGCCAGGAGGTTTTCAAAGCACTAACTGCAAAGGATGCCACTTAATATCTAATCCTCACTAGGAGATTATGTTCACCCCTGTAACTAAGTAGACCCCTGAGTGCAGTTGGGAGGAAAATTGGTAGTGAATGGAGGAAGAAGCTCCACGTCTACCGCCAAACCACACCTGAGTCATTGGATGTTGGCGGACCCTTCATTTCTCCAGAACTTAGCTTTCTCGTTGCTATTCAACCAAAAGAAGTGACTGACTGTCTTGCCTAACTAACAAGGTGTTGAGAGAAGTCTAGGAGAAGGTGCTTTGTAAACCACAAACTGTTGGAAACAATTGTGGGTGGTTATTTACTTATTTATTTTTTGAGATAGAGTCTCGCCATGTCACCCAGGATGAAGTGCAGTGGCGTGATCTCGGCTCACTGTAACCTCTGCCTCCTGGGATCAAGCGATTCTCTCCTCTGCCTCAGCCTCCTGAGTAGCTGGGATTACAGGCACCCACCACCGTGCCCAGCTAATTTTTGTATTTTTAGTAGAGATGGGGTTTCACTATGTTGGCCAGGCTGGTCTTGAACTCCTGACCTTGTGATCCACCCACCTTGGCCTCCCAACGTGCTGGGATTACAGGCATGAGCCACCATGCCCAGCCTTTATTTTTTTTTAGACAGAGTCTCACTGTGTTGCCCCAGGCTGGAGTACAGTGGTGCGATTTTGGCTCGCTGCCACCTCCATTCCTGGGTTCAAGCAATTCGCCTGCCTCAGCCTCCCAAGTAGCTGGTATTACAGGTGTGCACCACCACTCCTGGCTAATTTTTGTATTTTCAGCAGAGATGGGGTTTCCTCATGTTGGCCAGGCTGTTCTCGAACTCCTGACGTCAGGTGATCTGCCCACCTTGGCCTCCCAAAGTGTTGGGATTACAGGCATGGGCCACTGCACCAGGCCTATTTTAAAAACACAAAGTAGAAGTAGGTAGTGTAGGGGGGAGTGCAGAGTGGGGGCCTCATTGGAGGAGAAAAGAGAGGAAAAGTAGGTTTCTCCAGCCTTGTGAGACTTATGGTGACTGATCTAAGACATACCAGAGCTTTTTGGCAGGGGTCATGGCGAAGTTTCCCTGCCAGGTGCCGGGGCATGGAGGGTGTCTCCAAATAAGCCTAGGATGCTAAAGTCTGGGGTTTCTGGCCTTTGAGCACACACAGCCAATAGCCTTATAGACAGGTGGGAGTTGATGGGCATATTGCTATTTTTAATAACAGGAAATCAAGACCCGGTGTCACTTACAATCTAAGAAATTGCTATCACCTGTGATCTTTGACTTTGGTTTAATATAGCACCTTCAAGAAATTATTTTTGCTTTTTGATAATTTTCCTGAAATTAAGGGCCAGGACTTGATGTCTGTAGTACTTTGATTTGCCATCATCTGAACTCTAAAGAGCTTCCTTTCACATGAACTCCAAATCATGTCCATGTTTTCATTTTTAATAAAACTTCACAATACCTAGAAAATATTTCCAGCAATTCAAGGGTTAACATTATATTTAAGACAGATGCTTATAGGAAATGCTTATGCTGGGTAGTGGTTGTGGCTAATTCTTTTCATGCAGATTCTTTATTGATAGTAAATACAACCAGCCTAATTTTGGTCCTACTGGACTTTGATTGGCACACATCTTTGCGACTGACCTTGGATCCCCTCCTATGGACAAACATCTACTTGATTTGGACCCAGATCCAGCTGTAGGGCAGTCTAGCAGCGAATGTGCTCAGCAGTGGTTCTCAAACTGTGGTTCCTGATCAGCAGTATCAGTATCACCTAGGAAGTTGTTAGAAAATGCACATTCCCAAACTCCACCTAGACCCACAGCATCAAAAGCTCAGTAGATGGGGCCTGTGACTTGGGTTTTAGCAGCCTCCAGGCGATTCTGATGCCTGCCTCATAGGTTTGAGAACCATGGCCCTCAAGGCTGTCGGCTGAGGGTAATTTAACCAATTCCTATGCGTTTCCTCCCAGACAGCTGCTGAAATTATTCCCTACAAGTTTCAGCTCCTTGCCAATTCCTCTTTCCTACCTTCCTTGACAAAATGAGGAAGAGAGAAAAAGTGGTTCAGCAGCATTAAATGCCTCAACTATTAAATGTAAAATCAGAAGAAAAGAATTCTCAATTTTTGAAAAGAAACATTCACCTGCCAGCAGGTATTTCAAGCAGTAGCTGCTGGTTATGCAAGCAGCTCAAATCTACACACAACTGCACTTTTTTTTTTAAAAGCAGCATTTTGAAGTCAAAAACTGCCTTGGGGGAAAAAAAGGAAAGCAGAGCTTCTAGTTACTAATTCAAGCTTACACCAGAAATGGAATGTTTTAAGAATACATTTAAACTAGGTTTTAAAGTATGATTTCAGGCAAGTTTTAACACACTAGCCTGTGCAAGTTAAGTGAGTTGTGGCTAAACCAGGGAGAGCAGAACCATAGTACACATCCACCACTTCCTGACCCTGCACGGAGGACAGACATTATTAGTTGACCACAACCATCCTCACCCTTTCATCAGAGTTCCTCAGATACTCATTACTAGGCCACTGGAGTTGGCACATGAGATGGAACCTGCTTGACATCCACTGTATTCACAATACTTAAAATCGAGAGAGTGAGAGAAAATGATTTCCTCTTTTCTTGCAGCTTTTTATAGTTATTAGACAACTGCATACCTATAAATCACATATGTCTGTATATACATCTGTATCCACAGCAATGAGAATGGCAGCTAGCCACTCTGTAACTGTCTGCAACAGCCCAAGGCTCCATTCACATGACGGTTACATTCTCCAGATCTAGATCAGCTCTAGCTGGGTTTAAATTCTAGCTCTATCACAAACTCAACTGGCAGCACACACTTTGGCAAGCTATCCTCTGAATGTTGATTTCCTTACCAGTTACAAGAAAATATACATGCATACACATACATATGCGCTAACTCACAGAGCACTAAGAGAGTTAAATGAGACAACGCTTGTGAAGAATGTAGAGTATTGTCAGATACACGGTGAGTATTCAAGACACGCCAGCTACTTTGACCATGTTCCTGGAGACATGTCTGTGATTCCCTCTCCTAGAAATGCTTCTTGCTCTAACTTCTATTCAGTGTGCGCTACCCTCATGCTGCCCATCTGTACTCTGAATGATGCCAGGACTGTCAAATTTGCAAGTGACCTTTCTGCCAAACCATCCCCAAGAAAACCAGGGCCTTTGTTGGCCTCACAGATGATTCCATCCGCATCCGCACTTATCACACATTCCCTTATCCCAACTATTCTCACCAGCCCTTTCACTGCAAGCTTCCTTCTTCCAGATGATCATCCATTCCTGGAAATTTTGAAACAATAGCTGCTAAAGTCAGAAGAGAATGTATTTATTAATTAAAATACTAATGGCATGTCTTTTTCCGCTAACAACTTCTGGTGGCACCTTCACCTGCATTGGCATGCACTGACAGTCATGCTTGGGCTGTTGACTACAGTTATTCAGGTTTCACACTGCACAGCCCAGGAGTGCCATTCCAGCTGCAGAGCCCTGGCTCATGCTCTGGGCAAGTCTACTAATCAAACTGACTAGAATTAACCAATGCATGGGAATTGACTTATGAGATGATGCCTATTAGACTCATGGTAACAATAAGCTGATATTTTCTGAAGATACCAGGGTGAACTGCTGTCTTCTGTAAAGATGCTTCAATTACTCTCAGTATCTGCAGGGAGAAGAGGAAGGGTCAGCTTTCCTTCACTCCACTGGGCCACTGGGCCACTGGGCCACTGGGTCACTTTCAGAGCATCAAATGACTCATGATCTCACGCCATGTCTCCAGTCTCTCTTCATTCTCCTAAACACTACCTAATTCTCCATATTTTTAGCACTGCCATGTTCTCCCTCCAAGGACCTACTTTCATTTGCCATATACAACAAATTGAGCACTTAAGTGCTATGCACTAGTCCAGGTACCAGACCAACAAAACGCATACATTCCCTTGTTCCCATGGAACTTTGAGACTTGTGAGGAAAGATGGACATCAAACAAATAATTACTTCGTAATTAATGATTTATTATTGTCTTCTTGGGCAGCATCACACCTGGCTCAATATTATTTTTATTTCTTTGATCAACATTTGCAACAGCTTTAGGAGAAACTCTGGCAGTCCATGCAATTCTTCAGCCTTGCAGTTTCTTAATTTTCCTCCATGGGTCTTCACTCACGTGCACAACTGCCATTCCCCACACCCTGGATGCCAGGCAGCCTCACTCTCCCGTAACCTGATGCCCCTCATTTCGGGTCACAGCCTCTATGCTACCAGTTCCCATCAACTCCAGGCACCAAGCCCACTAGTCACTGCATTCATCACATTCATTTGGGTATATACCAGTGTGGGTAAATTTAGTCACTTAAATACAGCCTCGATCCTAGCATCAACCCTCTCAAAGCCTCTCCATGCCATCTAAGCAAAACCCTATAGCTGGTTTTCATGCCTCCAAGGTTTGGCCCATCCTTTGCCATCACCCTTTTCCAGTCCAATCCAAACACAGCATTTATAAGATTCAGCTCCCTAGAGCCTTGGTCCTTTCACCCATCCTGTTATGAAACCTGTTTTCTATGGGATAAAATTCATATGGCAGCCTCTGGATCTCTAGATCTTGGTCTGATTCTTCAGATTTAGTGTTCAATACTTACCCACAGGAAATCCCTCCCTAGCAATCTTCTTTTCTCTTGTTCTCAGGATGTGCCACATAATGTCGGTCCATCCAAAGCCTCTGCAACCTCAGGGGCCACTTTGTTGCCTCTTCCCTGAGTCCTCGCCTGCCATCACAACCTCTCTCCCATCTCCAGGGCTACACAATCTCTGGGCCCTCATCTGCGCTGCCTTCCTCTCACTGAGTGGCACTGAATGTCTGTGCATTAGGCAATAACCCCTGCATGGCAGGACTTGTTAGGCAATGAGTGTATTTTTCCAGCATCTCCCTCTTACAGTCACAGGCACAAAAGCACTGTTTAATGAATAAAGATCTTTCTGAACTCTAAACTTAATCCCTCTTGCAACAAGCCTTCTCCTCTGGCTCTATATCTGGCAGACGCAGGATAGTTCTTCTGAAACCTCTTTGAAATAACTTTATGTAGTCTGGGGGATGGGGGTGTGCTGATAAGTGTTCAACTATCAGCTCAGGAAGGAAGGAAGGAAGGAGGAAAGAGGGAGGGAGGGAGGGAAGGAAGGGTGGGAGGAAAGGAGGGAGGGATGAAAGGGAGGGAGGAGTGGAGGAAGGGAAGGAGGGAGGGAGGGAGGAAGGAAGGAAGGAATGAAAGGGTTCATGATTTGTAGCATTTGTCAGTTCCCATAGTGTGAACAGGGAATACTCCCACTATGGTTGATGTCAAGAAGAGAGAAAAGAGAAAGAAAGAAAGAAAAGAAAGAAAGGAAGGAAGGAAGGAAGGGAGGGAATGAAGGAACGAACAGAGAGCAGGCTCATGATGTGTAGCATTTGCCAGTTCCCATAGTGTAAATACTCCTACTATAGCTGATGTCAAGCTACCAACACGATGTCACTAAACATGGGGCTAGAAACAGATGTGCATAATTGGCTCTTGCAAGCTACTGCAGGCTGTCCAGCACACCATTGCTGGAAGGTCATGTTCATTTTCCTTCTTAGATCATTTAGTTTTCCTCTTCTGTCACTGTCTCATTCTCTCATATGCTTCATAAAAACTTACTTTTTCTACTAGTGTTTATCTTTGAAGGCTCAGGCCAAAGGTCATTCTTTGCAGAGCCTTCCTGCTATGCCCAGCCCCTCCCAGAACAGCAAGCTGGATGCTGCTCTGTGCTGGCCCCACACTTTGCATAACACATGCCTGTGTGGATGGTGTGAAATAATTAACTGTTACTGGCCTGATTTTCCCACTAAATCTGTCAGACCTCTGAGTCTATTTATCTGCCTCTGCATGTCCAGCATGTAAGAAGTATTCAGTAAAAGCTCGAGGGAAGAAGAGGAGGGAGAGAAGAGAGAGGAAGGGAGAGAGAAAAAAATAAAAGGATAACAGCCAGATGCGGTGGCTCACACCTGTAACTCTAGCACTTTGGGAGGCCAAGGTGGGCGGATCACGAGGTCAGAAGATCGAGGCCATCCTGGCCAACATGATGAAACCCCGTCTCTACTAAAAATATAAAAATTAGCAGGGTATGGTGGTGCATGCCTGTAGTCCCAGCTACTCAAGAAGCTGAGGCAAAAGAATCGCTTGCACTCGGCAGGTGGAGGCTGCAGTGAGCCGAGGTCGTGCCATTGCACTCCAGCCTGGCGACAGCGCGAGACTCTGTCTCAAATAACAACAACAAAACGAAACAAAAGAATAAATGACTTCCGGTTATTCTTTTCATGTTTTGCAACCCAAGCTTTCCCCTTGCTTCAAGTATTTCAAGTGGCTAAAAGAAACATTGCCAGTTACATGGTATAAATCTTACCTTAACAAATTCCTTGCTTTTGAAACAATTTGACTTTCATACCAGCTCTTTTAGTACTGAAGAGTCAGCCTCAGTGGGGCAAGGTATGAGAGAAATGAGAGGGATGACAGAGGAGAAATGGACCTGGAGAAAATTTGCTTCCCTGCAGGAGTGTCTTCTGTTAAAATAGCATGAAGTTATGCATAGTAAGATAATATCCATGGGGATTCACTCTGGGATATTCTGAATTACAAGGAGATGGGTCTCTGCTAGAGAGTGTTCAACAGTAACTGGGCAGAGGTCTTTATACCATGCTACTGGGCATCACAGAAACTACCAAATGCATCATTTCTCCCCAATACCATGTGAGTCATGGAGAGGACTGCACCTTCTCTGAGCAGAATGCACAGACATGACAGCACTGGCAAATGCTATGCACAAATGGAGGTGAGGGATGGGGCAGAACTATCAATTGTCCTTTTATAAGTATCCAGCAGCTGGTGAGCTCACCCCAAATTGTAACTATCCAGCAGGGTCATAAAGTAAGAAGGCTCTTTACTCCTCTCCTGACTAAGGCAGGCAGGGGGGTGCTGATGTGTGCTCCCTAGGATAAAATACAGTCCAGAACACATCACTCTAAGCACACGACATAAATAACAACATTAAAGTCACTAGCACCATTACCACAAGCCATAACAATTAATAACGTGAGCAAACAGAGGACAGGCCTGAAAGCCTGCCTCCCCAACACTTTCAAGTTTACTGGAGAAATCTGAGCCCCTAAGAGTTATCCAATTTATCTGGTACCTAGCCTTCCAAGGCATGATCCTTAAATATGTCAGCATCTAAAGAGGAAGAGAAAATTATCTGCACAGAAGTGAAAGTCATGGTTCAGTAACATACTTAATGCAAAAGTCAATGGGAAATATGTATAAACTCATGTGGATATGATTCTGGTGACCCAGCTGAAACTCCTGAGGGGTTGGCGGGAGCAGGTGGTGTGTCATTTCCCGGCACCCACCACAGTGATGCTGAAAAAAGTGTGAGGACGAAGCTCTTGAAGAGAGAAACCAGAGCAGGAAGATGGCAGCCTAATGGGGCAGACTCTCAAATGTGACTTCCAATTTCACAGATGGCTTTTTGACCCCTGAGTGCATTAAGAGAGCAGTGAACAGAAGGATGGTGACATTCCCCCTAAAGATAATATATGAAGTAGCTGCAAGACTTTGACTAAACATATTTTATTGAGTTAAAATATTGAGAGGCAATTCCATGGCTTTCCCAATAATGACATGAATAAAGCACTTCTAGGTCCAAGAACCTAAAAAAGATGACAGCACATTAATGAAGAGAGCTCGGACAATGGCTAAGAAGAACTGAAGAGGAAGAAAAGATGAACAATGTTGTAGAAGAAAATAAAACAAATTTAACACATCTTTTAGGAAGGTTCACAAGAAGCAAGAATGAGGTTTCTTTTAGTGATATTTTGAGATGTTTTATCTTATTTACATTAATAAGGCTGGGTTCATTACCAAACTGACTCAACTAACTCATTAAAGGAGGATGAAAATTCTAGGTCAGTCTTAGGTATGATTTCCTGAGAGCAACTCAGGCAGTGAGTTTTATGCTGAACTGGGTTTCTATTCCAGTGCAGGTAGATGAATGAGGGCACACACATTTCTTGAGAGTGAAATTTGTCTTATGTTGTTACCAGCTATACCATAGACTTTTCTGTTAAAAAAAAAAGAAAAAGAAAAAAGAAAAAAGCTATAGGTCGACTTTCTTTGGGAAACAGTGGTTTCTCTTCTAATCATCTTCAAATTCATGTATATAGGAAATGGAGACCTTAAAGTATGGCAAGATATCCTGACTTTAAGCCATTGAGATATCATTGTTAGTAAGTGGAATACTACAAATGTATATTTCTTTCAAAGCCTTCTCAACTAAATACCTTCTGCCCCTCTCCTTATCTGCATTTGGTGGTCCATTTCCAGTTATTTCTGAATCTATAAAACCGCAGCTGACTTTTCTGCAACAGCAGACAAGCTTGGCCACCATGGTCAAGGTCCCCAAAGATCCCAAATGATGTTCTCTCTCTGTCCTAGATACACATGGAGATAGTTCAGACTCATCTTCTGAGGAGAAAGTAGGTAGAAACTCTCTTCCTAATGGGATGAATTTTCAAACTGAAAGAGGACATCTAGAGTGGTGGGAAGAAGATGTCTGGACACCAGGAGGACAGAAACAAGACAGGGGATAGCCATACCTGCTCCGATGACCTCTTCAATTTTCACAAAAGATACATCAATCTCCTTGGCAAACTCCCGGACAGCTTCGTTGGGATCCTCATAAGTGAAGGGGTCAATGTAGATCTTCATCCCTGGAGAGCCTTGTTGGAGGAGATAAGCAGGGTTAACATCCCAAAGAGAACACAGTTGTCATTCAGCACTGCTGATGTCCCCAACACCAAGGGCATTCCTGGGCGGAGCTCTCCTACGCCCCAGGCTATAGCTGTCCTCTACGTCTCCTCTCTTGCTGGGCCTCCCCATCTCCCTTCCTTCTAGGCCATTCTAGCCTGATTCTCTGTCCTCTACTTCTCCTCCATATTTTCTTCTTTTTTTATAAGCTGTTGATGAAATGTGGAGCAGATTACTTATAAGTGACAGATCGGGACCAGTTCCCACACCGGGCGCTCACAGAAGGCAAGGAAACTGATTGATGCCAACCAAATGCATTAGCAGAAAAGTGGTGGTAAAATGGTAGGGTAGATATCAATATTTATCAACTTGACAACTTTCCTGAGTGGAGGCCACTGTTAAGGTTATAACTGACGGCTGTGGTGCAGGGCTGCAAGAGGGATGACGATGGATTTTTTTTTTTTAAAAAGAGAGAAATTGCCATGAGAAAAATCTCAGGATGGAAGTGCCAAGATGGTATACCAGAAGAGAAAATGTGAAGAAAGCTTATAAAATACTCATAGAGAAAAGAGCAAAGTCTACATGGAAAAAATGAGGCGGTATGAAAGAAAAATGGTGATTGAATCTTCATGCCTTCAGACACACTGAAGTATGAAAAACAAATAAAATGGTGAATGAGAAATACATAAAGGAATATAGGCCTTGTCACCGATGTACACAATGGCAAGATAAATAGGTGTGCATGGGGACAAAGTAGAGAATTGTCATTGCAGAAAAAATACATTCGAAAAGTAGAGGAGAGGGAACAAAAAAAAAGTAATGGAACCCAAGAAATGAATGCATTCATTCACAATGTAATTTTTCAACACGTTTGATGTGCCATTAGGCAAAGTACAGGAATTGTTTTTATGGCGGTGGGTGGTGGAAATGCTGGGGCTTGGAAGGCCAAATGACGTGGTCTGGTATCACAGCCTTGGG
This sequence comes from Cebus imitator, assembly GCF_001604975.1. NCBI lineage: Eukaryota > Metazoa > Chordata > Mammalia > Primates > Cebidae > Cebus > Cebus imitator. Next base: position 1,046,797 of record NW_016107592.1, read on the forward strand.
AAGAGTAGGGGCCTTCTCGGCCAGGTACTGCTGTCTCATTCATGAAGACAGTCAGGTCAGCAGGGGCAGGCAAGCCTACAAAAGCCACCTTGCTCTAGGTTCAGTGACTGGGATCTAAGGCTGAGGTTGGGCCTCAGGTTTCGTGAGCTCTTTCTTAGCACCTGGGCCCCGTCATGTCCCCCACCCCCCACCACACACAGTAGCTTGTTCCCTTGTGACCCCCAGCTCTAGGTTTTTTATTTTGAGACAGTCTTACTCTGTCACCCAGGCTAGAGTATGCAATCTCGGCTCACTGCAACTTCTGCCTCCTAGGTTGAAGTAATTCTCTACCTCAGCCTCCAGAGTAGCTGGGATTACAGGCACCCGCCACCCAGCTATTTTGTTGTTTTTGTATTTTTAGTAGAGACAGAGTTTCACAATCTTGCCAGGCTGGTCTTGAACTCCTGACCTTATGATCAACTGGCCTCAGCCTCCCAAAGTGCTGGGATTACAGGCGTGAGCCACTGTGCCCAGCCTAGTTTTGACATTTTCCATTCAAAAAATTCCTGATGGCTCTATAACTCCCCTAAACTGGTGTTGCTTGGTCATCAATCCAGGCAAGGACTGGAAATACTAGAGCATAATCCAAAGGAAGACAGAAGATACAGCAAACCATTGAGGGGATTATTTTTTAAGACAAGGAGGGCCAGGTGTCCTGCCCAAAAGAACATTTTTTTTTTCCTGAGTCATTAAGTAAAAATCTCTTGTTTTAGACTTGTCCATATCATTCTAGAGGGCTCCTTGAAAGCTTTGGGAGGACACTGACTTTGGAATATATCAACCGAAATTTGGACAAAGCAAACTGAGAGATCCTCATGTTTATGTAGAACGATCTAGTCCCTAGGACAGGGTATGAGGCATATGTGTGTGTAGGAAGAGGCTTCTGCTTTAATAACAGTGGACCAAGAGAAAAGCAGAGATGGGGTGCCAGGCCTTTTTCATTTGTTATAGAGAACCAGGGTAAGAACAGCCAAGCCAGATTGGAAGCATATAGAGAACCCAGGTCAGCATCTCCAGGCCACCCTATCTTACCTTGGGCTCACCTAGAAGCAGTCCTTGAGACAAGATTTTTGAAAGCAAGTGGCTTATCTGGGTGGTGATCCCAAAAAGTACCTGAGATGAGAAGGGAAGTAAGATAGGGAAAGGAAGGCAGCCTGTAAGAGGCACGCTCTCAAGCCATTGTGGGTCATTGAGCAGGCCTAATTCCGCTGAGATTCACATCTAAACAATGTATAGGTGAGCACATGCTTCACAGCTGGCCCGTCCTGGGGTCAAGAGAGCTGTGATATTTCCACACAATCGGTCAGAGGCTGCTTGTCCTGCTGTACAGGTGGGCAGGGAGGCTCCAGGGCCAGAGAAAGCAGTCAGGCAAAGAAACACAGATGCCGCAGGTGGAAGTCAGCCGCTGTGTGACTGGCGGCAACAGATGCACTCAGAATGCAAAAGGGACAGCAGGTCAGTGTCAACAAGCTGTGATTTCTCCCAAATTCTGTGCTGTGGTGAGAGGAGGTAAAGAGCCCAGGTGCTGGGACCCACAGATGAGGTGAGGACCCCAAAACCTTTTATTAGCCCTGTATAATGTGACAAGTTGGTACACATCTCTTAGCGTGGTTTTCTCCTCTGCCTATGAGGGAGGTAACACCTCCCTCCCAAGGTGGCTGTGAGATTGACGAACAGATTGCTGACGACATACCTAGCATAGTGTCCGAAGTACAGTGATGACTCACTGATTGATAGACTTGTTATATCATCAGTAAATTGTTCTAGGAAGTGTTTGGGGAGGTAGGAAGAGGAAGCAAGCAGAGGGTGGGCAGTGGGGGTTGTAAGCCGCTTAGGGTTATATTAGTTTCTTTAAAAATAACTACCTTGTTATTTTAGATCAAGGGCTTTTGAACGATGTATGCTAAGCTGTCCTACAGGAACTCTTCCATGGAAACTAATTAAACAATCTACAATATGCGGTAATGAATGGTTTGCAAGTAAAGACATACATAAGGATGAATGGGAAAGGATTCTGAGTTAATGAGTTTTACAGATATTGGCCCCAATCAGTTCAAGGAAGGAGCTATTCCCAGAAGGGAAAGGGCTCATCTCTTAATGGTGCCAGGATTCTTTCAGGCCAGTAATGTGAAAATAAGTGCACACACATGGAAGAAAGTCTGCACTGTGAAGATGGGTGCAGTTTACTAACAAAGAGAGGTCTGCTGCTCTGCTGGCTTGTAGAATTGAGAAGTATGTATGTACGTGTGTGCATGTGTGCACACACATATATGTGATGGCACAGCTGCTGTTCTGTGGCCATGGACTTTGGTGTCACTGAGGCCATTCACCAGAAGCCAAGGAGTCTGCCTGGAGTAGTGATGTAATGCCAATTTAGAACATCTGTATGGCTGCATCTATGCAACAATTAGACTCAGTATGCATTTTCCCTGAAACTGAGGAAAGCATTGTCACATTGAAGAAGGGAAGCTGAAGAAGCGAATCATCTAACAAATGGCTCAAACTCAATGGCTTTGTCCTAAGGTCTGATAGGGTGGGATGAGAAGGTGGCCCTGGTGTTGCCCCTCTTAGGGGGGCAGGAGTCTGTGTTCTAAATCAGGAGAGTGACTCGGTTGAGCGTCCTCAGCCAAGCATGTGAAGGTTCCCCCTGCATCCACCTCATCTCAGAATGGCACATCTTAGACCTCTCTCCTGCAGTACAGCTAGCCTTTCCAAATCTTAGACGATGATGAGGAGAAAAAATGCCGTTAGCTAGGCAGAACAGGTCATTTGTCTTTTGGCTCATTTTGTGTTTCTGCATAAATCCTACATCAGCCTGTTCCTGCTCCCACTTGCCAGTGAACAGTTTTTAATTATCAGGAAAATGGTGTTTAGTGCAATGAATCATCAGACAGTGAACAAGGAATTCAAGTCAGCTACAGAGTCAGGCACAGCCAAACATTTGGAGACAGGGCTCAGAAAATGTTCTCAGATTTGTGAGTGTTGGGGAAATATTATTAGTGGCAGTGATAATAATATCAGATGTAATAGATCCCTATAATGTAAAGCATTTTAGAGTAATCTGTACAATGCTTTATATTAACATTATTGCAAATATAAATATTGTTAACATATTTATATTTTATAGTCTCCAATTATTTTCATTGTAGGTTACATACCTTTGGTACAAAAATGTTATGTATGGATTTAAACTGCTGATTATTAGTACCTCAAAAGAGAGAAAAATCTTTAACTTTATGTTCTTCTAATTTATTTAGTTCAATGAAAGATCTAATTTGCAGACATGTATGTTCTTTGACCTCAAAATTCACTTATGCTACAGCTAGGATTAACTACAGCCTTAGAGGACCATAGTGTCAGGAGAATTATTGAATCTTAAACGTGAACCAAGCCTTTAAATATATTAGGTTTGGGGAGAAATGATTTAGCCATTGTCCAGAACCTTCTTGCATGGAATGGAGTAGTTCTTGAAGCAGAAGAAACCTCTGACCATTGTCAGAGACCCCACATCAGTATATCAGGATGCTCTCAAAGGTGAAAAGGATGGGACAAACTCTGGGGATGTGTCAGATATGTAGAGTGTATTCAAAAAGTCACGGAGACCCTTTACAAGTGCCAGTGGCCCCGGGAAGAACAGGAGAGGGCTGGAAAGGGCCATTCTAAAGAGTAGGTGATATTTGGGGATTGAAAGCTGTAGGGAGAGAAGTGAATGCTTCTATCCAGGTCTCCTGTGCATTCAGAAAGTACAAAATCAATACCATGGACATCTTAGCGGAGACCATGAATACCCACATGACTCCAGGGTGCCAGGACAAACCTGGCACTTCCCAGCTGGTAAAGGATGTCCAGAATTCCACAGTATGGTTTCAGAGGTAGTGCATTAGGTTGTATTTAGTCATTAATATTTTTGTGTGCCAGAGTCCCAGGGAAGAGCATTTTGTTTTGGAGCATGGCACTTTGTTCTTCATTCCAGATTCAAGGCAGACATTGTCATTTTTGTGACTCTCCCAAATTTGGTCCAGATATTTAAGCACAAGGGGTTTTATGTGTTTAGAGATCTGTACATAAAGGAACTTCATCCAATCTTCTGCCTCAGTATGTTGATCATCCCTTTCCCTCAACACCGACTAGAACTCCAAACCAGCACTGTGCTAAGAACTGTGGAAGCTACCAGCAAAACCAAGTTCACAAGGGTCTTTAGGCAATCCAGACATGAAATAATTGGAGAACAGTGCAGGATAGTGTTGGATCAGGAGCCCACAGCTGGAAATGGGTGGCAAGTGCTGCAGAGGCCAGAGAAGGCAGAGGCTACAGATGCCAGTCTTCAGGGTCAGAATCCTGAGAACATCAGAACTCGGCTTGAGCCTGAAAGGACACATGAATGTCGTATTGCACTGGAAAGGGAGAAGCCTGGAGTGTTGTGAGGCACAGCCAGCAGAGGCCTGGCAGTGCATGGGAAGAGTGACACCACCTTGAGTGTGGAGGGATTCAGTGATGGCCAGAAGCATGGGAAGGCCTTGGTTACCAAATAGAGGCATTAGGATTGATGTCATGGGACACACAGAGATGACGATGGCTCCATCAGCAGGGGAGGGATGTACTGAGAGTGGGGCATTGGGGGGCTCATTTTGCTGGCAGGCTGCAGCATTTGCATGTAATGTTGTGGGGAAGGGGTAGAGGCTGGAAAAATAGCTATGAGGTTACTATGTAATAGTAATTCAGGTGTAAGATAACAGAGTTTTCAACCAGAGTGCTGATACAAGAACAGCAGAAGAGGCAAGACAAATGTCAAAGGAAGAAGTGGTTGCAGCTAATGAGCAATCAGACATGGGGAATTAGGGAGGGACAAGATGAATCCAAGTCAATGCCAAGATTCCTAGAATCACATGGCACCATGAACCAGGTGAAAGACTTCGGGAAAGAAATCGTATTGTAAGGAGAGTTGGCACATGCGGTTTTAGACTTTGGCCGTACAAATGAAATGTGCAGGTGCTTAGAAGCTGGTCAGAAAACTCAAGACTGGAAACAGAGTCAGAAGAGTGGAACTGGAGTTGTGGGTTTGGAAGGCACATTGCTGGTAGCTGAAAGGCTGAAGACTGGGCAGTTTCTTGGAGTAAACCTACTAGTGAAGGCTGAAGAGCACTGGAAATGGTTTGCCCCACCTAATTCCAAGGACCAAGACCAGGACAATGGGTGGTTATCTTTTTCCATGAGAGCAGGGGTCATGGGTGCCCAGCTGGTGCTTGAGGAAGAATCCAGGAAAGGACCCTCAGGGCAGACAAGGCAGACTGGAAAAGTGGGAAGAGGACTTTCCTGACACTTTGTGTTTGGGGGTTTTACCACTTTTTCAGGATTTGCTCCAAAAACCAGTTATTGCTGAACATCTATCTTGTAAAGAAGGAAAGTAGACCACAGCTGCTTCCTCTTGAGGAAAGTATTTCAGAAAAAGCTTAACATCTCCCTGCTTTGTGGCTGTCAATGACCAGGACAGGCAGGTCCTTCCCAGCAAGGCCCACTGATTCTGGGTCGCTGAGGAGCTGCAGGGAGGCCGAGGACAAGAGCTGATAATCTCAGGACCAGAAGAGTTAACATGGTTTCTCGAGTCTCTGGCTTAGAGCCAGCAGCAGACACATGGGTGAATTTAGCTCATTAAATTTATTTGACATTTAATAAGTCCCCACTGTAAACTCAGCCACCTTTTGTACCAAGGAGCCTTGCCTCCTCTCCCAATAAGTCATCATTTACTCTTCTCAGTGACTAATGCTCTCATCACCCTCCAGAAGAGGGAGCCAAAATTCCCACGGTCTGCCTCCCTCCTCCAGGGACACACCTGACCTGCACTTCAGTGCCGGAGGTGATTTCCTCTGGGATGAATGCTGTGTCCTTTGCAGTTCTGAAATACAGTCACCACCCAGAATCTAGAAACTGGGTGTGGAATCTTGGGGCTAGATATATTTCTGGGTGTAATTTTGTCCAATATCCCATCTAAAGCAGAAATCTCTCCAGCGTCCTTTACTGACAGCTACCTAATCTCTGCTTGAATAGGAACAGAGAGCTCACATCTCCCTGTAAGGCAGACTGTCTCTTTGCTGGACAGCTCTAGTGAAGAAGCAGTGCACTTACATGAACAAATCTAGCCTACTTTGATATTTCACCTGATGGTGCCATTTAATCTCATGAAGCCAACAACACCTTTTTTTTTTTTTTTTTTTTTTTTTTACCATAACGGCATTATGCCGGAGGATGACTTCCAGGTCCCTGCCTGGGCGTCTGCAGCACTGAACAGACGCATTTCCAAGTCTCTTCGGTAGCAGATCAGGACTTGCCACTGCTCCACAAGCAAGCTTCTATCTTCTGGACAGGTACTTTGCAGACAATGTGCTTCTTGAAATGGGATGCTAGAACTAACATCACTCTAGATGTGTTCTCACCACAAAGAAGATACTGTTTATATATCACCTTTTCTGATCTGAACCCTAATGGAGACCACAGAGTCAGGCAGATCTGAGTTTTAAACCTTGTTCTGCAAATCACTAATTCCAAGACTCTGAACAGGTTACTTGTTCTCTCTGAGGCTTTGTTTCTTCATATGCAAAATGTACCTTATGGGGCCGTTAGGAGGATGAAACTAGTTAAAATATGCAAAGTGTTTAACACAGTAAGTATGCAATACTGGTAGTTATTAGTAGTATACTGTGTCAATAACACTGCTTGGATTTTTATCAGCTATATATCACTCATACTAAGAATGTGGTCAACTAAATCAGTTTTTTCACACAAATAAACAGCAAGTTAGGTCTCTTATTTGTGCTGCTTCTTTATTTTTGTTTTAATCTAAACACTAGATTCCAGATTTATCCTGCTAACATTTTGTCTTACAGATTTCAAATTAGCATTCAAAGCTGTTGGATAGTTCTGAATTTTGATTCATCTTCTGTGGTGTTAGTTATGCTCTCCAACTGTTACCTACACACTCAATAAGCTTCCCTATGCTTGCACCTGAGTCATGAATTTAAAAAACAATCAAACAAACAAGAGATTGAAGAGGACAAGGACTAAAATAACACTAGGGACTTCCTTTCTGGCTACTTTCTTTTGGTAGGAAGATAAGCTCTGTATCCACTTAAAAATGTTTTCCCTTAGGAGATTATAAAATATTTTTACCAAAATAAAAATTCAATCCATCTGCAATTCCTCTTAAATTTACTAAAGGTATAACCCTGGTAAATTAGATGAGGCCCTCCTATTATTTTTCTTAATGAATCTTTGGGGCTTCCCAAAGATCACTGAATTCAAGTTTAAATGCCCAGAACCCATCTGCTTAATCATCTCCCCAAATGTTTGGCAGGGATCAAGTTCAGACTCCTGTTCTGTAATCCCTGTGCTCTACCCCTTACCCTATGTGAAAATTAGGGTGTTTGACAATCTAAAGTCTTTAGGCATATACCCCATTTGTTTGTGCTTTTCCCAAAGTTTACCAACAGTTGTGCTATAATGTTATCTGCAGTGCCAACACAGGGACGTGAGTCTGTCAGGGCCGCTTTCTGAAAGCCCTTGACCCTTGACCCCTTAACAAGCTCTCATCTTCCCTTCTCCCTACCCCTACACATTCCACCCAACTCAGAAATCAAGAAATCAGGGAGGTGCCAACCTCTATAAAGTATGTGGTAACTTCAGGCCCTGTAAATACCTTTTAGCATTTCCCAAATGTAGGATCAACTGGAACTTTTTTCAAGATAGATTCCCAAACTTATTTTTGCCCACCTAGATCATCCAGGTGGCCACCTGGACTACCTAAATCATCTCATCCTGGCAATTGTTAGCCAGCCAGCACCTACTGAGAACTGGCCCCCAAAAACCATGAGAACAAACTGTCTCTCTGCCTCTTCCAGGACTCGGAAAGCCACATCCCCAGCCTCCCACCCTTGAACATGCACGATAGGCTCAGATGAAGAGCATCCAGCACCACACCCAGCATGTCTTCTCTTCCAGCCTGCCTTCCAGCTAGTCTCTTTCCACCCAAATCCAAATTCTCTTTACATTCCTGTTCACTGTGCTCCAGGCTCTGAGGAGGAACATAAACCAGTGCCCTAGAAGCCACATTATGTTCTCAAATTTACCAGATCTGCCATGTCTCAACTAGCTAGAGAAGGTTTTCTGTTTGCAAACATTTCTCTCATTTATTCTTCAGCTTTTGCATCAGTTTGAAAGGAAGGTCTGGGAGGGGAGGGGCTGCCAGCCTCTCTAGTATCCTGCACCCTGCCTGCAGGGAAGAGAGGCAAGGGCTCTCTCAGGCACTAATGAACAAGCTGGGGAGCCGCTGGTTACTCCTCAGTTAGGAAGATCTCAGAGCTCCATATTGCTGTCTGCATCCCCCGGAAGTTCATACATGTGGGTGGTCCAGGTATAGTTACATGCACATATTCAGATCAGACATTATCAATCTTTCTGCCTCCAGCAGTGGGATTCAAAGTAGGGAGCCACAAAACACCAACTTGGACCGCTGGGATTAGTCCTGGAGCTGCTGCTCATCATGAGGCTGTGGAACGAGCAGGGGCTCTGTAGCCGGGCTTAGAGGGTGTACAGTCTGCCTCTGTTACTTAGCCATGTGCCCTAGATAAGTCATTTAACCTTCCTAGATGAATTCCTTTCTTTTAGAGTGGTTGCGAAGGTTCAGTGAGTTTAAGAGAGCTACCAAAGTAAAACTCCCAATGCAGGGAGTACCCTAACCCATTACTTCTACCCTTACCCACTTTTTGACCAGGCCCTCCCTTCATCAGAGCCTTCAGTTTCCCCTTCTATGTGTGCTGAGCCATCTGCCAGCTCTACACTCCTTTGACCATGATTCTCCAACTTTAGTCAGGGAGATGGATGTTCACAGGAATAAATGCACAAATGCAATTCAACGCCTGAGGCTGAGTTCAAGTTTCCAACTTGTATGGAAAGAGGAGCCAGGTGTCCAAGATCAGATCAGAAGAGAATAGTTATGAATTGAGGGAAAGGACAAGATTTATAAAAAGCAAACTGAATTAAAAAGAGGACAAATATCTAAGGAAGCCAGGGGAGTGAACCTAGACCCACAAAAATCCCTGCATCCATCCTGAGTCCCAGGAATGGCAGCTCTGCAGCTGGTCAGGAATGTTCCTTCGGCTGCCCTCTCTTGTTCCAGCAAGGCCACTATTACTGTAGACTGAGGACTGGTTTTTCTATGGATCTCAGGAACCAGTAAAACCTTCCTCTTTTGGCCTGACAGGTGACAGAGTCCCCCAAAAGGTGGCTGTGAGCATTTTGGAAGCATGCCTTTGTGCACATGGGCACCATGTGATGGCCTGGCATAGCTACTCCTCGAAAGCAGAACAGCCAGATCTCAGGTTGCAGCAGCTGAAAGCACACAAAGTTTCACCCCGCTTGATGTTCAGAGACCCTCTGTACCCCACCCAGGGGGTGAAGCCAAGACTTAGCTTGCACAATTTTAGAAAGGGAGTTCCCACCTAAGGCATCCTAATGCATCTTTGGATATCTCTAGACTTCAAAGTGAGAGTCCTCCTTTTGAACCTAATTTTGCGTCCTTGTGGCCCTGGCTCTGCTTTCAGGCTGCATCACCATCTCTAAACATTTCATCCACAGCATTCACAGGATGCCAGATCTGAAATGAACCTTACAGTGGCTCATGGTGAAAAGAAGTCAGCCCTGGGCAAGGGTCAGGGAGGCAATGTCAGGATCCTGACACAGAGGCAGGGAAGCAGGGAGACGATGGTCACCCTTGAGGAAATACTGACGCACCCTGGTGGGTGCACTATCACTTGAGAATCACAGGTACAAGGAAAGTCCGTTTTCCTGCTGAGGAAGGTAAGGCCCTGCCTGGAAGAACTGATGCACAGGCCAACATAAGTAGAAGCATCTTGTAGATTATGCAGCAATGCACAGAGTCAGGCCACAGGAAAGGAAAGATAATGCAGTAGGGTTGATCCTTCCAAAATCAGTGACAATGGAGGCTTAGAGTGGCCTGGGGAGAGAAAGAAAGAGGAACAAACAGAGCTCTGAATGGAGTAGGAGCTGTGCCTGTGGCCTTAGAGGGGCCCCATGTGGGCTGCTGATGGTGGGGACTGCCCTGGGCCATCGTGGGAGAGCAGCAGTGCCCAAGCCAATGCAGAACTCACAGCTCCCTTCAGCAATAAGTGCCCTGGGCAGCAGCCCAGCTGCCAGGAGCTTGGGCCTCTGCAAACCCTTAGCAGGGTCTTGATCTTAGATTGAAAGCCATATCTACGAAGTGCCCTTTGTACAGCCGGAGTCAGCACCAGCCACATTAGAACACAAGCTCCTTCATGGTACAGCTGCTGCTGGGACATCCAGACATCACTTCTGCACCTTGGGTAACTTTGGAGAAGAAGCAATTGGATCCATGAGAACTTTGGCTTTGGAGTCCTTGTTTGCTCCCAGAAGAACCCCCCTGTGGAGGCAGGCTTAGTGTGTGGGGTACCTGGGAGATCTGTTTTCCATGCTTACTACTGAGAGAACAGGAAGCATGGGCCTTACATGGCAACAAGGGGATTCAGGTGAGATGAGGCTTACAGAGGAAGCCTTGACAGAGCATAGCACAAAGCGCTAGGACAGATTTCTGAGGGCATCTGTCAAATTCAAAAGGAGTTATTTAGAAACAGAATGTGTCTGCTGTAAGGATCTGAGAATTCTGCTCTCTGGAGGCAGGAAAGTGGCCCAACTGACCTCATGGACCTTTCTCAGATGCTGCAATGTTGTGACTGTACAGATGAGAAAACAGGTCTGACAGAGAACTTTATGTTGCACATTGGCAAAAAGAAATTTTAGTTACAAAAATATTGCAAATATAGGTTTATAAAAGAGAGCAGAGGAGGATTATGAGTGAGAAAAACTTTTAAAGGTACTGCTTAAAGGAAAACCCTCGGGAGATATCCCAGCACTTTGGCCTCTTGGGCTCTGCTATCTTTTTAATTCCTACATTCATGTTCTCTGGCTTATCCGTGAATTTGGTTAACACAGTCCCCAGCCTCTGCATTGGGTAAGATAAGGCAGAAGATGTTAATAGAGAACCCTCCATCTTTTCCCACTGAGTCTGATTTCAGGATTCATTGAATTGCTAAACTCAATCTTTTCCTTGCATTCCTATATGGGCTTATCAATGCAGACAATAATCTACCCACCAGGCATCCAATGAGACCCCACAATAGGTAGACAGCAGATGGGAGGGCAGCCTTGTTGCCCCTGGGGACCTGCAGGAAGGCGGCCAACGCACTGGGGGCTGGGAGGGAACTTGCCACTGGGACTAGCCAGTCTGGCTATAAAAAGAGCTCTGAGCCCTAGCCCACTTGGCTCAGTGGCCCACGGGGTCAGACAGTGGGTGTCTGCTTTCTACTTACCTCGGCCTGTGCTGTAATGCTGGAGCTTATCGCTGTACACAGCCTCTTTGCTATAAGCCCGTTTCCTGCAGATACAAAGAGGGGCTCTCTCAGCCATGAGGCATATCCATCACTCTGTTCCAGGTACCTCCATCTAGACCCCAGTCCAGATGGGGGCTCACCCTGGGCATCTCCCAGGATTGGGGACTGGGCAACTCTCACTTCAGCCTTCCTGCTGCAGTTAGAGCTCTGGTTGACTACCACTCACTCCTGTGGGCAGATGGGTCTGCTTTTAAGTCAACGTCTTACAGAAGCCTGGCGGGGCTATGGGACCCCATTCAGAAGGCAGAGCTGATGAGGGCAGAGGTGAAGAGGATGTCCATCAGCACTTAAGCTACATTGCGGAACTGCTTGGGAGGGATCCAGCTACAGGGCTTTGCATGGCAGAATCTGGGCTAGCCACTGAAGACAGTAGCAGCAGTATTAAAAAATCACAAGACTTTCGGGGCCAGCTCTTCTGCAGACTCAGAGTTTCCCTTTCCTCCTCATCTTCTCTCCTGCCAGCCTGCCTCTCTCTTGTTGGCTGTCAAGAGCCTGAGTTCCCTAACTGGAGGATGGGTTGTGCAAAGGCTTGATGCTCCAGTGGGTCAAATGCAATTTTGTAACTGTCACTCTGAAAAGCCATTGTGTGTAAGGGCGGCTAAAAGTCTTGGCTAAAATGAGGTTTGAGGATGGATGCTGTTTACTCATAGCCTTGCCCAGCTCTCATATGAATTTTTTCCCAGCTGAATAAATATCTAAAGAATTCTAGGCTGCTCTTGGATTGAGATGGAGTGATGATTGTGGTCATGAATGGTCAGACCCTATTTGATCCACACAGCCTGGGAAGGGGCAATGGAGAGGGGCTTCCTGAGTCCAAGGAGAGCCAGCAAGAGTGGAGGACCTACCTGCTGCAGACGATGGAGATGGCCACCAAGGACACAACGAACACAACCCCGGCTGCTGCTGAGCCAGCAATCAGGGGCAGCTGCTCCCTCAGTTCTGACTTGTAATCATCTAGGTGAGAAAGAGGCATTAGAATCCTCCCCATAGAGGAAGGCAGCAGATCACACTGACACGTGTGTTCCTATGCAACAATTTTGCATGTTCTTCACATGTACCCCAAAACCTAAAATGCAATAAAATAAATAAATGGGAAAAAAAAATCCTCCCCATATATCTTCTGCAAACAGCTGATGCTCAGTGCATGATACCAAAGACATAATCTAAACACACACACAAACACACACACACACACACACACACACACACACACACACACACACGATGGTTTCTATGTGTCAGAGCTCTGAGTCCAACCAAAACAAAGAGCAATTTTTAAGTTATAAATAAACAAAAGCAACCCAAAACAAAGAACAATGAAAACAAAACAGCCATGACAGAATCTCGGAACTAAGGTGATGACATTTGTTTCTGAAGCAGAGATGACTCCCAATCTATATCCCCTCAATTGGAAGGTCTCTCAAAGGACTGTCAGCCATGTTAAGGATAATCAAATGAAAGGGACTTATCTAAATGAAAACCACTGCTGAAATATCTTCTAAAGCATGAAGCTGTGAAATGCTACACAGTCAACAGATTCATTGAGCAGATATTTAGAGTATCCGCAGTCAGCCAGCACCACTCCAGGCACTGAGGAGGATGAAGAAATGCCTGAGAAATGAATGGCCCAGCACTCTTAAGTTCCTACTCAAGAAGAAAATGATCGAGGCTTCTGCCAAATGTTAGAACCATGCTGAATTATGCAGTGGAATGGGAAGCCTATGGGTCATAGAGGCAGACGGAGCTCATCTAAATCTTGGTGTTGCCATGTGTAAGCTTTGTGATATTGGACACATGATTAGTCTTTCTGACTCTCAGACTTATCTGTTGAAAAAAATCAAATCACATGAAGCACACTTCACCATGTCTGCCCTATCACGGGTGTCCTAAATACGAAATCTCTTTTCTTTAATCTATACAAATCATTTGGCCCAGCTGGCTAGTATTATTATTGTCCTGGTTATGCTTTCACTGGTGTTAAAGAACTATTACCTAACATTAAAGACCTAGGCATATGAAAATCAAGCTATTTATGTTGAATTACAATTAGGGTTGCCAGCTACAGCAAATACAAATGCAGGACTGCCAATCACATTTGAATTTCTGGTAAATAATGAATTAGGTTTTAGTATACATATGCCTCAAAAATTCCATGGGAGATACTTACACTAAGACATTATTTTTATTTGTCTGAAATTCAAATTTAATTGAGTATCCCATATTTTAATTTACTAAACTTGGCAAATTTATCCTTTTCAAGAGACAGAGTCTCGCCCTGTCACCCAGGCTGGAGTGCAGTGGCACAATTTCAGCTCACTGCAACCTCCGCCTCTCGGGTTCAAGTGATTCTCCTGCCTCAGCCTCCTGAGTAGCTGGGATTACAGGCGTGTGCCACCACACCTGGGTAATTTTTATATTTTTAGTAGCGATGAGGTTTCACCATGTTGGCCAGGCTGGTCTTGAACTCCTGACCTCAAGTGATCTACCTGCCTCAGCTTCCCAAAGTGCTGGGATTACAGGCCTGAGCCACCATGCCTGGCCGGCAATACTTAAAGTGAGGTTCCCCATGAGCTATCATAATTACCTGAGCCTGGCTGTCAAACATGACTATTTCTGACCCCTTTTCAGATCTACTGAATCAGAACCTCTGGGTGAAGAGCAGGATGTCTGCTCTTTGATAGTTGAACTCTCCTTCAACCATGTGGGCGGAGAAAGATTTCTAAGAACAAGGATGTTGGTTCTTGATGCCTCCCACTCTCTAGGGTTTTAAAGACTGAAGGTAAACTTTCAGTTGCCCTCAGCTGAGAGCTTTCTGTAATATATGTGTTTAAGACATAAATTTGGCAACAAAAAATACACAGGGAACCACAATGAAGCATTTTTAACAATGTCTTTATAAATTAAAAACTTCATAAGGTAATATGAAACTTAAACGATTTTTTTAAAATTAGGCAGCTAAGTCAAAGATCAGAACGGTGTAGCTAAGAGCAGCCCAGGACCATAGTGTGTCTGCCCTATGTGGAGGTCACCAGCCCAGAGTGTGGCTATTGACTCTGGGTGGGGTTCCTCAGGTCCTCCCTGCCCCAATGAGCCTATCATCGATCGGCCTTCTGACTACCTTCATTCTGCAGACAGGCCAGCTGCCCCAGCGAACACAATTACTACCCATGTGTGAACCTCAGTCATTAAGATAAATACTCCCAAATTTGGCCACTTACCAGAACTCTCTTATATCCAGCCCCTCTTGGGTTTGCAAAACTTAACTGCCAAATGTAAAATAAATAGCCTTCTTGGGAGAAATGTTTTACTTCTTGATTTGTCTAGTAGAATTGCCAAGAGACCAGCACTCAGAGCATTTTGAGTTTTGGGCTTTTAATCCTGTGTTGCTGCTGATGTCAGAGTGCCTATAAATCTAGACAGTAAGTGAGGTGCAAAGAGGGGGACAGAGTCCTTAAGGAAAAAAGAAGACAGTCTGTGTTCCTTTCATTCCACCAGCATTATTAATCTGAATGAACTGGCTCACCTCTCTACCCCACTTCACCATCCTCAAAATAGGGCAGAAAGTTCACCTCAAACAAACTCAAAATAGGTTGCAAACTCCAATCTTACAGGGGCCATGCAGTTAACATTAAAGCATCCAGGTTAGAAACACTGGGAAGCGGTGGGCACCATATGGACACAGCTGCCTCTCAGTTTTAAGGCAAGGTCCTCTCTCCAGAGTGTCCACCAGCATTGGCTTCTCTTACAATTTTTTCACAAGAACATCAACATCCCGATTTGTATTAAAAAAAACTACCTGATTTCAAATGTCTCCAATTAATTTCAAAATTGTTTAAGAAAAATGCAATGTGCATCAAGATAAGATCTCAAGCCCTATCAAACACCCAGTCTAACAGCATTGGCCTAAAATAAAATGCTATAAAAGGACAGACTGTTTTATGTATAATTTAATTAACGAAGGAAAAATGGAAAGCTTTCAATTTGGGGAGTCAGGAATAGACTGACATTTGGAATACTATCAGGAAACAGCTCATCAGTGAATAATAAATATAGATATATAGGTAGGTAGGCAGATACACAAGTGAGTACATAAACTACTGTAAATGGCTAGTTAAGAGAGACAGTAGTAGGCACAGTCAGATAGATACACTCAAGAACAATGCTGAGGCTATTAGGAAATCAGATTTTTCAGAACTATTGAGAGGGGTAGTCTCAGAGGACTGGGGAAGATAGATATTATAGGGCACTAATAAAACCCAAAGGTAGAGGTATATTTATGGTGGTAGACTTTCTGGCCTTGAGGACATCTTGGCTGTACTATCTGGAGACATCTGAGCAGGACATACTGGGGGTCACATGTGAAGTTGCTTCAAATTTCTGAGATCCCAGGTACATGAGACTGCCATATCCAACATTTTGTCTTTCCCTTTCCTCCCTGAAGACCTCAGCTCATGAAACTGGGCCATGAGCTCAGCTTTCAGACAACAAGCATGGAGGAGTGAAGTGGCCATGAGGGTGAAGCCGAGGCATCCAGACTTCGGTACAGAGGCAAGAGGGCACACGGGCCCCATGAGACAGGTATGAGCCTCATTGCTGAAATGCAAGATTACACATGGCAAGAGACCTTCAAAGGCAAAGCCAATCAGATGTTGGGAGAGAAATGAGCCAGACTTCTGAAAAATCTACATGGCTCTACTGGGAGGCAAACCATTTGAAGGGAAGTCTATTGGAATCCAGTTGGAGATTGTCCTTTTGGCTAGTGCGGCATCTTTGGGGCTACTTCTTTTCCCACACTGCCTGCCTGGGATTCTGCCACTGCCCTCTTCCACCCTTACCATCCGTCAGAGTCTGGAAGCACATCTTGCCGCTGAACTTGCCATAGCCAGCAACGGTGCGGGCGCGCACCTGGACCACATAAACCATGCCAGGCCGCAGCCCATCAATCCTTGCTGTGTTGGTCTGACTCCTGGCCATGGAGGAGTTGAACTCATTGTGTTCCTGAAAGAAAGCAAGGGAAAGGGTCACCATTCCACTCCTGAAGGTTACACCCCCAGCCCACTCTACCCTGGAGTACTCAGGCCCCATCCATTCTTGGTCCTGAAGATCTGCTAGAAGTTGTCATCAGCCCCAGGCCATCCCTCTGGATGGGGACAAGAAGTCTGATCTGGGTCAAGGGAATGTAGGGTCAGGTCTAGACTATGAGGCGGCCACACCCTGAAGAAAGAGGCCTGGGGAAATGGCTGAGTGCTCAGGGACTAGCAAGGAGGCTTATAGTCATTCTCTAGTCCTACTCCCCCAGGGTTCAGAGGTGAAATAATATAGCACATCCAGCTTTGCAAAACCCCTCAAGTCTCTGACCTCAGCAGAAGCAAACTAGGCAACCACCCATGTGCCCCCTGCCAGCCCCTCTGTCTTGCTTCTGCTGAGTTGTCCTGTTTTCTCTCCTGACTCAGGATCTCCCTAGCTACTCCCCAAACTGGCTGCTCTGCATCACTACCCTTCAGTTCCTCCAAGTGCTCATGCAAAAAGGCTTTCTGTCCACTCTGCTGAAGAGATAGAGGCCATTCTGGACTGCCCTCCACACCTGCTTTTGCCCTCACCTCGCCCTGTGTCTGGATGTGCATCCCCTAGCTACTTCCCACCAGCATTGAGTGGGCATGTCCCTTCTCCTTGGAGAGCAAGCCCTGCGTCCTCAACCTCCCGACCGACTTGGGGTCAGCCTCATTCTCCTGTCTGTCACTCTCTCCAGTGCTTTCTGTGCTGACCTCTATGGTCCCTGTCATCTGCACACTTGAGTCCTCCGATGTGCAGAGAGTTGCTTCTGGTTTTCAGAAGCATGACCGTTTTGCCCATGATGAGTGGCCTTAAAAGGGCACTTATTGAATATGTGATTTGTGCCTGGACTTTTGCAGCCTCCTATCTTTCCTGATGCTCCCCATCAACCCCACCCAATGCCACACTTCTTTTATTAAAAGGTCTCTGATCTTCCCTAAAACTAACACCACACAAAGGTAAAACTCTTAAATATAAATCTGCAAGTCCTTCATAATGAAGTCAATTCCAATCTCTCACATTCCTTTAAACCCGGGGACCACACCTTGGCCAGCAGGCATTTGCTTAGCTGTTTTCTCTGTCGAAAATGTCTCTTGCCAGGGCTCCTCTACTCCCTCCAAATTGCTTAAGCCTATATTTCCCAAGGCCTCCTCTCTAGGAAGGCTTCTCTCCCCACTCTGGGATGTGGACTGTCTACACCACCGTCATTCCGAATCATACCTCACCCCAGCGCCTTCTTATATACACATGAACTTGTAGCCTGGCCTCCAATCCTTTTCACATGAGTGTATCTTTTCTCTGCAGAGATTCTGAGTTATCTGCAAGTGTGCATGAACAGAAGCTTAGAGCCTGGGCCTGCCTTTGCCAGCACAATGAATTCTAGAGAAAAATGGGGATATTTAGTGAAAATGAAGAGCTTAGATCACTAGGAGGGAGGTGCCCAACCTCTTGTGCAGATCTGGGGTACTGTGATGAGTTCTAGGCACAACATGCTTTACAATTGTGGGGAAATTGCAAGCTATATCCTCAGTAAATGACAGAAGAAACAGGTAGTTGAGCTAGGATACAGTACAGCGATAAGAAATTCCCATTGTTTAAAATACATAAAGAACATATTTTATATAAATATATGTAAAGAATATAGTACAGTGATAAGAAATTTCCATTGTTTAGAATATATAAAAGCCTACTTTGCTAAGTTAAAGATGACCTGATGTGTATTTAATCACTCATTCATTCATTTGGCCAGGCAGTACGTTTATGACACACTACTCTGCCTGGGTGCTATACATGGGCTGTAGGTACAAAGACCTGGTCCCTTTCCTATGGGGATGTAACATCTTATGGGTGGACTGGTAAATCAATAGGAGTGTTGATTGAGTGACTTGGCAGAGAGCAGTTCAGGGGATTATGGGGGCACAGCAGGGGACCATCCAGTGCAGACTTGGGGGGAAATACAGAGCAACTCCAGAAAAGGGTGACCTGAGTTGAGTCACAAAAGATGAAATAAATTAGCCACATGGATGAATGTGGAGAGTGAGAACAGAATTAAACATGCAAAAACAAAGCCTACAGGAGTTCAGGAGACTGCAAGTAATTGGCATATCTGAAGTGTGGGTGGCATAGAAATGGCCATAAATGATTCAGAAGCAGTTGTGAGGGACCACAGGTCTCAGGTCAGCTAAAACACACAGTTGAAAGTTACAAAGAAACCCATTCTCATTCTAATGAAGGGGATGTCTATTGGGCCCTGGGAGAGACTGCCTGCAGAGGAACTGCCCACCCACTATTTGATCTATTTAAACAGGAGATCCTCCCTACCTCCAATCAGGGATTCAGAAGAAAGAAGATGTTTTTTCACTATAGGAGGGATGTCATCTAGAACTTTGATCATTTCTATTTGACACAGTGGAGATCTGAGATCCGAAACTATAACAATCACCAAGTCACCTTGCAAATAAGAATAAAATTCCATTGCTACAAAATCCAAGCAGCTGCCTGAATCCTCTGGCTTTACTAGAATCTGCTGAAATCAGGCACTGGTTGATAAATGCGAGGCACTGACTGGATAGCTGTTATTGAAAAACTGTTTTAATACATCATTGGTATTTGGATTGTGGGGACCAAACATTACTCTATAATCACTTTATAGTCCAAACATTCTTGAAGAAGTTCATTGATTAAAATGAATATTAGTTCTTGTTCCCCACAAAATCATTAATCAATTTCAGGCAAATCAGTAAGAGCCATGAACAAAGTTGCTTTTTTTTTTTTAATTGGTTGCTTATGACTGATTATAAGCATGTAGGAGACAGAGGATGGAGGATAGAGGATGCAGCTGTTGAGGGCAGAGAGCATGTCTCCCTCATTTCTCCTTCCCCACCCCAACATGCAGCACAGTGCTTGTACCGCCTGGGCGCTCAACAACTCCATGCTAAATGAGTGAATAAACAGCACACTTTGGTCCAGTTATTTGAACCAATCGATTGAGCACAAGATGTTGCCAAGGTCTGAAAGAGTCTCTATGAGAAAATGGTCCTAAAATTTGAAAGGTAAGAATTCCCAAGGTCTAAACCAGCCAGTCCTAGCCTATATAGTTATTATGAAGAGCAAGTAACCATAAACACTTAATCATTAAGACAGCTGAGAGCAGATGTAGATGCTCCTCCCATGGTTTGCCTACAAGCACTGACACCAGGAGTGAAAAGTGCTACAAGACAGTAAACAGGAGAGAATGATGAATGGAAATGTTTAAAATGGGGAAGGAGATAAACATGGGAAAGGCACTGGGAGTGTCATCAGCTCGATGGCATCTGAGCTCTCTATTAATGAACTGGTGGAGGAAGCAAATGCTGCATCATTCTATTCTCAGAGTGAAACTGAAAGGGGTCCTAAGTGCAAACCCAGGGTTATGTGGAGCAGGAGACCCATGGAGGGTTTTCAGGGGTTGCAAAACTGCCCTCATGGGCCAGCTACCTTTTCTGATAATGTTCCATTGGAACCCAGCCAGGCTTATCAATTTGCATATTACCTACGGTTACTTTCCTGCTACAAAAGCAGAGTTGACTATAGTAGTGGGAGCAAAAACCGCATGGCCCATAAGGCTAAATTATTTACTATCTGATTCTTTATAAGAAAAGCTTACTGACTCTTGGTCTAGATGAAGGGGCTGGGACTTCCCTGCAGGGAGAGGAGATGGCATAAGATGAAGAAACAATGGGGTTTGCTTCTTTGGACCAAATCCAGGACATCTACTGGGCTAAATTCTATTTGTGTCTACATCTTCTAAAGACCAGGATTCCAAGACCACATGGAGCAGGTAGGCAGATCATTCTTTCCGCAAGTATTTGGATTCATTATTAAGATACAATCTCTTATTTGGGGAGCCACAGGGTGCTTGCACCTACTCTCCTACCAAACTCAGAAGTTTCCACCACTGAAGTATAATAAAAATGTGTTAAGTTCTGCTTCTGTGACTCCCTAGCTCTGACCTGTGTTGTTATGGGTAAGTCATTTAACATTTCTATGACTTAGCTCCATCATCTATAAATTGGTTATATATGTTTTCAAGTATACACTTATTTTTTCCTTTAAGGATCAGAGCTAATATATCTGTGTATATCTAGCACATAATAGATACTCAACATATGATAAATTTTTATCATCATTGTTCCAAAAGGCTCTCATGGGCTAATATCTTTTTCTTTGGTCACATTAGGAATAGTCAAAACAATGTAATGAACTTTATAGTCAAGCACTTCATAAGTGAAGGAGGGTTCCACATTAACACACCGAATGGTAATGAATGTTTGGGCAAAGAACCTTCTGTGTTCCCAAGGAAAGCATTCTCTCCTCTGGAGTGGGGACAATAATTTGCTTCACTGAGGTGTGGAAGCTGCTGCAGGCATTGGGCTGCTGTGTATCTGTGTCTGTTAATAAATAGTACAAATTACTAAGGAGCAGGGAGGTAGCCTGAATGGGAGAATAAGCTGCTTTTATAGCATAAGAAGTTGAGGTTAATTACAGTTTTCAAGGAAAAGCTGCACAGGGAGAGGCAGTGGAGGAGCTTGGGCTGGTTCGAGAGGAAGGAGCTGAAGCACACAGGTGCGAGCCTCGTGGCTTCAGTGCTTGGCCTGTCATTAAGCCCTTGACCCCTACCCCGGCTGCGCACTGAAGTGACTGCCCTGGGCACAGCAGATGAGGAGGAGTATGCAGTCTCCAATATATTCTGCCCCTTCCCAGCACCACCACCTGCTGCGGGGCAAAGGACCCAGGCCCGCTTCCCAGCTGTGGGACTCTGGACAAGGTTTTTGTTTTATTAAGCTCTTTGTTTGCCTTTTAAAAATGTCTACCCATAGCAATGATACTAACATTTACCACACTGGCGTGTGAGGGGGAAGTAGACAATGTTTACAAAATCCCTGGCACATAATAGGTGCACACTGGGGAAAATTATTATTTTTCTGAGATGAGGTGTTATTTCAATGGAGCTACAAGTTCATGTGTGTCGAAAGGGGAGCTAAGTGGACCCTTGTTAGGTCAACTTTGATGACAGAATGAGACCATGTGGTCAGTTAGTCTAAACACTTCCTTCTAAAACATGTTAAAAAGTCAACATTTACTTTATAAACTGACAAAAAATATCCAGCAAGTAAGAGCCCTAAATTCAAAACGGATCAGACATAACAGGTACTTATGAATTCAGCTGGTTCAAGTTATTTCCAATTCACTGAATTATCTGAAGCAACTCTTTACAAGACCCAATATTCTCTAAGCAGAATAGAATGCTGCTTAATCCTCCACCTTGCTTGCGAGTTCGGCTCTAATGGTTGAAGGGCATCCTCCTTACAGACTAGACTGGTGATCCAGCTGGACCTCCGCTTTTAAGGAAGTAAATGGCTACCACTCTATAAATGTGAAAACTGTGACCTAGAGTGGTTAAGTAATTGGACCACAGCTCTGTGGCTCGTTAGCTGCACAGGGCACTGGAAACTAGGGCTTCTGCTTCCACTGCAGCCACGCCCCACGACTCAGCACAGCCTCACTGTTGCAGGCTATAGGCCCCTGTTTCTGATCCTCTCCTTGTTTCCACGGACCCACCGCAAGACCTCACAGAGGGTCAGGACTTTCATACCATCTACATACTCACAGGCCCCAGATGGACACCTTCACCCAGGCTTCTCTTTCAAACTCCAGATATGCACCTCTTGCTGCCTACCCTACATCTCTTCTTGGGCGTTTTGCAAGCATTTTAGACACTGAGCTAAACTTCAGTTCCTTTCCTCACATGAAATACACTCTACCCATGGTGTTCCCCTTCAGTGGCAGCTACATCTTCTAGTGATCCCCTGTAGCTGCCACTGAAGTGGTTCCCTGTCAGTGGCAGCTACATCTTCTAGTGGTTCCCTGTAGCTGCCACTGAAGTGGTTCCCTGTCAGTGGCAGCTACATCTTCTAGTGGTTCAGGCTAAAACCTTCCCATGCCCAAACTCCAACTTGTTGGAAATCCTGTTGGCTCTGCCTTAAAGCTGACATATCTGGAAATCAACTACATTTCAATAGCCCTCTGCTATTACCCTGACTCAAGCCACCATCATCCTTATTAATGACTGTAGATCTACGAGGCCCTATTTTCAGTGGAACAGCTTAAATGATCTGGTCAAAATATAAGTGAGATCTTGTCTCTCCTCCGCTCTTCAAACTGCTGTAGTTCCATATCTCACTCAGTGGAAAAGCTCCAGTCTTTTTTTTTTTTTTTTTTGGAGACAGAGTCTTGCTCTGTCACCTACAATCTAGGCTCACTGTAACCTCTACCTCCTGGGTTCAAGTGATTCTCCAGCCTCAGCCTCCTGAGTAGCTGGGATCACGGGCACCCGCCACCACTCCTGGCTAATTTTTTGTGTTTATAGTAGAGTCAGGGTTTCACCATATTGGTCAAGCTGGTCTTGAACTCCTGACCTGATGACCTCCTCTGGCAACCTCTCTTATCTGTCTATTATTTCCCCATTTTCTTGCATCACTCCAGCCATGCTGGTTTCCTTTCTGCTCATTGACTCACCAGTCATGATCCTGCCTCAGGACCTTTGCATAGGCTGTTGCTCTTTCCGCCTCCAGACATCTGCTTCATAGCAATCTTACTTTCCTCAGGTTTACATAGATCTTACCTTCTCCAAGAGGCCTATCTCTACCCCTCTATTTAATTCTGCAACCTGCTCTTTCCCAAGCCTGACCCTCCTAATCCCATTTACCCTATTTTTTTTCTTTTTTCCTCTATGCTGCTCATTTTCTAACATACTACATGATTTGCTAATTTATTCTGTTCACTGTTTATTGTCTGTTTCCCTCTGTTGGAAAGTAAGCTCCTCAAGGGCAGAAATCTTTGTTTGATCACTAATATATCCTAGAATACAGTACCTGCCAAATAGCTGACAATACTTACTGAACCAATAAGTGAACGAATAGTGTGTTTTTTACAAATAATGTGTTGGGTTAAAACAGAAGACACTACATTTTCCTAAGATGTTTGTAAATGCCGCAGTTCAGCCTGGTAAGAGGGAGGCCAGGGGCCAGCTCTGCCAGGCCCCAATTCCCTTTTCTTGGCAGCACATGCCCCACTGCCATCCCCAGCAGCAGCTGCTAAAGAGTAGTCAAGGAAAATCATATATGGATGTTTATTTCTGTTAATTTTTATCTCCTCCTTTTAAATGTTCATTTTACATGTTTTTTATCTTCCACAAACATATTAGTGCAGTAGTACGTGCATATAACTTGTAAGTAAACTTATTTTGGAGGTGCACAGTTAAACACTTTGAAAAACACTGACCTACCAAACCACACACTCCTCTGAAGGTTCGGGACCCCTGGCAGTTTTGTGGCATCTGCATTAGTATATCAAACATGTGTCTGGAAGAATCAGACTGGTCCTTCCCAGCCAGTGAACTATCCAGATTACAAGATGCTGGACTGGAAGTTTCTCTCCTTAGTTGGCACAGAACGTGCCTGGGCTTTGAACAAGGCTTTTGCCAGGACAGACCTGGAGAACTCTCCCAGGGACCTTCTGGCCTCTGCCACCAGAATCCTCCCTCCCTCAGGATGTCCTCCAGCCTGTCTCCTTTGTGCTTTCAGCTAGCAACCATCATGGAACAGTGGCTGGCCCTGGGTCTTGAAAGCTTGCAGGCAGAGCTGGCTCACCTTCTCATAGTACCGGATCTCATAGTCCAGGATGATGCCATTGGGCTGCTCCGGCTGTGGCCATGACAAGGTGATGCTCCTCATAGTGGCACTAACTTGGTGCATGATGGGAACGGTGGAGGGGGCTGTGGAGAGAGGAAGAAACAGGGTAGCTGAACAGACACTCAATTACAGGGGAAGGGCCATCTTTCAGAGGTAAGTAGGGAGAAAAATGGCATTGGGTTTTGCCATTTTGATAAAGAAGGTTCTGCCCCTTCTTTATCAATAGCTGAGCTGGATCTGCAGAACTTCCTGTGGGTTTTGTAGAATCAATGGAATTTGGATAACAGAGGAGAGACAAGGTAGCAATTTAGGAGAGGGAACATGTGTACACAGGAGCTGGAATGGACATGGGACTTTCAGAGGCAGCAAGGCTTGACCAAAACAAGAGATTGATTGGAGGAATCAAAGGAAAAGACAGGAGGAAAGGAGGAACACTGTAATGCTTTTGAAAAGAAGATGTTGAAGAAACCTCAGTCTTGCAGTTTTGGACTGAGCTATTGCAGAGATGAGAACCCGGGGCAAGAGATGATAATGAGACAGAACCAGTTGGTACAGAATTACTAAACAACAGAAAGGAACATTCTAGCAAACATCTCTTTCGATACTGCAAGTAAGATTTTATCATACTTTAAAAGGAAGAGAGGAGGTGTGTATCAAAAAGACATGAACACAGACAAACAACAGGAGGTTCTGTCAGAGTTTTCCAAATGAGGGCATTTGCAATAAGGAGTTCACATGTATAAATGAAGAAATGACAAACAAATCAAATATTTGGAAACAAGATAATTCTAAAATCTGTAAAGTTGATTCAGAAATCTCTGTTTGGAAATAATATTATTTCCCAATTCAACATTTTTCACATGGTACAAGTAAAATGAAAACAGTCTGGAAGTAATAAATGAGGGCTGTCTTTCTAGGGGAAGAACGGGTAATGGATGAGGCTTCAATCTGTGCTGTGCTCATGGGCTGCTCTGTTTACTCCTGGCACTTCTGCAGTGATGAAGGTCTTTTCCTCACTCGAACTCCACTTTACAAAGGTTTCTCTGGGGACCATGGCTGAGTGACATTTACTATCCTCAATTTAAGTTAACAGATTGCCCTCCAAGACCTGGAATTACACAGCATAGCTGCGGGGTCACAAGGGGGCTGCTGCTTTCTCTACTACTCATTGGACCCTCAGTGAGTCCCTACTACGTGCAGCTGCTGGGGGAGAGGATGCAGAGGACTTGTTCTCAAGATGCTCCTAGCCCAGGAAAGCCATAAAAAGTGAGAAGTGTGATAAGGACTCAGAACCAGAGTGTCCTCTGGGACCTTGAAGGCAGGTATGCACTGTTCCCATTAGGGCCCTTGTGTTGGCTGTGAAATGCAACTCTCAGAGTTCCTACTCCTTGGAGAGTAATTAACTAACTGCCCCAGTTCCTGCACCCTGCAGTCCATCACCATACTCACACAGAGGCCCTGATTCCCACAGGCTGCTCCCAGCCAATGATTGAGAGCAGCAGGGATGCCATGGCAGACCCATTCCTGCAATATATGGGACTATTCTGATGTGCAACTCTCACTCAAAAACTCCCCAGTGGCCTTTCCATCACTACCCTATGACCCACACAGCAGTCTAAAGCTCTTCCTAACCCACCCAATCCTCCATCCTTCCCTCTCTCCTTTACAGAGATCAGACCTTTCTTGAGGTCCAATGGCTCTCCCAGCCTCCTCTGGCTCCTATCTCATTTCCCCAGAAAATCTTTCATACATCAAATCCCATCTTGGTGTCTGCTTCCTGGAGGTTCTAAATTAATGCAGTTCTCATTCCCCCTACAACTTCCCTGTCAGGAATTTGCTGCCAAGCTCCTGCTGTGCCCCCAGGGAGGAGAGACTTCTTGCCTCCAGGAGCTGCTGTTCTATACTTGGGTGAGTCTCACCAATTTACATATCTTTCTATGTTTATTTGAAAGTTATCTTCTTCCCACTGGTTTCCATTCTGCCAACTGAAGTAAGAAAGGATGTTCCCTTTCCCGTAAAATGTCTTGTCAAATATCTAAGGAAACTAGTTAGGTCTTCCTTGAGCTATTCCTGCTGAAAAAAAATAGTCAAATATTTCTCCCATGATCATTACATGCCACTCAAGATGGTTCTTTTCCAAACAGGACCATGTTCCCTAAATTCTCTTTAGGCATGAGGCTCAGAGGCGAACCCAATCCTCTTTCCACTCTTTGAGCAGCAAAGATTAGAATAAAACTAATACCTACCATGATATGTGTACTATATATCTATTAATATGACCATAAGCCTTTGGATCAAAAACATGTCCCACTATTCAATCCTGAAATGGCAGTTCTATAGAAGCTTTAGGTTTCCCCAGGGTATGCTCCTCACCTTTCGTCTGTAAGTCAGCTTTTGGCTTTGACAATGGGAATGTTCATGTATCTCAACCTTTATGGTGTTACATTTGCCCTATTCATTTAGTAAGTAGAAACAATTTTTTATCTTGATTGAGCCATCAAGTATATTTTCTCTTGCTCCCAACTTAGTAGTATCTGTAACTCAGGTTAATTCATTAATTAAGCATATCTATTGAGCCTCTTCCATGTAGCAGTCACTTTTTAGGTTCTAGTGGCACCATAGTGAATAAAATAAAATTTCTTGCTCTCATAGAGCTTACTTTCTAGTGGAGGGATTCAGCGGAGACTACAGGTAATAAATGAATCGTACATTATGTTAAAGTATATTAAGTACAGTGAAAAAAATGGAGTGGGGGAGGGGACACAGAATGCCAGAGGTGGGAGGTGGGAGGTTAGGGAAGGCCACCTGAGAAGCAGATATAGGAGCACAGGGTTGAAGGAGGGGAAGGAGGGAGCCGAGTTGATATCTGGAGCAGCCAGGACAAAGGGGCTGATCTGGGGGCATCAGGGAGTCAGTGGATCCGAGAAGACAGGAATCCACAGGGGGCAGGGCCCTGAGGGACACTAAAAGGAGTTTGGCTTCTACCCTGAGCAAGCTCGGGAGCCACAGGAGGACTGTCAACAAGACAGTGATGTAACCTGAATTATATGATACTATTATCACCCTCTGCTGTGTTCCAAATAGAATTTAGGGTCCATGTAGATGCAGGAAGCCAACCACAGCACTGCTGCAGTAATATTGCTGGGAAACAACAGGGGCTGAGATCTGGCCTGAGCAGTGCAATGGGCAGATTCTGGATATATTTAGAATATTTCCATGAACATGGGATGTGGAAGAACAGAAGAGTCAAGTGACTACAAGGGTTTCGGCCTAAACATCTGGAGGAATGGGGCTGCCATCAACTGAGATCAGGAAGATGTTTCTAGAAGCAGTTTGGGGGGAGAGATGAGGTGCTCCACTTCAGAACTGTTAGATTTGAGATGTCCAAGGTGTCCCAGAGCAGATGCTGAGTACCAGATAGGTGTTTAAGGTCCACGCTGCAGACCAATTTGGAGTCACCAATATTTCACAGATATCGAAATCAGTGGAACTTGCAGAGATCACCAAGAGAATCAATAGAATAGAAAAAACAATCCAAGATTCAGAAGATGAGGAGAAAAGATTAAAGATGTCTGAGAAGGAAAGGCCAATGAAGTAGAAGAAAAACCAGGAGTGTGTGATCTCCTAGAAACCAAGTGGAAATGAGGTGCTCCTAGGAGGAGCGAATACTTTAAATGCTGCTGCTAAGTCAGGTAAAATGAAACTAAGAACTGAGCCCTGGACTTAGCAACAAGGCTCGATGGTTAAATATGTGGATGGCCTGTGATCATCTTTTCCAGCACCTTGCAATCATGGGACAGAGTCAGGGGGAGGATAAAGACCGTTCAAGGAAGGCGAGGCAGTTTCCCGGAATCAGTCCAGATCATTTGGGGATCCCAATGGGTCCACAAAGGCAGGGTGAACAAAAAGCTCCTGAGAGCTCTTTCCTTCCACTGCAGGCTATGTCTCTCAGGCTGCCCTTGCAGACCTCTGTGGAGGCACAACTTACATGTTGTGAATCATGTCAGTTTCACACAGGATTTCATGGTTCCTCTGTCTTGAGAGCTGAAACATCATGTATTTAAAAGTGGAAAGATCAATGCTAACGGATTGATGATTTTGCTGGGCTTGGTTCTCCTTGTCTCTGGAAAGCCATCATTAGAAACTCAAGATATTTGCCAAACACCGTGCCAGTCCTGTTCTAATCACTGGGGACAGAAGAACAAGTAAGAAGGTTACAGCCCTGCACTTCGGGTTCTTGGAGTCTAGTTGGGATAGATAGTAAAGAGGCAGTCACAGGGCAGTGATACAGAGGCAACCGACAGCCGAAATCCATGGAGAGAAATGCTCCTGTCACCACACACGATACAGATCTCCCCAGCAGTCAGCTGGTTTACGGGTCTAGGGGGAGCTGCCAGAGGGTGATGGCCATCCTGTCTGCATTTCACAGATTTATGGCAATGACATGAGGGTCAAAGATCCTGTGGAAGACTGTGTGTTCTCACACAGGTCACATTAAATGGTTTACATTTTATTGCGATGGTATTTAGCACATGGGAGAAAGCAAGAAAGCATTTCTTATCCTCCCTGAAAATCAGGGGCAGCTAAGGTTTAGTGCTCTGCCA
This sequence comes from Cebus imitator, assembly GCF_001604975.1. NCBI lineage: Eukaryota > Metazoa > Chordata > Mammalia > Primates > Cebidae > Cebus > Cebus imitator. Next base: position 1,075,702 of record NW_016107592.1, read on the forward strand.
TCAACAATCACCTACAGTGATAAATTTGGTTTTTCCCCCTCCAAGGGTAAATGCCACCTCTTGAGCTGTTGTTTTATGTGCCATGAAACTTTCAGATAAAACAGAAAATAATAAGACTGAGCTCTGGTACTCACTCAAACAACAACTTCTTCTAGCAAAACTAAAGTATATTAAAGAGGGATGAGGAGATTAATTCAAAGAAGCATCCCCTTTTGCCCCCAAGTACAATGGTTCTCACAGTAAGTCCTGGCTAGTTGTCTTTTCTCTGTACTCCTCAGATGAAGGGATAGTTTGATTGAACACCTGAAAGAGTCTCTTTTTTGAAAACACATACAAAGCTTTTAAATAAATTAAACATTCTACTGAGAGAAAGAATTGAAAATAAAGAGTTCACAAGATTATTCAAATTTAGCAAAGAAACAAATATGGACCCTTCTTTCAAAAAGGTAAGGACAAAGAATTCGTTTAGTGGTTATTTGGAGAGAAGTTGATGAAGGTTCAAGAAAGATGTGTTAGGTCTACAGAGGTGGTGCCCAATAAATCCAAACAGAATCAAAGGTGCCCCACACTTTTTCTTAGCAAAATGAATAGGCTGACCCATTAGAGAACTGGGCCCCAAAAAAGAGAGCAAGGAGCAAAGACAAGTGTCGTGTCAGGCTCCAAGGAAAAATCAACTAGGGTTCAAACAGAATCAGAACGAGAGTGTTGAAGAAGAGAGTTATAGTCAACAATAAAAGTCCTTGTAAATGTGTCAAAAGCAGAACGAGACTTAAAACATCATTGGTCAAGGGGCTCAGGGATGGAGAAAAAACAAAGGCAGGCTGAGTGAGTGAGTCCTTTGTCTCTGTTTTTGCCAACAAAGACTTTGGGGAAAACTTACTCCCAAATTGCTTCTAAAGCAGACTGATCCAGGATAGTGTATCACACACAGCAGAGGAAGAGCACAGAATGTTCTAGCCCAAACTGACAAAGGAGATATGAATAAACTGAAGGGACAGTATGGCCCTAGCTGCAAGATATGAAAGAGCTCACAGATGACATGAAACAAATGTTGGCCCAAACTGGTCATGACCACTGGGCACTGCCAAAAGTATTGAAGATGGGTCCTGGCAGACCACCAGACAGCCCTCCATTTGTATAAAGGGCTCCAAAGGGAACCATGAGTCCCAGGAGACTCAGGCTGGATCTGAGTTGGTGGCAGGAATCTATCTCAACAGTTAATAACCCATACTCTGGACTCTAGAGTTCTGATGTGTAGAAGTTTTCCTGTCACATCACAGGTTCACCTGGGCTACGTATTTTATGTTCATGACATTCCTTACCCCTTTAATTTAGTTATTGAGTTGGCTGTGTTCAAAAGTTTCTTCTTACTCATTTTGTTTTTCTTATTTGATAGGGGCAACCTCCTCCAACAATTAAGCATCTCAGATTCCAAAAATATGAGATTTACTTGATGCTTTCTTCTGGGACAATTACTAAGTTTTAACACTTACAATGCTTATTAAAAATACTTCACAACCTTTTAGTTGACTTTTGTGCCAAAATAATTTCTTCAACAGTTTTAACCATAATCCATGTTGGGACCCAACAAATGATATAACACTTCACTGTGTTAAAATTAATGCACATACACTCAGACTTCAGTTGATCTATTGGAGCAAAATGTTTAAAGGGGTTATAAAATTCCCATCAATGATAGACTGCACAAGGAAAATGTGGCACATATACACCATGGAATACTATGCAGCCATAAAAATGATGACTTTGTGTCCTTTGTAAGGACATGGATGAATCTGGAAACCATCATTCTCAGCAAACTGACACAAGAACAGAAAATCAAACACCGCATGTTCTCACTCATAGATGGGTGTTGAACAATGAGAACACATGGACACAGGGAGGGGAGCATCGCACACTGGGATCTCTTGAGGGGGGAACTAGGGGAGGGACAGAGGTGGGTAGGAAGGTTGGGGAGGGATAACATGGGGAGAAATGCCAGATATAGGTGATGGGGGGATGAAGGCAGCAAACCGCATTGCCATATATGTACCTATGCAATAATCCTGCAGGTTCTGCACATGTACCGCAGAACCTAAAGTACAATTTTATAATTTTATATATATATATATACATATATATATGTATATATATATATGTATATATATGTATATATATATGTATATATATGTATATATATATATGTATATATATATGAGATTAAAAAATTATGAAACTGGAATTTCAGAGTTGAGCAAATCTTATCTAAAAGGGAAAACAGTGTGTGTAGGTGGAAATTGTGACAGGGACAGCCTTGTTTGAGGCCATCGCTCGCCGGCCAGCTCCAGGAAGGTGCAGGTCACAGCTGAGCTGCCTCTGCTTTAGCTCAGGCAAACACTGTAGCAACTCTTCTGTAAGGCAAATGCTGTCTCCAGTGAGAGAGACTTTCACATCTAAAATTCCCAAGGAGACCCATACAAAGAGGAGACCATCTGCCTCCCCCGCACAATAACTCATGGGTGGGCAGGGTGGAGTAGTTTTTCTTGGCCCTTCCATACAGTGTGTGTGAGGGGGAGTGTCCTCCCTGGGGACCCCTCCCCCAGAGAGATGCTGCTGCCCCAACCTGCACAGTGTGCACCCATGGCTTGGTAATCACTTTTACCCTCATGGGCATTGCTTTGTCTGGGACAAATGCTCATCAGTCAAGGAATATTTCGGTTGAAGAGTAATGCTTCTATGAACATTCACACACAAGTTTCTGGGTAGACATATGTTTGCATATTTCTTGGGAATCAACCCAGGATTGGAACTGCTGGATCATAGGGTAATACTAACCTCTGTTCTCTCTAGAACAGCATTTCCCAGCCAAATCATCCCTGGACTAACTACCTGTGATCGATAGCACAGACCAGAGCTGTGAAGAAAACGGGTAAGGTAAGAAATAGTAAGGATCCTAGGGCCCAGCCCAGAGCAGCAGGAGTTAGCAGAAATAAAGAAGGGCAATTGTCAGGGCCCTCCAGGTGCTGCAGAGAGACGTGTGCTTTCTGGCTCTGCCGTTTGCTTACTGTGTGATCTTGGCCTAAGGTTAACCCAACGCCTTGTCTTCTTTGAGCCTCAAGTTCTTCAGCTGTGCAATGGGAATATTAATTCTTATGTTATTTATTTCCCAAATGTTCTGAAGATGTGCTCTGTGTGGTCTCTTGGTCCTTTCAACCAGATCCCACCTGCCAGGCTGGGGACTTGGCAACCACCCAAAACTCTCCTTCTGGGTCCACTGCTGTTTACATATGCAAATCAATCACTGGGCATCATTCCCCAAGGTAAATGTAAAAAGTGGGATCCAGTGACAGCCTCAGGTATTTATTTGATAAATATCTTCGAGGGGATGTATAAATATGTCGACTAAGTCAGGGTGGATGTGATAGATACAAATACGCTTGGAGAAAGGAAAAGCTAGCAAACAGCTGGGTTCCCCAGAGGCGAGAGTGATAAATGCCCCAGAAGACGGCTGGTTTGCCTTGAACATTTTGAGATAACCTGAAGCAGCCTAGAAAGTAAGTAATAGGGTGCCCTGTCCCTAAAGATAAGGAGACCTGGTGACTCTGTAGAGAGGACAAGCATGGCCTACCCATCCAATGGTGTGGCTCAGGCCCAGGAGCCCCCGATGCTCCTGTGACACTGCCACTGCCCCGCCACAGGTCTCATCACCTGCATCTCATCGTATGTCGTGCACTTACTGTCCTAACTCTCTTGTCCACCTCCAACTTCTTCACTTCAAACTCCTCCGTGGCCAGATTAATCTTTCTAAATTCAGTTTTACCTTTGTTGCACTGATGCTCAAAACCTTCAGTGGCTCGCCACTGGAAAAAGCCCTAATCCCCTCTTTAACATACAGCAATGAGACAGCCACTGACCATTCCAGACTCCTTCCCACTGCTCCCTCTCAGGAACTTGCCACTCTTATCTAACTGCTCTATTCACCATATCCAAAAAGAGCTCATCTTTTGGAGTCTCTGCCAAGAAGCCCATCCCCTGTGGGCACCTGTCTTCATGACTCTGCTGGCCTCTGAAGGCACAGAGGGAGCCACACACTGCCCCACACTCCGTATCCTTGCCTGCCATGCCCACCAGAGTGCCCTTTCCTGCCTCCCAAATCAAAGCCCTTTGGGATTGTGATCTCCACGTTGGGACACAGTGCACTGTGATCTAACTTCCGAGGTGCTAACCTCTGCTCCCCATCACTGGGCTAAAGTCTTTAGGGAAGGACCAAGTTTTTAGCCTCTTCACACTGTGCTAGCACATAATAGATGTTCAACAAAAATTTGCTCTTACTGTAGTGATTTCAGGCTCTTCTCTAAAGACCTCAGAGGTTAAAAAAAAAAAAAAGTCAGAAAATCCCTTAGTTCTACCAAACATGAATATTGGCCTTTGAAGGGGTGTGAGGTGGAAGGAGGGAGCAAGGGTTGTGATTTGGCAGCCTGCACCTCATGAAGAACATGGAATAGGCCTGAATATGGTAGTCCCAAGAGAGTAGAGATGGGAGTGCTTCTCTACAGTGTACATGAAGAAATCTAGGAGGTGGGGTCCATCCCCATCTCACTGGGATTGTTCAGCTGTAATGTCACACTAACATTGGTCATTTTCTAATTTTTTTTAAAGCTATGAAAACCTTTCTCCAAACAAAGTTTTCCCTGAAGCATGAAAGAGAACAATCCAGATCTGCTCTGGGTGAATCAGGAGCAGGGGCTGCTAGGGCCTTGAAACCAGTCCATTTTCTATCGCCCCAACCCAGACGCTGAAAGGTTTATAGACAGACCCAAACAGTGCTGAGCAGTCTCCAGAAATACCCTCAAAGCTTCAGGTTAAACTATGTGAGATCCTAGAAGCTATGAGTGATGGGGTTGGGAACCAAGGATTGAGCTCCCTGGCCATCTTTATTAAAAATATATGAAACACATCCATATCAAAAAACCAAAGTTTAATTACTTAAATGTCAACTAAAGACTTCCAGCCCACTACTACTCCTGACAAAAGAAGAACAATTTTCAACACAGATAAACTGTGTTTCGTCTGACGCTTCTATTCTAGGAGGTAACTTTGCTGAGAAGGTCCTGCTTCGATAACTGGTTCTCCCACTGTAGATGAAAACTCATTTCATTGAACAAATAGGCTTGAATTTTACATTAGGAGGCCTGACTCATTGAATATTTTTGGTGCAGTAACAATTCTGGTCAAAGTAGATTAAACAAATAAGCAATTAGTTTGGAGACTGGGTATAAATACAAAAGCAGAATTAATTTTTCTTCTCATTGTTTCCCTCTATTGTGGACATTAGTTTCTTATTTGCTTTTACTCTGGGCTTTCTGACATTCCCTTCCTATCTTCCCCCCTATCCTGGGAGTCACCTGGGGACAGAGGACTTCCTTGGGTGTGCAGCCCCGTTTTGTGCTGTTGTGGAATTCTGGCTTAATTTGAGATGTTAATGGGATAAAAAGTGAGGGCTTCGGGCCTGGCTTTCAGTCTAACACACCAAGGCAGGCAGCCACAGGCTCCTCCTTCACTGGTCCATCCACTAAGAGTTTTTCAGTTCCATGCCAAAGGGACATGGGGTGACAGGAGGAGGCTGAGTGTTGGTGGATCTGGGAATGTGGGTTTATAGCAGAGGCCCTCATTTCTGATTTTACCTTTGACATGTATGTGTTTGTGGGTGGGGTAGCATTCTTTATTGGGATCATACATCTGACCGTGTAAGTTCTCAAAATGTAGTCCCAGATCAGCCTCACCTGGGAACTGGTAAGAAAGGCAAACTCTAGGGCACAACCTAGCCTCAGTGAATCAGAAACTCTGGATGTGGGCTCAGCAATCTGTGTTTTAACAGGTCCTTCACAGGAGTAAGATGCATGCTCAAGTTTGAGAACTGCTTGTTTGGAAACCTAGAAGTCAGAATATTAAACTTTGACAGGGCATCTGAGGCCATTCAGTTTTGGTCAATTCTTACAATTTATAGATTAGAGCAATGAAGGTAAGAGAGGGGAAAATGACTTCCCTAAGTCCCCAAAGGTTAGTGCAGAGTCAGAAACAGTGGAGCCTCCTTTACCTGTCACCAGCGTGGGGCCCTATCCCCACCACTCATGCACTCTGCATTTCCAGAGCCTTGAGGATGTCAGGCATGGAGGTGCAGGGCCTTTAGTTGCATCAGCATCACTAATGGATAGGCACTGCCTTCTGGGACCTCTTGTGCCCTCAAGGAGATCAGGGGTCCCCACCTGTGGTGGAAGTGTGCAGAGCCCTGTTCCTAGAGGAAGAAGCAGACTGTGATGTATTCCTGGGGGCACCTCTGCCTCCTGGGTCACTACAACCTGGCATTTTCCCATAGCTCCTCCTCCCTGCTGGGGGAATTAGAAGGTGCCTTAGAAGGTGCCATTTATGTGAAAACTACAGCAAACTTGTCCTCTGTGACCCTGCAACCATGGGAGGCTGTGGAGGTGTGTGGAGCAGGATACTCTTCACACGGGCATCTAAGCACTGTGATGGCTGCTGAGGATACAACCAGCGGTACTCACAGGTCAGCTGGGGCATGTCACTGGGCTCTGCCTCTTCTCAGGGCAGCCAGCCTTTCCCAAGTGTGGGGCAAGAGCAGAGCACTGGCAGCTTTGGTTTGTTTAATGATTGATCATGAAAGACAATCCACTCCAAACACTAGCAGTGGAGAGGCCACAGGAGATACTCCACCACAGGTTGTATGCCCTTGTTACACCTGGCTCTCACCTTCACACATTCAGCCCAACCCCTAATGTAGTTGGAGGACCCACCACCATCACCCTGAGGCTGACATCACTGCCACCAACACTGGGCAAGGGAGCTGCACCTGCAGTCACTGTGACCATCCTCCTCCAGGCCTGGAGGTCTGAGTCTTCTGGCCTGAAGGTCCAGAGCCCCTCCTCCACAGAGCAGCCCACCAGGCCTCACAAGTGGGCTTCCATCCTGCTATGGCCACTCTTGAGCCCCTTTCTGGACATCACCAGACCCATGGAGTTCTGTGCCTTTTTTCCTTAATTCTAACTTTCCCTTTGACTACTCAGCACATCCCCACCCCAGGCCCTCTGCTTACAAATCAGGAAACTCCCCTGTACCCACCAGCTTCCCTCAGAGCCTTCATTCCATGCCTGCATCAAGAGCAGCTGTCCTTCGAAGACACCTTTGCCTTGTAGCCCTCTCACGTGGTGACAGTCTGACTTTGTATCCAGCACACCTCAGGGTCAGGAAGTGGGGTGTGTCATCCTTGCTCCCCACTGTCTCTTTCATACCATCACTTGCCATCTCCTGCATCCTTTGCAAAAATGGCATTTGGCTAGACCACTCCAGGTCTTGTGAACACCATATACTCCCTCCCAGCACCACAACCCTGTTCGCTGGAGGCATGAGCTTCTATCTTTGTCTTCCCCTCTACCCTCAGCCTTGCCCTCCTGTGTCTGACTTCAACGTCCACTTGAACAAAATAATCCCTCAGTTCCCTGGCCTCCACAACTCTTCCATGTCTGCCAATTCCCGTGGCACATTTAGACTCTGCTTCACCTAAAGTTCCTGGATTTTCCAAAATCACAAGTCTAAATATTCTGCTTCCTCACCACAACTTCAGATAAGCCCACTGCAACTCTTTTTGGCCTCATCTGGCCCTCCTGGCCTTTACTTCCAGCCAGTGCATTAGCCTTCTCCTTTATTCATATCCATTATTATCGATCTTAGGTTCCATCCTTACCATAACGTAATTCGCAATACTCCCCAAACCCTTAGGCATATGTTGCCTTTATCTTTTCAGAGCATATGGCTGTCAAAACTCAATCAAAGATACATTTGTGATCCGTTTCCTGTAGGGCCTGCTGTACAGGAGCCACATAATGCTGAGAAAGCCACATAAGAGGTAAAAGAGGTGGCTTTCTGAACATGTGATCACCAACTTCAAATGAGCTCTCAATACTTTCCAGATATTAAATTTATCTGGGTAGTTCCATTTCCCATTCTCTTCAATAGCACTGCCAAGCCTTTCCATTCTCAACTTTCAACCCCAATACTTCCCACTTCACTCTCAGCAACCAGTCTTATTTCCCACCTTCCAGAGAAAACAGAAGCCTGAATATCCAACTGCATAAGTAATATCCTGATTTGAGTACTTAAACTCTCCACAAATTGTGCATGTGCAGAACCGAACCTGTCTTCCATTGATACAGTCCCTGAATGCTTCTGGGAGCCCCTGGGATACTGGCAAAAGATACTCTCATTCTCCTGCTTTCCTGTCTTTGTTCTCCATGTCAGCTGCCTGCAAGACCACTCAAGGAGCACTGCTTATTAAGCCAGATGGCCAGGTCCTCCCTGAGGGCCTGCAGCCCTGTGAGAGCACTGTTTTCAGTGCTCCTCAGGCAGCACCAGGCTCAATGCCACTCTGAGAGCCCTGCCTCCCTGGCTACTGGTGGTACCTTGTCACACAGTCTCAAGACTGCCTGACTGTTCCTCAGATTTCACAGCATCCCTCATGCAAAGCCACTTTCCTTGCCCTCCCAATTCTCTATCCCAGGCACTCACTCCCATCCAGGCCATCAGATGAGGAAACAGATGGTAGCAGGACCTCACTGTCCTTCTAGGGATCCAGTTCCCTGCACACCCACCTCCTAGCAAGCTTCTTTCCCCATATGCAAGCCCCTTCCTGCAAACAAAGACCAGCCCACTAGTTTAGGACGCAGCACCAGAGTGTGACATGGTGTAAGGTCAGCCAGGACATCCTATAGCATAGGACACATTGCTGCGGGGCAGGGCTGGGAGGATTAAGACATGGCCTTTTCCCTCAGGAGTCCTCAGTCTGCCAGGAGAAATACAGCCTAAGCACATAAACAACTAATGCACATCCAAGAAATCACTGTATTGTGCCTTTAACTGGTACAATTCAGAGAAGGGCAACATACATCACATTGGGAGTTTCCACAGGGCAGATGTACTCCTAGGGTGCATGACTGGACCCTTTTTCTCCCAAGCTCTTCTGAATGGTGAAAGCATTTGCTCTACCATCAAAAAAAGGGGAAGCAAAAAGGAAAGAATCGCACACTTTAAAATCCTAGGGCTCAATTCTACAGCTAAGGTTTTCCTGCAGTTTGGCTGTCAGAAGGAAACCAATCCTGAGGCCTGAGGGATTGGCATAGAGTCTCCCTTAAAAATTTTTGTGGTCCAGCATTGCCTTTATTTACCCAGAACATTCAATGTGCCTTTTTCCTCCATCTTTCACATCCGCTCAGAGAAGATGTTAATTTTCTGAAATTAAACACTTAGCTTGATTACTGTTTTGTTAATTGCTGCATTCAGAAACCCCTGGTGCTCCTGCCTGTTTAACATGGATGGTACTGTGAAAATGACAGGCGTGGGGCTGGCATGCAGGGGGATGACAACAGGGCTGGGATGCCATCCCAAACACCTTCCCTGTGCTTGTTCAAGCAGCTGGGACCCTGCCAGTGGGGGAGGTAGGACAGGCCAGGTCATAGAAGACTGGCTCCCACAGACCCATGGTTATGGTTTGGGGGGTGCAGTGCACACAGGAAGCCTTGGGTCTTACCAACATCTGGGAGAATGTAGGGGGTAACTGCAATCACAGCTCCCCACCCAAAGATGCCTGATAAAGGAAGGATCACAATGACAGCTAAAGCTGCACCATTTGCTGATGCCTGAGATTGCCTATGAAAGACTGAAGCATTCATTCATCTATTTATTTAACACGTTATTAGTTCATTCAATGAACATTTGTTGATTGCTTTCTATATTTCAGGCACCCAACTAGACACCTATCTGGACACAATAGTCAACAGGATGAATACAGGGCGCTCTCTCCTGGGGATGATAGCTCATGGAGTTGACTTACCACAGGAGCATGGAGTAGATGGATCACCTGGACCCTTCTCCCTCCCATCCTCTTTGCCTCTTTATGAGACATCTCTACATGAGATAGTTCACAAAGTGAACAGCAACTATCTCATAATCCAACTAGTGTTCCCTCTGCAATAAGGGTTATAACAATCTCATGTGGATGTGAAATCCTATAGGGTAAGAAATTTCCTCCAGTCTCACTGCCAGTAGCAATAGAGTAAATGAGCAAATAAGTCCCTGAGTCCTGTGGGCCCTCTGGTAATCCCAGCAGAGTGAAGGCATTCTCGGCTGCTCTGGAGCTGTTAGCAGCATCACTAGCCACTGCTCATGACCTGGAAAGGAGAAGTCCCATACCCAACCACTGTGTGGCCCGGCATGTGATCCACAAGAAGTTCCTACTGGTCTGTTGAACAATAAAATAGCCCATCCAACACACTGTCACTCGAAGCAACATCTACCACAGACTGAAATGCTCTCTGGCGACAACACGTGGTTCCATCCTAACTTTTTTTGTCTGTTATGTTTGCTGTCGTGTTCCTGGTGTCTAGAGCAGTAGATGGCATGCAGAAAGGCCTTGAAAAATATTTGTCAAGTCGGTGAGTGAATGGGATCCCCTAAGAAGCAGTACCCTTGAGCCAGTACTTGAAAGCAGTACTTCGTAAGCAGTCATAAAGCGTGTGTTAAGTGAATGAATACATTTCCAAAGTTAAAGGGCACAAACAAAGCAATCCCTTTGAGAGTGGCTGAGTCTTTCTGTGTTCCTCTGAGTGGATCAGGGCTTATAGCATCATCCTAAGCAGCATTCCCTAAGTTCCTGCAAGGAGCCACAGTGGAGGAAGACTCCAGATTATCTGAATGATCTGAGAGGGATCTTCAGATGTTACTGGTGGGTCACCATGACACATTCTCATCACCACTCCCCAGACAAACATTTCATACTAATGCTCATTTGTGGGGACTGAAGCCATCTGGCAAATATTTATCAAGGCTCTCTGTGCCTGGCATTTTGCGGCTGCTACCTCAGGAAACTGGTGTTAGGTGAGAAAGTGTGATTCTCCACACAGCTCATTATCTGGTGGAGGACCACAAGGTTGCCAAGGATAGAAGCCAGGACGTTAGTCAGTGGATCGAAGGTTGCCAAGGGTAGAAGCCACTGCCATCTGCAGACCCTCTGAGCTCAATAGAGAACACATCATTGTTGGCAAATGGCCAGGGGCTTTCTGAGGCCACTTGGAAGTTCCTTCTCAATACCAGGGTCTAAGAAACAGTAAAAACAACCTTTTCTAGAATCAGCAATGAGAAGAAAGCAATGAAACAACTATGAGATTGAATTAAGAACAGTGAAAATTTTATATGCTTAAGTTTTTTTAAGACTTCTTTATTAACTTCAGTGAAAGTTTTCTTTAAAGTCATTTCAGTCTTTAAAGTTCTCACTCAATCTTTTCTCTGCTTTGGAGCAAATTTTGCCTGCTAATTTCCAATGAGAACAGCCCTTACAAATGAACTGGCTTCAGCATATGGATCTTAACACTCTACATTTTTACAGACAGCAGTGTAATATTGTTTTAATATTTAATTTTGAGATTTACATAATATCTTTCCTCCAAAGAGCTCAATATATTGCAATATCATAAAATTCCTTTTCATATTCAAAGATTATTCTTTATGCATGCAAATACTATATTTAACCAAGGAATAATGCAAATTAGATGATGTATTCAGAGGAATTGATGGGCTAGGTAATTCTTTTGTAAGAAAAGTAGTGTATCTGAGTGACTTTCATTGTCTAAGAACTTCAAAAGTGCCTTACAATGGACAAACTATAGGCGCTTGTAACTATTAATAGAAATAGTACAGCAGTTTTTAAAGAAAAATAAGTAATGGGTGTGTCTGTGTTGTGGGCATGATGAATAGTATTCCACATGCAAGTGGCACACAGGCCATACATGAACTGCATGTAATATAAGTGTCAGATATAAATTGTGCTGATGGGATCATGCAAGTAAGGGGGAAATTGTTGCTTCTTCAAATACACAGTGAGAAAACATAGGTGGGCTCCTCTGAGGGTCAGAATCATCCAGTGGTGGCTACCCAGGTTCTGGGCTCCAGTTCCTCCCTCGTCATTAGCTCACTGGGATACAGACTTTGCCACTCTCCTTTCTGGTGCCTACTCCTCCCAGCATAGAATGGAGGAACCAGTATCTCTTATGTATCTGACACAGATACCATCAATCCCAAACAAAGAAACTGAGACGCCTTGGAAGGAAACAGTCTAGGGAGAAAAAGTACAGCAAGTTGCTCTCCAGTTCAAGACATAGTCCCAGAAATGATGCTAATCTCTCAGTCCATAGCGTAGTTTACAGAGTGATTTTCTATCTGCAGACTCATTTGCTTGTTACTATAGTACTTGGAAGCGGGTATCATGACTCCTATTTTATAGGTGAGAAATGAAGGATCTTGGCAGTTAAATGAACTTGAATGAGTCATGTGAGGAGCAGAGAGGGGAAGGGACCCCAGGAATACCCCATTGCACTCAGCCACCATGAGCCCAGAGGTGAGGAATATGACTGCCCCATGGTGGAATGAGAATGGAAAACAGAGCATGCTCAGCAGTAAGGCTTTGGTTAATCAGATTCACCCTCTGAGTCAGAGGTTACAAACCATAGCCAATAGGCTAAATCCAGAATTGGATTTGTTTGGCTTCCAAGTGCTTTAACATTTCCTAATCAGTTGTCAACATTTTAAATCTGGATTTTCAGCTTATAAAATCAGGCAGTGCTGGGCATGGCAACCCTTGCTGGAGCTGAGCAGTGGCTGCCTCTGTTCTCTTCAGTTCCCTGTAGTCCCCACCACTCCCTATTGCCTTGTACCTGGCCCTGCTTTGCTCCTCTCCATTACCTGCCTGGCCTTAGGGGTCTTTGAGTTTGTTCTCTTTGGCTTAGATAGCCCCAAGTTCATATGCTGGTCTGATTCATCTTTTATCCCCCCAAGATTTCCTCTGAGGTCTTCTTTTCCAGCCTTGACACTCCGAGTCTATTTGGCAGAAGAGAGAAGTAAAGTTTCTCATTCACTTAATTCTCTCTGACAGCCAGATGATCTGGCCATCAGTCTAAATCTGGGTCCAGATGCCAGAGAGTGACTGCAGGAGTTAGTGGTGATAACAATCTCTCTGCAGATCACTTGGCCACTGGAATAGAGAGAGTTGCACCTGATCTGGTCTATTTTAAACTCATGGCAGCTGTATTCAGTGCAAGGATGCATCCCTGAAGACCTCACGTAAATTTGAGCTTGCATAATTCATGACCAATCCTGACCAAAGATGATGGACATTTTTTTGACAGCTAAAGTGGCCTAGCAATGTGGCAACAGTGTAGAGAGAGCTTATGACTCACACAGTCCACTAGAATGTGATTTTTCATCAGTCTGAGGATAAAATGGCCACAAACCATCTCACGGCCAAGAAATGATGTTTCTCAGAAATATCTGCAGCCTCGGGAGGTGCAAATGATGTTTCTCATAATCATTTGTTGGCTATGAGATGCTGAGCAAATTCGAAAGTGCTCTGATCTAAGTATTTTCATCTGACCCACCTCCTCTGTAAAACAAACAAACAAAAAAATAAAACAAAAAACATGGTGGGGGTTGGCACACTGGAGGTGCTCACAAATGTCAGTTCTCTGCCACTGCCTTTGGACTGGTTAAGGATCCTGTCCTAAACTCTCCAAGTGATACCTGGTCCTTGAATAGTTGTGCCTATATACATAATTGGGGTCAGCTCTCTGAATCTCAGGACTCAACAGACAAGCTGTCTTTGAGTGAAGAACTGTATCTACCATGTGCCCGATGACATTAAAAAATGATAGCAAAAATCTCCAAGGTCTCTTCTTAGATCACAGCTCTTGGAATCAAGAAAAGCCTATTGTTGTAGACTATGAAATGGGGAGCCCAGAGGGACTGTCCACTTTTAGGACAGGACACCATAACGCAGACACAGACAGGGGACATCTTGCTGATCACCTTCTAATCCTAGAGTCTCCAAATCCCTTTAAGGCTCTGCTTTCTTATCAGAAAAATAGGAACAATAATCCCCAAGTCACTGTGTAATTATGAGGATGAGTCCACATAATTCCAAAATTCTTTGTAAACTCAAAGGAAACATAAACATGAGTGTTAACAATAATAATTATTACTCATCTATTTCTCAGTCAGGACCCACTCAGTAGTCCCCAGTCACTTCACAGTTTGGGCAGTTCCAGGCATAGAGTAGGCATTCAATAAACAGAGGTTGACTTAATGACTGATTCCAGGACTCTCCTGGTCAAATTCCTTGCCTGCCATCTACCTATGTATGACCAAAACAGTAGGACAGGTGGCCACAGGCACAGAGGGGGGTCATACCATACCATGAAGCCAGGGGAGGAAGGCTGAGCTTGATCTAACCCAGAGTGGAGCAGCTTGGGTATTCTGGGAAGGGGTTAGACATGTCATGACCTATTGCTAACACATGGGTCAACCTGCCTCATCCCTTAATGGATCTGAGTCATTAGAGTTTTTAAGATGCTTACTATTTAGTCTCTCTTCCATCTCTAGTAAAATGCATAGCTTCTGTTCATGGTTCTAAACTGTTCTCACAGAAGTTCAGCCTTGAATATTTACTTTGAAGGTTCTCATCTATAAAAAATACTATCTGTTGGTTGAAAATAATTTTTATTTGTACATAGATTCATCAAGCCAGTATGATGGCATCCTGTTTCTCAGTCCACAGCCCACAGATTAGGAACCACTGGTCAAGTTGATATTTGTTTTACAATAAGCATGTGATACCAAGAAGCAACTGCAGCCTTCTCTCAGTGAGTGTAAATTCTCTGACACCAAAATTCCAGAGTTATCAAAGAGGAATCACAGATTGGAAGGTGATAACGGAGGCTAGGACTACAAAATCAGGGATGATTAAGATTAAAGGACCTGCTAGAGGGGAACAAAGCACATGAGAAGTGTGCTCATGGAGGAGCAAAAGGGTGAGGATTAAAATGAATATTTTGCAAGTTGGTAATGCAGGGCTCCTTGCAAGAGCCTTGGTCCCCCAGCTCCATTGCAGTCTGGGAAGGTGCAGATGGCAAGATAAGCAGATGGGCAGGTTCGGGAATAGCAGGGTAAGAGAAGGGAGGGCAGAAATAAAAGCAAACCCATATAAGTGGCAGGTTTGTTCGCACATGCTTAGAGAGAGAGAAAAGACAGCCAAGCCCAGTGTAACATGACAGCCTGGCAGGATTGTCATTCCCAGAAGCTGGGACACTAAAATATTTCAGCCAGTTTTCTGCCTAAACTCCTCAAGGGAAATACTGCTAACAAAGGCTGCCCATGCTACATGTTTAACATAATGCAGAAATTACCATTCTCCTTTCTTTGGGTGAGACAAAATGCCACCACCTTTGTCTCCACGGCACCAGGACTGTGGTCACCAGCTGGAGGCTTCTACACTTCCACTCTTATTTTCTCACTACACGCGTATGCATGTAAACACGTGACCATACACATACATACAAACACACCACATGAACACACACGCACACACACACACAGCAACCACGCAGCCATCTGGACAGACATGCTCTCCTACAACACCTTTTTTTCTTCTCAGTTCTGACAGCTTAAACTCAAGATTCATCTGCCATCAAAGATGCCTGGTTTTAAAAGAGGCAGAATGAGTCTGAGGGTGGGGAGGTGAGTAGAAAAGGATGGAGTAGAAACGAGAAGGTCAGGGAGGGGGAGATACACGGAGGAAGAGAGAGCAGAGATAGATGCTTGGCTCCCGCTATTCTACTAACAAGCTGTCCTCTTAGAATTTGTTAATTGAGAAAAATCTATAATTCCAAATAACATCATGGTCCACTGCCTGTGACCCTCATTGCCTGTGCCTGTGATATTCACTTCCCCTCTGCAGCCTTGCACAGTAACCCCAGGAGAGAGATTGCTCATTTTTCTCTAACTCCCTTGGTATTTACTGCATGCATACAGCATTTTACCTTGCAGCTTTGTGCTTCGTATCTATATCCTGTAAATGCTTCAGTTAATGAGTTTCATGGGAGGAACAATAGTGTCCAAGTATCACTGCATCTCTCACTGTGTCTAATCCACAGCTTGGCACACAGTACATGCCAAATGACTGTCTCTTATGATGAATGAATAAATAAATGAGTGAATGAGTACATGAATGAACTGGCTAAATTGATATAAAAATAAACAGATTATTGCAGGAGCTGTGAAGAGTATGAAAGAGAAAAGATCAGAAGAGTGCGAGATACAGAAATAAAGAGGAGAAAGTGTGTTCTGAGCTGCGCATGCCACAGGATGTGCTGGCTATCAGGATTAATCTATGCCCTCTATCTGAGGTCTCTATAGCAGCGTATCATTCATCAGAGCAAGCTAGCAAGGAGCATATACACTTTTGAATTACATAGGTTTAATTGGAAAATAAAGGCAATATTGATTTTATCATATGATTTCTGAAAAGTTTCTGTCATTGGGTTTCCATAAAGCATAGTTGGTGGTCCTGTTCTCAAAGTCGTTCAGTGCTTCCACTCACTCACCATCTGTCTGTCCATCCATCTGTCCACCTACCCACCCCTCTGTCCATCTGTCCATCCACTTACCCACTCCCTTGTTTGCCCACTCACACTCCTGTCTATCCATCTCTTCATCCATCTTTCCAACAGCATTTGTTGAGCTTAGGCTGAATGAGGAGCACTAGGTCCTATTCTGGCTTGGCTATACCTCTTTGCTTTTGTGCTGGGCACAAAAAATCCCCTAGTCTGCAGCTCATTCTCAGAAGTGCAACACTACATCTGCCTTCTCCATGTGATCACAAATGCCTATCACCTGACACCTTCGCTCCTGGGCAGAGGCCTGACAGCACACTGGCAGGTTGGATGTGGCTGTAGCTGTGTCCCTGCCCGGAGACAAACAGCCAACCACACATCAGACAGGAGCACAGAAGCCTCCAGACTTACCGGCTTGGTTCGTGGTGATGTTCACAGAGACGTGCTGTGGGGGGAAGGGACTCTTGCTGGAGACTCCGTTGATGGCCTGGATGTCAAAGGTGTAGGGGGTGTGAGCCCACAGGCTGCTGATGGAGACACGACACTCGGTCAAGCCCAGCTGTCTTGGCACAAACTCCACATTGTCGTCACAGCGGGAGCAGCTCCGGCGGTCTGCCCGGCACTTTTTGCAGATGATGTTGTAGGTGACATCATCCCGTCCGCCCGTCTCCCTTGGAGGGTGCCACTCCAGAATAATGGAGGTCTCATTGACGATGGAGATAACATTTCGGGGACCTGATGGGACGCCTGCAGGGAGACAAAGAAAGGTCCGGTGAGGCTAGACATAAACTTCCTAATTTAGCATTTCTCTTGTCTGCCTCTGGTGCATTCCCATCCACATCAATGCTCTGATCCCCCGCTCCTTCCCCAACCCCAAATGTGTATGCGCCAATCCATTTTGAGAAAAGAATAGGTGAACAGAGATGACAACTTGTCCCTAGCTCCCATTTTAATCATCTTCACTGAGGCTTTTCTTCTTTGGATCATGTGTGCCAAGGAAAAGAAGGTTCCAGGACCTGGGTTTAACGCTGTTTGTTCTCGGGATCAAGCCACATTGTCCTGCCAGGTTGAGGGTTAATAAAATATATATATATATATATATATATATATATATATATATATATATATATATATTTTGAACATTTACTGGATTCTTTAATCTTAATTGGTGTAGAACTCAAGGGTCGAGGGATACGAGTGGCTCTTCCAAAAGCCCTAACAGATTCTGAAATCTTGCACAAAATCTCACACAATTTGAGATCTATATGGTATACGTGTGGTGGCAGGAATGTATCTCTGTAGGACAGGCTTCCAGAGCACCTGAATAGATGCATGTTTACATTGCACCAGCTTTGGCACAGGAGACAAGAAGCAGAGTTGGATGGGAGAGGTTCATGCAGCCACTTTGCGCTCGATGACATAAGAAAACATAGGAGTGTGTTTAGACATTCTGCTAGCTGCTTTATATGCATTACCTCATTTATCCCACCAAAGATCCCTACCAGGAAGATACAATAATTATCTCAATTTAACAGAAAGGGAAAGTAAAGCTTAGAGGAGAGGCTGGCTATAGATCACATAGGTCTGTAAGAATGAAGTCCACGTAAAAACCCAATACCTACCTGCTTCCAAAGCTCACGTTCTCAACTACTGCCCTGCTCTGAACAGACTTTCTCTTGCAAACCAACCAGGCTCACTGGGACTCAAAGAGGGCAGCCTCTTTCTTCTGGAAAGCTCTGGTTATGGCGACTTTACACAATCTGGCAAAAATTGAAATGCCTTGTTGCAAAACTATGAAAATCCTGGTGCTTCATAGAAGAACAAAATATTGCTGAATTAATGGCCACAACACTAGGCATTTTGAGATTAAGTCAGAGAATCTGCTGCCCAAAACCAGAAAAGATCATAGCCTCAGGTTCCCAAGCCCGAGCCTTGCATCTCCTCAGTGTCTAACTGATAAAAAATGAATCCTGCCCGGAAGCCCCCCTTTCGAATGGCAGGTCTGCTGGAGCAGCCGCTTCAGATAGTAATGCATTCAGAATCCATGCACGTGACTGTCACCAGCTGAACGAAGACATGTGTAAAGTGGTTCATGCTGGAGACAGGAATCAAATGCCAACACAAAACAAGGGAATAACAACAAGGTCGGGGGGCACCAGGGAAGGATTCTGTGTTGAATCAGTCAACAGCAAGCAGCTAGAGCAGAAAGCAAATATTAAATCGGATTCTATTAAAACATGAAAGAAAATCAGTACTGTACTATATAAAGCCCATTAGGCCTGAGCTAAAGCACAGTGCTCATGCACGCTTGTGACAGGGCAGAATTCATGAAGCATTTTTACTGAAGTCTTGCAAACAGCATTCAAGAATTCCCCACCCATCTGCCCAGGAATAAACAACCCATCTGTCTTCAAATCATCACACAGCTAGTGCTGGGAGGGCACTTGGTACTGTCCCAGGTAGGCTCTTACCTGGCTGGGCCAACCTTGCCCTGCACTGCACAATTCATTACCATCTATATTGGTCACTGCCTGTCTTGGACACGTATGTTTGCTTCTGACTGATGGTACTCAGACCACGAGCTCCCAGCAGTCAATGCCACTCTAGTGTATCTTACTTTTATAGCCGACAGCCTAGGCTCATCTATGGGCCCCTGTTTCTCATCTCAGAATAAAGGCATTCACTGAGTGCTTGCTTATACTAGAGGTGGGGTGAATCTTTTAAAAATGTTATCTTACTACATCCTTGGGACATCCTGAGGCTATCACTCAGAAAGCAGCCTAGGGTAAAGGGGAAGAGGCAGGCGCTGACCAAGAGAGTGGCTATCCATCCCTCTCACCCATTGAGACTTTCCTTCTTCAATTATCTCCTTTCTCCCTTGAGCTTCAACTACACTCTCCCCACTGACTCCAGCTTTTCAACGTAAACTCATACAAGTCTTTGCCATTTTCAAACCAAAACATCATCACCTGGCATCTCTCTACATTGCACATCCTCTCTTCTTTACTCTTGGCTCAACCAAGCTCTTCCAAACAAGAGCGTACACTTACTGTCTCTCCTCTCTACCTGCTCAGCCAACCTGGTTACTTCCCTACTTCTCTGCCATGACTGCTTTTCCTTTGGTTTTCTATGTGACAGATCAGGGAACACATTGCAATCTTACCTTCCTTGACACCTGTGTAGTCACCAGCCAGGCCCCGGAAGCCACATCTTCTGTATCCCCTAACACATGAACCATTAGCACAACCTGTCTTCTCTACTTTTCCTTAGACATTTCCCTTCCTCTCTATCCCCATGGCCTCATAATACTGGGCCTCATCATTTTTCCTACCCTATTGCAAAAGCCTTCTAATTAATTCTCCAACATTGCTTCTGCATCTCTGATATAGTCTCTCCTGCCAGAGTGTGAGTTCTAAATTGCACATGGAGTCACAGTGTTCCTGTGTACAAGTTCCCTGCCTCTTCCTGATTACCCAGAATGGTTGCCCTCATTTCCATGTCATTCACATCCCTGTGGGATCTTGCTGTTCTTGATCTCATCCCTGGCAACTGACCTTCATCCCTCATACCGTGGCTGGCAGAAAACGTTCCTGAAATTGCCCATGCACACTAAACTCCCTTCTTATCCCCGAGCCTATACACAATGTTCTTCCTTCTGTCTTGAGTTCTTTCCCTCTGTATTGAGTTCTTTTCCCTCTGTATCAACTTGATGAACTCCTGCTCACTCTTCAAGGTCCAGTGCCCACTCCACTAGGAGCCTTCCCTGAGGCCCAGCACTCATGCTCTCCCCATCTGGGCTTTCACAGCCCATTTCCAGGCGCCCAAGTCAGATTCCATCACTGCATTGTGACAGTCTCTTCCTCTTTGTCATCTTCACTACACTGTAGCCTCCTGGTGGGCGGAAGCAGGTATCTGGTGTGTTTCTGTGATTCCTGTCCTCAGGCAATACTTTGCCCTTCCACCTGGTTTTCTACGTTTGTTCAGTGCGCATGGAAAAAGGTCCCACATATGTGCCCCTCTCCAGCATGAGACAGGATACCCTGCTATAGGTGGATGGAGGGGCCTTGGAGAGGCCTTGAAGCAGCAGCAGTAAACAGTGATGACCCACTACTTGTTACTCTGAGTGGCAGAGGCTTTGGTGAGGCAACAGTGGCAAATGAAGAGCTGGATGGAGAGTCTTGCCCAGTGTCTGATCTATTGGCCTCCCTGACAGCTGGGGAGACCCATCCTGGTCGATGCTGCTCCATGTCTGTTCATTTGCTCCCAGGTGCTCAGGGGAAATGCAGTGTTCCCCCTGCCACTCACATTCCAAGGGGAGGGTTTTCTTCCATATTAATTGAGTAAAAGTCTTTATATAAAGCAGCCACTGTCCCCTTCCCATTCATGTCTGCTTTTCAGAGCAAATGCCTCTGTGGAGCATAAATGGGGGCTTGTGAGGGTCATGGTTGTGGAGTGCAGAAGTACATAAATCTGAATCTTTTCCTTCCAAGGAGCAGAAATAGACATTAAGGGCCTTTCCTGGAGAATGGATGAGAGCTAGCAGAGCCCACACGCCCTGCAGTGTATCATTCCACTGCCTCCTCGAGGGCAGGGGCGTGTCTTGTTCCTCCCACAGAGCAACTGCCAGTGCATATTTGTGCAGGTGACCAGAGTCTGGGCCACAAAAAATGACCATTTGTTATTTATTCATTCACTCATTTATTCCCTTAACAAATACTTCCTGCATTCTTTTAGGCATTTGAGACGCAGAAAAACCAAGATGGGCAAGCTTCTGCTCTTACGGAGTTTATATCCCAGTGAAAGAAAATTAATAGAACAGAAGGAAACAGAGAAACAAATGAAATTATTTTAAAAACAGCACCAGGGCTCAGATGGTCTCCTAACAATGTTGGGCTCTGTCCCTTATTCCCATGAGGTCCACTACAGGGCTGGCAAGCCAGGGCCTCATGTCTGTCTGGTTAAAATGATGATGGCCCCAGGTGTCCATGCTGTAGCATTCTGATGAGATGGGCGTATTCCTGCAGGTAGACTCCTCGGTCTCCCTCATGCCTAAATGAAAGTCTGGCCAGGGTAGATTTGGCCTCTGCATAAATCTCCCTGGAGGAAGGTGCTAAGCCACTTCCCTACCCCTCCAGGCATTGCCTCCTTGGCCTGGAGCCCAACTCTTGCAGGGAGTATTCATCTAGAATCTGGGCCCCCAGCAACATCTCCAGGAAGGAGGCCAGTTGAGACCACTAAACAAAAACATTACATGGGGGAGCAGAGAGGGAAGGCAGAACAGAGAAAGAAAATTTACCATCTCCTTCAGCAAAAGCCCTCAGTGAATGCGGTGGCAAGGCTCAGTACTATGGTCTCCCTGTCTGAGCTCCCTGCTCTTCCTCATTTTTCTTAATTACATACAGACAGGCTTTTTGAAGCCTCTCTGATCTGTTGCCACGGTTACTTCTGATGAATGCATTCTGTTTAAAGGGCTAAGGAAATTCAGTCTGTTTAAAGGATGGGAGAAGTGTTGAGCTGTGATTTTCTGTTTGGGTGAGAAGGGGGCATGGTGGGTCATAAGTTATGAAGATGGGTCTCCAGTGTCCTTCAGGATGTGCCTGAGAGGTTGGCTCAGCCTGCATTGAGCATGGTTGTCACTGGGATCAGAAAGAGTTAAATAGGATCCTTCTAGACCCACAGGGCCAGCCCAAGTGTTGCCATATCAAGATAGAATCTCTTGCTTCTTAATGTGATTTGGGCCAGATGATTTTTTAAAGAATGGTGAGACAGGGTGTGTGGGAGAGAGCAGGTGACTTTATTTGTAGGCATTAAGCTGGAAATAAGAGCACTCCTGAGTAATCAAAGGGAAAATCTGCTGAAGACAGGTAAACCTCCAAAGCCAATTCCTTTATCAGGAATCTTAATAAGGCTAACCTTCTGGTCTCAGGATTTAGTAGTAAATTTCAGGCTGGTACAAGGTGCCAAGCAGGTAGGGTCTAGCTCGCTGTGCATTGCTGCAGCCAGGATCTGCATCCTGGGATCCCTCCCCATTGGAAGCTGGTGAAGGTGGCAACCATGGTGGTTGTCTACAAGGTTGGTGCTATACCTGAGGAGAAACACTCCCCTGGAAAACCCCACATTCAGGCTGGGACGATGCTCCTCTGCATCAGGCCAAAGAAGGGGTCCCCCCTACTCTGTTCATGACCACTTGGAAATATGATAAAAGCAACAAAGCTTTCCCCCCAGAAAAAGTGAACATGTGTTGGAACACATGATTTTTCAGACCCTGAGTGAGTTCTTAGTCCCCTGAAACCAACCGATGAACCTCCTAAGTTTTCACAGTGACCAAGTTAAAACATAATCTCTAGTTGGTTGACCTTGAGAAAATGAACTTCTAAGTCTCTGTTTCCTTATCTGAAAGATGGTGGGTCTGATAATTTAATGAGATAAGGTGCCTAAAGAGTTTAGCTGTAGCTGGCATCCAGCGAACTGAGTAACATCACAGGCCATTATTAGTAGTAGTATTTGTATTGTCATTATTGGATTATCTGGAATCTTCACCTGCTCATGTAATTAAGACTGGCCTAATTCAGATACCCTTTCTTGAGCAGAGACCCCTCATTTGGAATTCTGCTGAAGACTGTGAAAGCCATGGGGTCATGGAAACTATGCTGGGGAAACCTGATGTAAGAGCCCATACCTGAGGAGTACTGGAAACTGTGAACACATACAGTAAAGGATCAAAGTGATACAGATGCAAAGGGTTACAGATGCTTGGGAAAAGACATGACCAGTGAAGATCAATAGATTTAGAGATGCTCCCTGGCCTCTGTCCACAGAAACACCTTGAAGTCTGCCTGACTGATCTTCACCTTCCAGGCCACCTAGTCCCAGCAAGCACATCTACCAAGGGGTAGAACCTTAGCCTTGAGCACAGGCCTGTGTTTCCAGAATGGGTCCAGTTCTTATTAGGTACTGGGCTTGTGACTTCTGTCTGGACCTGTATCTGCTTTCTGGCCTCCCTAGAGGTAGCCTGACTCAACATAGTATCTGGTATTCATTGTCTTCCCCTGACCCATGGGAAAGAAAACCTTTCCTTTACTCCCACAGCAAACCACGCCCTCTTTTCATTCTCCCTTTAGGTGAAAGAATTGCAATGGGGTCTGGGAATGAGCCAGAAAGGACACTTGATACTCAAAACTCCTAGGTATTATCAGTCAGGAGAGCAACAAATGTAATGTTCTCTGTGGCTGAGAAGAGTCAAGATTATAGTTTGGAAAAATGACTTCAATATGAACTTCAATATTGAATATGTACTTCAGTATCGACTTCAGCACTCTTCAATATGGAATGAAGGTGAAGAGGTGGTAGAGAGGGCGACCAGAAAATGATATCAAACAGAGGGATGGTGGGAGAGTGCGTGGTGCGAGTGCCTGGGAAGGCAGCATGGTCCAGAATTCACTTGCAAAATAAGGATTCTGCCAGAGAATTTATTTCTCCATTGATTATTGTCACAACGGCTACTTAAAGGAACCGTATCTGAGTGATTGGAAGACTTCCCGTAGAAAGTAAAAGGATCTTTGAGATTTTATGGGGAAGAAGAATTAAGAAGTAGAGGCAGACAGGGAAATGGGGGCTGTAGAAGTTTGAAGAGGTCTTCTATGGGACAAAATCTGCAGGGAACCAAGTCAGGCTGGTTATTATACCTTGCCTGAAGTATGGAACACAAGGCTGAAAGCAGGATGGGTTGGAGGATAACATAAGCAAAAGAGGGAAAGTTTCAACTGTCAGGGATGTAGTACCATTATCAAATAAACATGAATTCAGCTTCTTGTGCCGTGGTGGCGGCTTCTTGATAACCGGCTATTTGAAAACAATGCCAAAGCAAAACACCACTAAACCTTTATTCTTTCTAAGTGCCATTTGTGGCCATGGCACTCTCCAGCCTAAGTTCAGTTCTCTTCCTCTTCTTCTCTCGCCCCTCCTAAGCATGACAGTAATTCCTCTTCCAACATTCCCCCAACAGAAGGACATTAGACAAGAATGACGAGAGTCCTAGAAGGGCTGTGGTGTGGTCACGTCACGTTGGTTCAGGACCTTGGAGAGTGGCATCCGCCTGTGGGTTCCCTGTCCCTTTCACTGAGTTCTCTTGCCAACAGCTGAGGTGCTTCTAAAGATTCTGTGTCAAGCACAGTAATAAGTCCACGATAACAGAGGTCAGTGGTGCAAGGATTGCCCTGTTTTACCATAAATGAGGGAGGTTATTGAGGCAACATGGGAAACCAGGAATAAGTTACCAGGCATCTGTGGAAAGTAGTGGCACCAAAATGGACAGACTGGTAAGTCATTTAAAGAATGCCAAAGACATCCACCTCTCAATAGCAGACGCTTGGAAGGATTCAGGATCTTTAGAAAAAAAATAGACCAAGAATTGTCTGCAATCTGCCAACAAAGAATACCAGACATATGGGACATTATTTTGCTCAATATGGAATAAGTGATGTCTGAAATTCTGAGGCGTCCCTTTGAGAGAGGGTATGTGCTGTAGGTCCAAAGCAGCAGGGGCTAGAAGGCTGGTTGATGTCTGTCCCACCACTAGCTCCGGCATCCTTTGAGGCTCCTCTCCTCTATGTGTAGGGTATCTCTCTGGGGCAAGGAGGAGAGGGTATTAAAGCTCAGGGAAATCATGTTCATTTACTTTTTCTAACAGCCATGTGAGCACAACCTTATCAGAGAAAATTTTATGCCATCTTTGAAATCAGTTTTAAATGAACCCCAGTAGCAAATTACTAAGGATGGGAGGTCACAGATCTTCAGATACAGACCAAACTGAATTGAATCCTGGATATTGGCAGAACCTATCAAAGCCTCAGCATACTCAGTGGTAAAATCTGCATAATGATGACAGAAACCCATAGAAGTGCTGTAGCGGATTACCAATTGAGCAATGTAAGTAAAGGGTCAGAACAGTGCCTGTCACATCTGCCAATAGAGAAGTCTTTAGGAGAATGGTTTCTCTACTGGCAGATATAATTTTTAACTCATTGTTATGTGATAATGATG
This sequence comes from Cebus imitator, assembly GCF_001604975.1. NCBI lineage: Eukaryota > Metazoa > Chordata > Mammalia > Primates > Cebidae > Cebus > Cebus imitator. The sequence continues at coordinate 1,101,246 of NW_016107592.1, forward strand.
AATGTGAAGACAATGACACAGGCACTGCCCTTGTGGAGATTCTTTTCTTTTCTTTTTGTTTCTTCTTTTTTGACAGAGTCTCACTCTGTCACCAGGCTTGAGTGCAGTGGCATGAGCTTGGCTCACTGCAACCTCCACCTTCTGGGTTCAAGCAATTCTCCTGTCTCAGCCTCCCAAGTATCTGGGACTACAGGCACCCACCACCACACCTAGCTATTTTTTTGTTGTTGTATTTTTAATAGAAACAGCGTTTCACCGTGTTAGCCAGGATGGTCTTGATCTCTTGACCTCATGATCCACCTGCCTTGGTCTCCCAAAGTACTTGGATTACAGGCATGAGCTACTGCACCCAGCCACACTTATTTTCTAGTGGAAGAGTCAGATAACACTTCAATAAGTAGATAAAGGCATAATATCAGCAGTAATAGGGCTCTGATGACACACAGAGAAGGAGGAGGGGAGACAGTGTGCTGGAATGGTGAGAGGAGCTCTCTCAGAGCAGAGGCCATCTGGACAGAGACCTGAGTGTGATGAGACAGAAGCCATGCAAATATCTGGAGGGAGTGTTCCCCAGCCCAAAGAACTGGCATGTGCAAAGGCCCTGAGTTGGGAATGTACTTGGCTCCTTCTTTGAGGAAGATCAAGGAAGCAGCATGGTTGCCATATAATAATTAATAAGGAGAGGGGTCATAATAAAGATTATAAAAGTAGTGGGGGAGGCAGACTCTTAAGTCCTGGTTTCAGCCTGCCAGGAATTTTACTGTAAATGAGGTCTTACTGTAAGGAGGCCCTGAGCAGAGAAATGGCATGCTTAGACTTACGCTGTCTTGTGGAGGGCAGGCCAGAAGAGGATAAAGGTGGAAGAAGGCAGACCAACAGGAGGCCACAGCAGTCATCTAGGGGAGAGGTGATGGAGGCTTGGGCCAGAGTGACATCAGCAGAGGAGATGAGAAGAGGCAGATTCTGAATACTTTTTAACTTCTCTGAACAGAACAAACAGTCTTTTTACAGACATTATGTCACTATTCTCTCTCCACAACTCTGTGAGGCATTATTAGCCCCATCTTAACAATAGGAAAACTAAGGCCCAGAGTGGTAGAATGTCTTGTCTGTGGTCACACAGTCACTCGCTGAGGCGCACTTGCCACTCAGCTGTGCACGCCCAGCACCACCAGTGTCCTTGCCTTCTAGGTGACCAAAAGGGCTCCCTGTCCCATTGCCTTCCTGTGGACATGGCTCTGACTTGATGGAACTTGTTCATGTCACTGCCTAAGTGACAAGCTTTGGGTCCTTTCCTTGGAGCAGATTTCTATTTGACCTTGAATTGTCTTTGGAACCAATAAAAGAGAAATTGAACTTTTGGATACTAGGTGCATCTGAAAGAGCAGTGGAGGTCACAATGGAAATTTGTATTTTCTTTTATTAGTAAATCCTGTATGCAAAGTACCGTCTCAGGTATTTTTGTGGATTACTTAATGGAATCCTATCTTTCCAACATTCTTTGAAGTAGATACTATTGTCTGCAGTTTATCTATGAGAAAATTCTAGGTCAGAGTGTAAAGAAACTTGCCCAACTCATGCCCTCATGAGTGGTGGAACTGAGACTTTAGTGCAGAGCTGGCAGGTTCCAAATCTCCTCCTTAAAAACTCTTCCACCTGGAGTAGAGGCACCTAACAGCATACAGCACAGCTGTAATGCAAAGCATTTTCTGGGGGTTAGGGGGATATTGCATTGAGGCAGGAAGAAGCTCCTGTCCCCGAGCCATCTCATCAGCTTCCCTGAGGAAACAGAAAAACCATGATTCCAGGACTTGCTAAGCGAGTCTGCACGTGTTACTCATTAGGGTCTTAGAAACATTGGGCCTGCACTCAGGCAATTCTCCTAATCATAACAGTTGGTAATAAGAAGAAATGATGAGTCAAAACAAGGAGGGACCCTGCTGAGAGGGATTTCAGGAGCATCAAAGAGCCTAGCATTATACATTTTACCAAAACCAGTGTTTGTAGAAAGCATTTCTTGTTTCTCCTGCTTCAGTGGAGCCAATTGTCTGGGAGAAAGGAATATTATACATTATGGGAAAAGAGACAGCCCTCTACCTAGCCTGGGCTCAAGTCTGAAAGTTGAGGTTTCCTTGGGGCTAAGGTTTCCTTAAAGGATGACTAGGACCCTGCATCCTCAGAGGCAGTGCACCTCAGTAGGGAGCTATTTATGACCAGTCTCAGGTCACTGTCTGTGTGGGGAAGGGATAGAAGGTTGAATTTTCTATTGTGGCCCGAGGTGAGGCCAAAGAGAGGAATGATACAATATACCCTACCCCTAAAGGTCTCCTGGAAACACTCTAAGTCAAGAACTATAGGTCATGTCATCTTAAAGACATGGCCCTCAAGACCCCTTTTGACCCCTGAAATGCAGCTTCAGAAGCCTTCTAAAGTGAGGAAAGATGCACTGGACTCAAAGAGAAAACCGGAGCTGAGTCTTAGCCTTTCCAAAGTGTGACCTCAAGCAGTCTCTTGCCTTCTCTAAGCCTAATAATTCACTGATCTTGACAGATCAATCCATCTGTGTTTAGTGAAACCTTCCTTTGTGCTGTGCTGTGTTATGTGGTGTTATGAAAAGTTGACTGACGTCTACCCCAAGAAGCTAAAGGTCAGCAAGGGAGACAGGCACCTGCACAACAGCCACACAAACCACTGGCTGACCAAGCTTGTGGAGATCTATCCCCAGAGCCTGGAGATAGCCAGGCATTGTGCTATGGGAGCTTGGAAGGAACACTGCCCTCTTTATGGGAGGATCAAGTGGCAGAACATAGGTTAAAGCATTCAGTGATCCTTAGACTGCTTTGTATGCATAAGGGACTGCCTGGTATAGTTACCTGAGAGTCTCTTTCCATCTCTTCATCTTCTAGAAGGGAAAGAGGGACCAAGTGCATATCTGTACAATGAAAAGAAAAACAGACTTTGTGCAGAACACTTGATCTGAAGGCCCTCTGAAGGAGGAAAAACATCTCTCTGCCTAGAGCCCCTGAGACCCCAAGCACACCTCCTACATAGGTTCTCCCAGGACTTCAGGTAGGGTCCTTGCCCCAGGCCTTGCTCACAGTACCTCTGACCTAGTCAGTCTCAGAGGAAGAATCCCCAGAGCACTTCCTGCTGAGAGATCACCATGCTAGGCCACATCCCGCCAGGACAGGCTCCAACGCATTTGCTGTCACTGGAGGCAACAGTTCAAACAAGCCGGTTAGAGTCTTCCTGAAGTGAAAAGACATTGGGACCCACTTCAGTCTTTGGCACAACAGAGGAATAGGTCTTACCGGACAGAACTTCTACAGAGTTCCTTGTTATGGACATTATTTCTAATTGAAGCACTGAGGCCCTGAACCACCCAAAACTGCTCGTGTGATTTAGCATATCCTGATGCAGCCCAGAACTCAGTAATTCTCTCCATGCAGATGCAAGTGTGGAGACTCAGATCTGAACAGGAATTTGCATGCACCTGGAGATCTGGTTGGTAGCCACTGAGCCAGGGTCCATCAGGCATGGAAGTCACATATGCTGGAATCCTTGCAGGTGAAGCATCTCAGCTCCCCACAAGCCACTCTCAGGAGTGCAGAACCTGGCTAGTTCCACACAACACACAGCCTATTGAACTTTTGGATACTAGGCACTGACAAGGGAAGGGTATAGGGCTTGCAAGGTGCTTTATACAAGAGGACCACCATCTGGACCAGACTGGAAGAGTCCCTGCTGCATGCAGGTAGGATGGGACCTCTGGGCTCCTGCATGATCAGAAGTCCTCTCTTCCCACCACCATTCCCAAGAGAAGGAGATGCCAGTGTAGGAGTCCTGCATCTCCAAAGTCCATCAAAGTTGACTAAGAGCCCCCTTCCTAGATGACAGAATTTTTTTTCTAGTTGTCATAATTCTCCATCTTTTTCTAGAGACTGCAGATCAGACTGACATCAAGATAACAGCTGGGAGGTGACTATGGGCTAAATATTCATGGATTATTCATTCCATTTTCCTTGGAAATACACAGAAGACTCTTCCAGGCACTGGCTTATGCAGCGGTAAAAGAGACATGTGCTACCTCTCTCCAGGTATCCAGAAAAGGCCCTGGTTCCTAAGACAACAATTCAAGGTCAAGAGAACAAAAAATAAATTGAAAAAGGTAAGTATACTCTCCAGGGTGTTAGAGGTCACCCAAGAGCAAGTCCTGATTCTGACATTTCATAGACACACTAATTCATGGCATGCAAAGAAACCCTAGTGGTGAGTGTGTCTCTGGTGACAAACACCCTCCCTCCCTGTTGGCCAGCACCCATTAGATGCTTGCAGCAGAAGAAAGCTCACTACTCCCATCATTAGAGTGTCATATATTAATAATCATAACCTGTTTGAAAATATAATGAAAAAGTATTCACAACAGCCACAAAACCATAAAATACCTAGGTTTAAATCTCAGAAGACCTCTATGAAGATGACTGCAAAACTTTACTGAAGAACTTAGAAGAATATCACGTGCCTGGATGGAATAAATAATATCATAAATAAGAGAATCATCCCCAAAGTAATCAATATATTCAATGCAATTACAACCCCGATTAAACAGGATTGCTTAATAAAATTCGTCAAACTGGTTGCAAGATTCATCATGAAGAAAAAAATGTTTAAGAATGGGCTAGCCATTTTTGAAAATGAGTAATATATGGAGACTTAGTTCACCAGTCATTGAGGCATACCAGAAAGCTACTATCTTTAGAACAGTTTAGAGTGGGCACCAGAACAGACAGAACCAATGGGAAAGAATAAAGACAAACATACATAAACATTTAGTATATGATAAAAGAAACATCTCACTAAAATGTGGACAATTCAGGTGGAACTCATGGGATGTTTTTTTTTTTTTTTTTTTTTTTTATTTTTTTCCCCTTTTTTTTTTTGCATTTTAGGTTTTGGGGTACATGTGAAGAACATGCAAAATTGTTGCATAGGTACACACGTGGCAGTGTGATTTGCTGCCTTCCTCCCCTTCACCTATATCTGGCATCTCTCCCCTTGCTATCTCTCCCCAGCTCCCCACCCCTCGCCGTCCCTCCCCTATTTCCCCCCAACTGACCCTAGTGTGTAGTGCTCCCCTCCCTGTGTCCATGTGTTCTCATTGTTCAACACCCGCCTATGAGTGAGAACATGCGGTGTTTGATCTTCTGATGTTATTTTTAATAAGATAAAAAAGAATACTGATATCACATCCTATACAAAATAAAGTTCCAGATGGAAGAAGGAATTAAACATAAACACTATACAGGAAATTGAAAGAAAGTATAAAAGACCAGACATGGTGTCTCACACCTGTAACACCAGCACTTTGGGAGGCCCAGACAGGCAGACCACTTGAATCCAGGAGTTTGAGACCAACCTGGCCAACATGTTGAAACTCCACCTCTACTAAAAATACAAAAATTAGCCAGGCATGGTGGTGTGTACCTGTAGTCCCAGCTACTCAGAAGGCTGATGTAGGAGAATTGCTTGAAACCCAGAGGCAGAGGTTGTAGTGAGCCTAGATTACACAACTGCACTCCAGCCTGGGTGACAGAGCGAGACTCCATCTCAAAAAAAAAAAAAAAAAAGAAAGTATAAGAGAGTGTTTTCATGCCTTAGAGTGGGAAAGGCATATATAAAATGTAGTCAAAAGCTCAAGACACCAATCTCCAAACCAGAAGGAAAAAGATGGTCAGATTTGAGTTCGAAAATTTTAAAACCTCAATATGATAAAACAAGTACCCATAGAGTTAAAAATCAGTGGAGGGCAGGATGTCACATATAATTAATTGGCATCTAGAAATCAATTTTTAAGTATTGAAAAGGGCAAGAGTTATAAACAGACAATTCCCAGAAGACAAAATAAATTGGTCGATAAGCATATGAAAAATATACACTCATATATAATAAGAGAAATACTAATCAAAATGACTGGGAGGTCAGCCAAATTGGCAAAAAATAAGCCTTGATAACATCATCGGGCCAGTGTGTGGAGAAGCCTGGTGTGCACTGCTGTGAGGAGTGCACACTGGCCAAGGCCTCTGGGAAGGCACTTTGTAATATCGATTGGTTCTAAGTGCATGCACCCAGTAGCCCAGCAATTCTATTTCTAGGTTAATTTCCTCCACAAATATGGGGATACGCATTTTTGTGGCAGTACTATTGTTTATATTAATGAAACTGAATGGGCCTGAATGCCCGCCCACGGGGAACTGTATACTCCATAGAGGTTGCTAGGGCCTCCCTGTCCAATTCTGTTCTCTTCTCAGGTTGCACAGAGGACAACTTTTCCAGCCACCTTGCATGGAGAGCACACAACTAGTTCTAATCAACAAAATGTGATCCTTCCCCATCTTACCTGGGGTTCTACCATTAATTTTGTGTCAGGTCACATGAGAAGCAATAATCCTCCTTCTTCCTGAGGGAAGTAGACTAGCATTGAGGGTGAAGAGCTGGAGACCTGAACCCAGTCAGGCCTGGGAGGAAATATGGGCTTTGCTGCTCACTAAAGTGTGAACTTGGGCAAGTCATTTAGCCCGTCTGGGCCTCAATTCCCTCATCTATAAATTAGAACTAGTTGTAGTCCTTGTCTTATACTCTGTGAGTTTAATTGAGAAAAACCACATCCGAGGCTTAGCACAGGACCTAAACTGTAGCAACACTTTAATAAATGCCAGTTACCAGTGTTAGGGTTATGCACATGTGTTCCTGCTTCAATCAGCTATCATGGCATAGTGGAGCGCCATGGCACATAGCATGGTAATGGTGTCCGGTCTCTGTCTCTGAAGCCTTGGTGCTTCACAGCCCGACCTGTGCAGAGGGGTGTGGGGATGGGCATGGCTAACATCACAGAGCCTCATGTAAACCCTGTCCCTGGGTGTGGGCACAAAGCCTGCCTTTCACTTACAGTGAGAGCCAATTCTCACCTGGTGCTCAGTTCCTCTTTTCTGGCTGGTAGATGACAATCTCTTTGTGAGAATTGAGTGGCTCTCCACCATTGCTCACTAAGTACTGGTGGGGCATGGCAGTGACCATGGCTTCCCACTGACTATTGCCCCCAACCCATCTTGGCCCCCACCTTCTGGGCACATCTGGCCCAGAAGAACCAGCCTACACCCGGCTTTATCTCACTATACAGCTGCCATGCAGGTTCACTCCAACCTGCACCACTAAGCATCCTTTGTCACCATTTCCAAGGCAAGAAGAGCTCTAAGATGACTCAGAGAAGCTGCTTTAAAGGCTACCTTGGGCATCACCCACAAATCTAAGCCACAGCCAAGGAGGGGCCAGAACACCATTCCTATTACTACCATTACCAAAACCTACTAGTCTCCAGAATGGGGAGCAGGGACAGATTGACCTTTGTGTTCAACTGGCCTCTAGTTCTCTATCCTTCACTCTTTTGGAGACAAGCCACCCTTCTTGATGTGGCTTCAGAGCCAGAGTACTATTGAAATGGGTGGAGGTAATCTCGGGCACAGGGTGGAGGGAATCATAAGCCTTCTATAGTTTGTCTTCAGACTGCAGTCTGCTCTGTGTCTTCAAAATCATCAGTGATTATTTTTACATTGGAAAGTCCACATTTTAAGCCCACAGCCAATCCCATATCATAGCAGTTCTCAGGTGTCTGGCTTAGACTTGGCATTTTCCAGCCAATTGTGGGGAAAGCATCTCAGAAAAAACAGACACACAGTTTCAAAATAAATCACTACAAAATGCTGGCTTTCACGTCCTATGGCAAACACAATCCAGAAAGCACGGACTTACTCAAACTGACTATAAGACCCATTGCTGTCCACTTTGCGTACTTCCTACATTATTCAGAAACTGTCTTGGCAGGTATCACCAGCACCTTTTTGTACACTTTCAGTTAGAGAGAGATCACTAATTAGCCAGGCAGCCTCTGTTCTTTCTGGATATCATTCAGAATCTGCCTTTATGCCAAGTGGAAAGTAGCTTCCCTCCAAATCTCTGATCAGAGTCAAAGACACTTGGATCCCCGGTCTTTATCAAACCCAAGTGAAGCTATCAGTGAGGTGTGGAGCTTTCTGGCTCTAGCATCCATGCAACATCCACATGTATTACCAAACCAGAGAATCTGAAAAGTCACAGTACTGGTTTGAGAAAAATTGGTTGGTACCAGATTTCCAATATGGTAGCTGGAGACTTGGAGAATGAAGAAGAGTACAGATGGTCTCCAAGAAATGTCAGGAAATATACTGGTCTGTGGAGAGGGTAGAAGGCTGCAAGCTCAGATGTGGGGACAGACTTTAAGAAGCATACTGATGAAAGGTGGGTGTACAGCCAGGGCCCCACCCAGTGCAATGGGATTCAGGGTAGATTCTGAAACTGGCTTTGAGACAGGGTCATTGGTCAGCAACGGGGGGTGCAGTGGATCAATATAGGTTCCAGGACTGACTGGCAGTGGTGACCCTGAAAAGTGACCACCAAGAGGACACTGGCAAGAGATCAAGGAGTGAGCTACAGCTCAGATCCCACTGTGAAATTTGGGCTTGGTCTCTGGTCAAATTAAATCAGGACCTGGTGCCATTAGCATGAATGGGAGAGGGAAGACAGGGGGGGCCAAAAGGCCATCTGGGGACCACCTGTGAGAAGCTAGGGACCAAGATGGTAGCACAGGTTGTACACAGATTTGTAATCACATTGAGATGGGGTTGAGACAGAGGAGTGATGGAGTCAGAATTTAGCCAACCTAGGATGGCTCTCCAGGATAATTTGATCTAAAAGACTTTTCATTATACTTTCAATGTTTTCTTATTTTTAATTGCATAACTTAGAGACTAAAAACCCACTTCTTAAACATTATTCATAAAAACCCAAACAAAGACACTGAGCACTGTGCATGTGTCTAACACTGAGTTAGGTATTTTACATGAAATTCACAATGAAAACAATAATAAACAATATCATCATTTTAGGGGACATACGATAGAGATTCAGAGAAGTTAGGTAGCCTACCCAAGACCACACTGTGAGGAAGGAGTGGAGCTGAGAGTCAACCCTGGTTTACCTGATTCCATAGTAGGGCTTTTACCACTTGACTGCATTGGACACACCTGCTCTGTAAGGTCATGAAGTATATTTAAAAAAAAATCAAATCAGATGTCAAAGAGCTTCCATTCTAGTGAAAGGTAAGATTCTAGTACCAGAACAGTTCTAAATAGCAGAGAATATTCAGGGTGTGCAAAGCAAGGCCTCCTCCTGGCTGGAGAGGAGGTGAGAGGGTGGTAGAGGATGGAGGATGCAGAGCCACTCACTCCTGACTGTCTTCGCCTTTGAGGTGGACAGTTGGAGCAGAGAGTATTTAAGAACCTGAGCCGTGGCAATCATTAAGTTCCAGCATCCATTCCAGGCCAGTTCTGCTTCAGACCAGAACCTGTAAGTTTGACATCAGGACCATTGTCTAAGACCAAAAAGGATTATTCATGGCAACAGACGACCCTAAAGTTGTGGAGAGGACAGTTTGTTTTGATTTTTAAAACAGAGAAGAGAGTAGATTACACGGATGCATTCCTCCTTCATCCCCTCCTTCATCCCTCCTTCTGGAACTTCATTCACAAATAGATCGTGCTTTGTGAGCTTCAAGGAAAGACTAACAAGAACTTGTGTGTGTTCCCTAAGTGTAAGTCAGGCCAGTCAGCATTCCTTCTTTCTCTACAAATGTATTAGCCTGCAAAGAAGAAAAGTGTAGAATATAGAACTTCTAAAAGTATACAAATACTTGTACATTGAAGCAAGAAATTTTTAACTAATAGTGCCAGTGCTTACATTTTAGCTGCTTTGAAAACAATATCAAAGTAGGGTAGGCAACTCTGATAATAGTAATAAAATCAAATAACTTTCTTTTATTGAATGCTTCCCGTATGTCAAACATTGTTCTAAATGCTATATTGCATTTAATTCCTATAACAGTACAGTGAGGCAGACTCCAATATTATCCCCATTTTATGGATTAGGAAATGGAGACAGAAAAGCTTTGCCACTTGTCCCACGTCGCTGTTAGGTAGCAGAGCAGGACTTGAACCTGGGCACAGGCTCCAGAGCCCACATTCTTAGCAATTATACTAACGCTGCTCATTGGAAACATGAGGAAAGCCAGTATTTAAAATGACCTGTACATGTAAGCGCCCTGTGCCTAAATCCGCAAGGCAAGATGTCTGAATCATACCAAGAAGTGCACAATGGGGGGACCCAAAGGGACAGCACTTCCTGAGGGGACAAACAAAAGGACTGGCTGTGTGGTGGCTGCCGCGTCTGGGGAGAGCTCAGAGTTTCAGTGACTACAACCAAAGTGAGCCATCAACAGTATCCCAATCACAAGGAAAATCTGTTAACTTTCTACTGAACCTTGCTCTGGGGTGAGGATCACAAGTTTCATTCTGGCTGCCATATTTTGAGAGCTTTATCGATACATGTAAGAGATTCAGAAAGGGCCAGCCAGGAGCCAGGACAACTGGCAGAGGGGCAGGGGTGTAGGTCAATACATTTGAGGAATAGATAAAGCAACAAGTGCTTAGCCTCAAGGAGATGATTAAGGAAAGATGAGAACATTGTTCTCAAGCATTAAAACTACTGGCCTGCTGAGCACTGGTCCTCAATGACCAACCAATGGCAAAGAGTGAGGAAGGAGTGCCCAATCCGAAGTCCAGAGGCCTCTCCCCAGCGTTGGGTTACTGCTGCTGGCAATGGAGCCATGCTGCCCTGCACGAGACATGAGCTGTCATTACAAATGCTCAGAAAAATAAAAGAGGCATGACCACCTCTGCCTCTTTGTGTTATTGGAGGGAGAAGGCTAACGGAGGATTTGGGGTGGCAGTGCTCAGAGTGTCAACAATCTGTGACTCCAAATGCGCTTATGAAATACTGAAACGGACATGTTAGCTTGTGTGCCTGGTTTTTAGCTTAAAACTTAGAGCAATATGACTCCTTAAAAATGTTTTACTCACTTGGGTCAAACAACTGTGAAAAGAAATTGTAGATACAGAAGTATGAGAGCACATTTACACAGGCAATGCTGACCCTTCCTGATGTGGCAGTGACAGTTATAAATAGCTTCCAGCTTGCAGTCACACTCCCTCCTTTTACATCCAGATGTATAAACCACCTACCAGCCAGCATGGGGGGGGGGAGGGGCGCAAATCTAAGCTTTCCCTTTGATTCGTATTGACCTTTGTCAAAGATCAATAAGAAAAACACATACACACACACAAAATACACCAAAAAAACACAATACAGAAAAACACACACAAAAAAACACAGACTACCTCCCCTTCAAAAATAGAAATGCATTTTTTATGGGCATCACAGATTGCATATCAGGTAATATCAAGCAGTCTCTTCACCTATAGAACAGAACACACAGGGCAATTTACAGTAAAGCCCTGGTCAGTGATGGCTGAAGCTCAGCTGGAGCAAAGCAGCCTTCTTTTACTATTTTGCAAGCCCTAGATTAACCCAAGTAAACACTTGTAAAAGGGTGGATTTTTGAAATGTATTTAAAATCACTCTCATTGTGTAGACATGCAGACAAGCAAGCAGTCCCCAATTTATGACATAGCTTCCTGTCCCATGTGGAGAGCTTGTTGCCCTATTGGTCTGAAAAGCTCCTCCCTGCAGCAGCAGCTTCAGAGGTTTCCTCTCAGCCTTATTTCCTCCCAACTGAGCTGGGGACACCAGCTAGGAGATCAAGCCCATTACCCATTTACACTGGCTACCCTCTGGACCCTCCATCTAAACTCCGGCAAATGGTGACCACTAGTCACTTTCCTTCTGTTTCGGTTTCTCCTTCAGCCTTCCCTGAGCTTACTCCGGCCACATCGTGCTTCCTGGTTTCCATTCACTTCTCACCCCCATCACTGCTCCCAGCCCCAGCTAATGATGTCCTTTGCAGGTCTTCACACTGCTCTGACAACTCAAGAGTGAAAATGAAATAGAAACTGAGCCAGAGCAGGTGAGAAAGTAGTGAGACCCTCCCTTGAACCACTCAAATAAACACAGAGGCATTGCTCACACATTCACACTCACTTCACACCCCACCCCACCCCTCTTCTCTCTCTCTCTCTCTCTCTCTCTCTCTC
>NW_016107592.1:1113402-1170945 GCF_001604975.1 Cebus imitator
ACACACACACACACACACACACACACACACACACATATTCACAACCCCCCTCCCTGCAGCCTTCTAGCCTGGCACATAGGACATTGATGGGGAGGGGAAGGCCCTGTGGTTCCAGTCTATGAGAATTCACCCAATAGCCTTTCTCCCCAGAAGTCATAAAACAGAGGACAGAGGAACATGATCTAACTCTAAAGCAATGTTCTCAGACTCTCACAGCTGTCAGAGTTACTTGGAGGGCTTTTTAAACTATGATAACTTGGCTCCACCTCCAGAGTTTCTCATTCAGTGGCTCCAGGGTGGGGCTGAGAATTTTTATTTTTAGTAAGTTCCTAGGTGACATGGAGGCTGCTTGTCCAGGGACTGCATGTTAAAACCACGGACCTAAAGGAAACCATCAGTGGGGATCTTGTTGAGCATGACCCAGCAGATCCTGGGTCTGAGACCAGAAAGCTTATGAGCTGATGTCCTTACAGACCCACAATGCTTTGATGGCCACCAGACCTGGCTGCAGAAGCCACCTGCAGAGGACATTCTTCTGTTCCTGTCATCCCAAAGCCATTTCCACCCTCTAAGCCCTGTGCACTCTTCTCGATCCACACAGCTTCCTTGGTAAGACCAGGGTTTCATCCCCGGAAATGTCCCACTCTTGGGCAGTCCATCCAAGGGATATGATCCTTGTCCCACAGGGACACTGCCACCCCCACCCCACCACTGTCCTGTGATGGTTGGGATAAAAGAGGGAAATAACTGCCAGCTCTTAAAAAATGAAACATGAGTTTAAAGGAGAGAAATCAGACTATGCAGGAATGGAAGAGGGAAAAGCAGATTCTTACCCTTCTCTATTCAAAGTGGATTCAAAAGTGAGAGTAACAGCCAATTGCCATCATTGCCACGAGGGTTTGCAACATCATTCTCAGAGCTCCCAAATTTTAGCTGTCACTGAGGTCATGGCATTGGAGTCAGACAAACCTGAGTTTTCATCCCAGAGTTTCACTTGCTTTCCATCATTTAATTCTCACAACCTCCTAATTTGAGTTCCGGCATACCCAATTTTAACCAGGAGGAAGCTTGTGTTCCAAAAGGCTAAGTAACTTGCCCCAGGTCTCGCTGTCAGGAGCCAAACTCAAAGCCCCTGCCCCTACCATTCAGCTTCCCTGCCTCTCGGTGTCAGCCAGGAAGGAGGGCAGGGATGGCCTCCAGGGGAACCCCAACAGCCCGACAGGCACTGTGCCCCTCATCTGAGGGGTTGGCAGGTGGGCTCAGGGGACACAGTGATCTCTGGAGCCCCGTTTTCATTCTATTTCTATGATCAAAACTGCAGAGGGAAGTCCATTGCATTTGAAGAAGAAATAAAAGAAACGAGGCAAGCACTAGCTTGCCTCTGTGATCCATCAAAATGTCTACCATGTGAGTGACAGAAAAGGGTCTTTTGTGGTCAGCAATGTAACAAGGTAATTATTTTCAGACCAGTCTTTCTGTATAGTTTTTCACAGACAGCAATTTTATAAGGCATAATTATCTATTTTCACCTGCTTCATAAATTCCTCCTTTCCATTTCGTCCCCCAGTAAACTAGAAATTATTTAAAACAGAAGCCAAGCCCTCCATTGCAGTGCTGGGTTTCACAGTGCTGTGCACCTGTGTGCATTCCTGGCTGCCCCTCTGCCTGGCTGCCCTCACCATGTCTCCCTTGCCATCTGGCCCTCCTGTGGAAGGAAGCCTGTCTCAGTGTGAGGCGTTGCTAGACCTTTGCTGCCTGGGAATGGAAAGCCAGTATTGTGGGCCACTGCTCCTGCCCAGCTTCTCGGCACCTCTCGCATCCAGGGGGAGCGGGCTCAGCAGCTTTTCAGAAGCTCTGCCTGTGCCTCCTTCTGCCTCCCACTGCATGTCAGGCCGTAGGGCAGGGCAGTCACCTTCTCATTTGTTTTCTGCAGAATCTTGAAGGCCAAGGCAACTGTGTGGTTTGGGACCATCCCATGGATTCTGCTGTGATGCTCAGTGATGGCATCAGGCCTGGGCTCCCCCAACAACATCACTTTTATTTTCAGATATCCAACATCCTCTCATGCTGGAAGCTTCAATATCTGCTGCAGTCTTCACACTTTCCAGGGATGTAACCAAAGCAAGTTTTAACATCAATTGAGAGTTTACTATGAACCAGGCACTGTGCCAAGGACTCTACAATACTATTTGGCTGAATCTTCATAATAACTCAGAAAAGCATACATTATTATGAAGCTGTGAGAATAAAATGACAGAATGTAAGAAAGCTAAGAATTATAACAAGGTCACAGAGAAGGTAAGAGACAGAATCAAGATTCAAACTTTTGTCTGTGAAGTGCCAAAGCCCCTCTTCCACCCACTACATGAAATCAACGATTCTATGAGCTTTCCCAGAACCCACTCAAGACTGAGTTGGTTTAGGGATGCCAGGATTCACCAGGGAAACTCAGGGCCTCTGGGCAGTGCCTCAGGAAGCAGTACAGGGAGGAAGGCAGCGGCTTTTTTAGCAGAAGCACAGCAAGCCCAAAGCTCAGAGCTGGTTCCTGTCCATAACCTTCGCAACCCCTCCCTGCTGGTGGGGCTGCACCTTCCCCTTGTCCCCCCCCCCATTGTCTTCTCATCTGAGCCCCTCCCCTTGCTGTCAGTAGCCCTTCCCTGCCATAACTCCTCACTGCAGGTGGTCCCCACTGTCCAGGTAGGCTGTCTTTATTCATGGAGTTTCATGAGCAGGGAGTGGTGAGGAGTCGCTTGTCACCTGCCTCTAGCTATCCCCTAAGCTCCCACCTCATTCCATACATGGCCTAGGTTTGAAGAGGCATCATCTTGGATATGAGCAAGTACTGGAAAGATCTAAAGCTGCAGGTCTGGGTAGAGGTGAAGGGAGAAGAGAGAAGAAGGAAGAAGGGAGCTAGGCATCAAGAGACCAGCAGCAGTGATGTGACTGCAGACTCAGAACACAGAGCTCTCTAAGCCACCCTTCTCTGATGTTACCTGGAGCCCACACCAGCCCCTTTGACACTGCCTTAAGGTGCACCTGCTCCCTGCAGAGTCCACTGACAAAATTCAAGGACAAGGCTGGACACACAGAGATATCTCAGAGGTCAAGGATTGGGGGAGCGGTGGTCCCTGGGTCTCCCAGTAGATTAAAAAGAAAAGAAATAAATGCCTAAACAGGGCTTCAAAAGGTATCATGCATTCTAAATATTTAGATGAAATAAATTAATACCCGTAAAACTACAAAAATACAATGAATATACATGTGCCAGCCTCAAGAGATTAACAGGATTCATTAAAAATATTAATTCTTAGTGCACTATAGGTTTTATAGCCTTGTTAAATGGCACATTTTAAAGTTCTGAAACTCTTTATAAACTTCCCAATACTGCCAGTGAATGACTGTGACTACTGATATAATCCATTTAAAGTCAACAGTGACATGCTAAACCTGAGGCCCCACCAGATTTCCCAGGCTTGGCTTTTGATCTCTCCTCGTATTGACTCCCTCCCTTGTGCCCACAGGACCTGAACACTGTAGATGTCCACTGCCCTGTACATTTCAGAAAGACAAAGCTTTACATGGGTACCCACAGTGCCCACAAGCATCAGGTTGTGCTTGTCTCCTGATGGGATGGATAGAAGACTGAATGTGCAAAGTGAACCAGCACCTGTGCCTTCTCCACCCCAACCAGTGTGTCTCAGGCTGAGCTGGGCCCTTGCATGCCTGCCCTGCTCAACCTGCTGAACCAGCAGGAGCCCCAAGGCTGTAGTACAGGGCTATGCCTTGTCTCAACAACTCCAGATATGCTCCTTGTATCTGAAAAATTATTTACTGTGGTGATGTGCAATGCCTTTTTAAGAGAACAGATGGCACCTCCAATTAGAATGCCTTAAAAGGAAACCCTAATGAGATTATAAAAGCCAACAAATTGACTTTTTCATACAGTACTTTCCTGGCACACAATAAATCAAATATATAATGACGTTCAATAAAATAATAGATTTATTGATAGTTGTTTTTCCTAGCATGGTGTTGCACCTTGGTCCCCCCTGTGGGTCCCTTCACCAAGTGCTTGCCCTTGCAGACCAAGGCAGAGAGCTGGACAATGCTTCTATGAGCTTCTCTCAGGTCTGGCCACCACAGCCACATGTGGCTTTGATTCAGTGATTTCTGGTCTGATCCAAGCATGCTAAAGCCTGCTATATCTGCAGAGTAGGGACATATGAAGGGTGTGGCATCTGTGGTCACACACATAGGCATGTCTAGTAATCAGCTCCACTCTGGGTAAGATTGGGGACACTGTGGTGGGACCATAGGGGGTATATGTAACCCCTGAGCTAACTGGACCAGATTCAGGAGGAAGAAGCCTGTAAGGTATAATTTATAATTTATTATTATTATTATTAAATTTATTGCCAAATTAAGTTTGTCTCCATCAGGAGACAAACACAACCTGACCTGGCACTGTAGGTACCCAGAATGTACATACTGGAAGCTTTGGGAAATTTCTGGTTCCCCTCCCCACCAGGTATTAGTCCTTCTGGTTCCAGTACATCAGATCAGATGGCTAGAAGACAGGCCTTGAGAGAGAGAAGAAAGAGGTGCTATAGCAAGGAGGACAGCACCACATCAACATTATGAGCATTTAGTCATCTGTCTACCTTTCCTCTAGGTGACCATATCCAGGGACAGAGTGAATTTACACGGTGTGTCTGCTGAAGTGGAAGCTGGGAGGCTGAGTCTCCTATTTGCATGGTTGATCTGTAGAGGGAGATTGGCCAGTGAGAGGGGTTTGTGAGCAGGAGTGTAAAGGAATGTTTTGAGGAGGAACACTGTGAGACCCTGGGCATATACTTTGACAATCATGGAGGCTGGTCTTTGGTCTGAACATCCAGGCAGCAGTGATTCAGCATCCTTAAGTGGCATCTAAAGAAGTATGCTTTTCTGGCTCATGGAAGACCCCCAAAGCAACTTCAGAAATCAGTGGAGGAGACAGAACATCAGAAAAACAGGACCTCTGGTCAGCAGAAACAATCATTTTTGTTAATATTAACCCACCAGAGAGAGATCTGTAGAAAATCACTTTACAAGAGGATGATCTTTTCCCCAGTTGAAATCTACACACATTGATTGAACTCAGGAACTTGATCTAGAAGATGCTTTCATTCCTCCTCTTTACTCAGCAAAGGTTACATACACTACAAGGCTAGAATTAAGAAATTCTTCCACTCAGAGTCCAGTCGCTTTTTCTGCTCAACAAACTGAAAGTATGAAATATCCCTCTGTGGCCTTCTGTGCTGGGGATGGATGGAAGGGATTTGATCCAAGGAGGTTTAAGGAAAGGTCCTGCTCACAAGGAGCCAGGCAGTGTTATCCAATACAGAAGAAAGTTCTAAAATATTCGAGGCTAACCTGGAGCACTGACTCCCAAATACAATGGGAATACTGAAAAGAGAGGTCATCCAATTTCCAGGCTGCAGTGCTCACAGGAGTAGGAGCAAGTTGTCTAAAGTACTGTGCAAGGACAGTAGTGATTGTCTCCTCCTACAATTATTGGGGAGAATATTTGGAGAAAAGCACACCCCTCCCATCCCTATCCAGGGAGTATAGCTGCTTTCCCCCATTTTTGGCAGGGAGACTGCTGTTACCTCTACAGTAGATAATGAGAGAGTGGATGTAGCTGATGCATTAGCTCCAGTCCTTAGAATTTATGCCTTGGAGATGCACTCTGTGGTCAGGCCACTGGTCTTGTTATTTGACAGGAGCACAAGTGCTACATCAGACTGGGCATTGGAAGGGACACAAGAAGATGAATATATGGTCCTGGCACACAAAAGTCTTAATTTGGTAACTCAGATAAGTATAGAATAACTGGAAAATTAATAAAATGATGAGAGCTCTGAGGGGAGTCTGGTTACAAATATACAGGAACCCAGCAAAGAGATAGGAGATTCTCAGCTATAGGCACCAGGAGGGACTTCCTAGAAGAAGTGATAATAGATCATGATTTTGCATCCGAAGAACTCTATAGTCTGGCATCTGATGAACAGAAGTTATTTTGCTGGGGTGAGAGTAAGGGGGAAATAAAAAACGTAATCCTCACCCAGTGCTAAGTAGGGAGAAGGGCCCTGAACTCCCAGCACAGGAGTTGCATGTTTCAGCACCATGGCCAGCAATTCTGCTTTGCTCTGCGATCAAAGGCTGATGTCTTCTCTTCCCTGCCCCAGACCCACCACTTGCATTGTCAGGGAACCAAACTCCCCAGCCCAATGCCCTTACTAGACACTTACTAGTGCATGCCACTTCTGGAGGGTCAAAGTCCGCTCGGTAATAACCAGTCCGGCAGGTGCAGATGGG
This sequence comes from Cebus imitator, assembly GCF_001604975.1. Taxonomy (NCBI): domain Eukaryota; kingdom Metazoa; phylum Chordata; class Mammalia; order Primates; family Cebidae; genus Cebus; species Cebus imitator. Next base: position 1,119,760 of record NW_016107592.1, read on the forward strand.
AGATGCCTCTGCAGGGGAGCGGCTGTTGGAGGGGCAGTGGGAGCAGCCTTCAGCTTCCTGGCTGGCCTTGAACATCCCTGCAGGGCAGGCTAGAACACAAAGAGACCATGTGATAATTAATGGAAGTGTGGTAGCCAGAAATTATTTCCTACAACCGGAACACGAGTGTCTTTGTCTCTAAAAAGAACATCAAGATCCCCCTCTTGTACTAAGTGAGCATCTAAGGTTGAGGAAACCCCTATTTAACACTTCCTATTCTTCAAATATCCTTTGTAAAATATACTTCTTGGTACCAATGGCCTCTCTCACTTGAAAAAAATTGATAATTCTTCACTTTCAGGTGTGTCAAGAGATTTGAGAAAACAAATCTAATGTAGCTCAATGTGTAGCTCTGTTCCTGGGACATAAGTGCTCTGTAAATGGTTATTCCCTCCCCTGTATCTACCTGCTTAACATCCAGGGCCTTTCCCTGAGCCACTCACTAAAGGCATCTCATCTTATGATTTAGATAGAGAGGGGTCTTAGGTGACAAAAGACTGGACCTATGGTTTTTCAGTGCCATGTTGCAGCACACATGAGGAAGTATGTGTGGAAATACTATGAGATGTATCAATAAGCTCTTGTTATGAATGATGGTAAAGGGCTGAAATTCATGAGTGATTCTTTAAAACTAAATTAAAGTGATTTCAAGGTTACTGCCTTAACAACATCATTCTCCCTTAATTGCATTTTCATATGCTTTGGGGGGCGGGGCAAGGAAAGGATGACTTTGCAGACAGTGTACCAGGGAGTGTGTCATTCACTTGGTGTCATCTATCATGCACATGGCAGTGGTGAAGGTTGGTAACAATGGATACAGCCTGATCTCCACTGGAGGGGCCCTCATATGTGCAACACATACCCTTAATTTTCTGCGGGATCAGCCTGTAATGAGTCATGTCCTGAAAAGTCTGGCTCCAAGCTGTCCCCTGAGCTTTAACTTTGTCTTATCTATAGACTTTTGGGCCCAGAATCTGGTCTCTTCCTTGCTGATCCCTCGTAAGATTGATCCTGCCCACCCTTCTCCCCTAAGTCCCTTCCCCATCATCTCAGCCCCTACTCTTCCTGTCCTATGAAACCTACTCTGGCTCATCCTTCTTTGAGACTGGGTAAAACTTACTGACTGGTCAACTTGTTTGGCTTTCTTACACAGCTCATGACTTCACTCAACAAACACTTACTGTGCCCCTGCTGAAAACCTGTCCCGGGGAATTCAAGAATAGAGCCTGCCTTCAAGGAGCCCTTGATCCAATGAAGTCATATAAATCTAATACAACGTGAAAGTTGTATAATGGAAGTGCCATTATAATGGTTTCTACTTAGAGAAAGCTCATCTTCTCAAATGTATTGTTCTCTCCTGGAAAGTGCAGAGTATTCTCTAATAATAGCAGTAGCCACCATCTGTTAAGTTGTCTTGTTAAGTGCTTTACATGCATTACTCTATGGGGTAGCTATTATTATCTCCATTTTGCTAATGAGGAAACCGGGACATGGAGAGGTTAAATAAGTTACCAAGGATCACACAGTGGGAAAAATGATAGCGATGACATACACAAAAGCTATTTGAAAAATATCCACTGCTTTTCTGCTAAGACAAGAAGAAAGAATTGTTTCCTATGCTGTGAAAGTTCTCTCACTCCATTGCTCACTTAAGGTGAGGAAAAGGTTTCAGTTTCTCCAGACAGTTGCTGGGTGGGGGCCCACATTGGACAGAAAGGAATCTCCAAAACGTAATGTTCTGGAATGACACAGCCAAATGTGTTCCATGGGGTCACGTTCTTTGGATTGTTAACACCTATGACAAAAGGGTACTGTGGCCAGATATTTTGAAATGGGGATTTCAAAAGTTCATCTCATTCTCTGTTGAGGATTTCTCAGAACTTTTACAAATGCTACGTTTTTTTCACCAATAAACTTTACTTTGCAGAGCATCCCCTGGGATTATGGAAGACACGGGAGTGAATGTTGTTTCCCAGTTTGGGGGAAAAAATGCCAGTTGTGACCCATGTAAAAAGGGGCCACTTACTGACCCATCTCAGCACATTCTAAAGAAACTTAGAAAAAAAGTACTGTTTGGGTCTTTACTAAAGACCCAATAAATAAAACGTGCAAGGGAAAGGCACTAATGACAAACCCAATGTGTCCGAGACTTCGGCTTACTAATCTGTCTTTCCAAGCCCACTCAATATAGTCCCTCCCTCTATTTTTCTTCTGTTCCTTTTCTTCTTTCCATATCTCTTCTTCATCTCCTGCGAGAAACACTTGGCTCTTTTCCTAATCAATCCCCAGCCTTCCTGGCCCTGTTGGTTTCTGCAGCCAGTGAATACAGACAAATCCCAGGCCTGTGCTGCCTGGACCCAGCAGGAGCTCTGTCACCAGAAAGTGGGGGACGGGTAGTGGTGACAACTGAAGCATTCATGGTTGGCCCCTGCCATGCTGTAATTTTCTTAATGTGCCAGTCCAAGAAGAACAAGGTGTTTTTCCTTTCCTTCCAGCATTTAAAAGCCTTCTCACTTTACATTTAATAAGTTAACAGCATAAACAATTGTTCTAATATCCACGAGTGGCGGGGGTGGGGGATGTGGAAAGGTCCCCCTCTGAGGTTTCTGATGGACAACACTAGCTCTGGGTGACTGAGTCTCTGAGCTCCAAGGTTTCCACGAGAGGAGGAAGTGGAGGGGAGGAGGTCCAAGCTGAACATTAAGGAGTGAAGTCTGGTTAAGGAGAGAGGTTCCAGGAGGAGGTCTGATTCCATCCTCCCTGGAGAAACAAGCACTTGGCAGTGGTCAGGCAGTCCTGTGTTCAATTCTTGGCTCTGCTAGCTCCTAGCTGGGTGACCACGGATAAATTATATCATCCCTCAGAGCCTCAATTTTCTCATCTGTATGAAAGGTCTATAAAAAAGAACCACAAACTTCTCACAATAACTACCACAAATCATTAGTAATTAATAAACTCAAATATGAAATGTTGCTGGCATCAGTGTGTGCTAAATAATGCTAACTCCTCTTCACCCCAACTTACCCACTCCCTTTTAAAAAAACAAGGTTTCTCTGCAGGGACTTTTGGAACTCAGGGTCAGAATGCAAGTTTGGAGTCCCAAGGTGGGCAAATAAATCCTGAAACCTGATGAAAGAATGTGTTTCTACATATATTATTTCTGTTTTGTATGATGGGTGAATCATATCTACAAAATATATTTTACATAGAATTACAAAATGTATGAATCTCTTTAATATTCAGATTTTATAACTTAATACTTTAATAAAATCTGTCTAGGTATTCCTTAATCTATAAAAGAAGTACTATTCCTAAATTCATTTATTAAACTTATTTTTTTATTTTTACTTTAAATTCTGGGATATGTGTGCAGAACTTGCAGGTTTGTTACAAAGGTACACATGTGCCTTGGTGGTTCGCTGCACCTATCTAGGTTTTAAGCCCTCAATGCATTAGGTATTGGTCCTAATGCCCTCCCTTCCCTTGTCCTCCATCCCTCGACAGTCCCCAGTATGTGATGTTCCCCTCCCTGTGTCCATGTGTTCTCATTGTTCAACTCCCATTTATGAGTGAGAACATGCGGTGTTTGGTCTTCTGTTACTGTGTTAATTTGCTAAGAATGATGGTTTCCAGTTTCATTCATGCAAAGGACATGAACTCATCCTTTTTATGACTGCATAGTATTCCGCAGTGTATATATGCCACATTTTCTTTATCCAGTCTATCATCAATGGGCGTTTGGGTTGGTTCCAAGTCTTTGCTACTGTAAATAGTGCTGCAATAAGCATACATGTGCATGTGTCTTTATAGTAGAATGGTTTATAATCCTTTGGGCATATGCCCAGTAATTTATTAACTTTAGATTTCTGTGTGTAGACACACTTGAGCTATACTTTCTCATAGAATTCATGCTTTAAACAAGGGTTAAAGTGCCAGGATAATCCACAAAACCTTTTTAACTTATCTTGTATTAGGTGCCACTAATAAGAAACAGAAGTTAACAATATTGTTGTTTTACCAGAAATTTAACAGAGAAAAATAAATAAGAAAACTATGCTGCCTTGAGAAAAAGCAGCTTTAATTTGGGGTGATAAATAAAGCTTCTGGGTGGATTCTGATGAAGAATATTCGGGCCAAGAGAAGCAAAAGCAAATGGCCTTTGGAGCCAGGTCTGTCACTTAACAATGTAAAGCAGCCGGGAGTCACACAGTGCAGAGTGGTGGGGACCCTGGCAGCCTGGAGATGGCTCACCTGCATAAAGACTCTACAATTTCAAACAATAGTAATTAAATGTGGTGGTAGCCTAACCAAACACATCTCAGCACTTTCAGGCAATTTGAGGTAAATAACAGAGTTCTCTGCTTTCATATCATTTCAAAACTCAGGAGTTCCTTTACAGATTTATGGTCAGCACTATTGCTACAGTTGGGATCTCCTCATTCAACAAATATTTATTGAGGATCGCCTCCTAGCCAGGCGCCAGGCTGGAGGAATAGAACAGGGCACCGATGGGGTAGCTGACTTTAGGAAGCTCCCTTCCTGGTGAGGGAGGTGGATGATGTAATGCTGCTTCTGACACAGCAGGATCTGTGCCATGCTTGTGTGGGCACAGGGGACCAGGTGACTGGATGTACACCTTTTGTGGACTCTCCTTATGAGACTCACGAGAAACATTTTGTTACTTTATAAAAGAAGCAATATTCCTTAAGTTCATTTATTAACCTTTTAGATTATAATTTGTAACCACATTTGTGCTATATTTTCTCATAGAATTCATGCTTTAAATAATGGTTAAAAGTGCTATTTCAGGTGGCTCACAATTGTAATCCCAACACTGGGAGGCTGAGGCGAGTGAATCACCTGAGGTCAGAAGTTTGAGACCAGTTTGGCCAACATGGTGAAACCCTGCCTCTACTAAAAATACAAAAAAAAAAAAAAAATAGCTGGGAGTGGTGGCACATGCCTGTAATCCCACCTGCTTGGGAGGCTGAGGTAGGAGAATCGTTTGAACCCAGGAGGCAGAGGTTGCAGTGAGCAGAGATTAGACCATTGCACTCCAGCCTGGGCAACAGAGCGAGACTCCATCTCAAAAAAAAAAAAAAAAAAGTCCCATTTCTTGGTACTTGGCAATGATTAAACAGTTTCTTGTGATCACTAGGAGGCAAAATTCAGAAGGAGAGGAAAAGATAAAGGGAGAAGAATAGAGGTGGAGGAATAGGAGAAGTAGGAAGGGAAATTAGATCAGAAACTGCCCAGCATTGGATTTCAGGAGGAGGTTTCATTCTATTCCAGGAGGTGGGCAGAAAGAGAAGAACCACCTGCACCTGTGTATTTGCATTAAGACCTTTGTCAGTGGGACACTGTAACTTGGAGGGCTGGACGTTTTTAACACCAGTGAAGCCTACAATAATTGCCTTGTTTCCTTAAGAGAAGGGGGTTTGGTTTCCTCCATTGTAAGTGACTAAAGTTCAGACACAAGGCCTAGAAACCTGCATAGCCAAGGCTTTTGGATGGCACCCCTCTCCCCATCCCCCTACACATCTCTTTCACCACCCCCAACTTCAGAAAAGGGGAGGAGACAAGATCTGAGCACCCCATGCCTAAACGTATGGTATGTATATTTTCCATTCAACAGACAAAACACATTTGTCTCCCTGTTCAAGGGATGGATACACATCATCTCTGGCTGGTATCCAGAAGGTCACCTTGAAACACCCACCCAACTTCTCAGCACCTCAACGACGTAGCAAATTACCTGCTTCTTACAATGCTCTTGAGACACCCCTCTCCTCCCTTCCCTGCATGTGGACTTCCAGTGACACTGAGTTCATCACCTACAGTACTATTACTTTATAAAGAAACAGATTAAGTGTCTCATAAACAGTGCAGTGATTGAGATAATGGAAAGCGCTTCTTGTCCCCATCTGCAGCATCAGGTTATGAAGCATTTCCAAGGAGCCAGGAAGAGGAAATTAATAGAAGCAAGAGGGAATAACCACTTTCATGCAATTTCCTCAGGAGATAGTGGACCATCTAATCTTTATTGGAGCCCTTTAACCTGTCACTCAGCACTCACCAGAGCCTCTTTAGCGCTCAGAATTTTTCTTGATATCAAAGGAAGATAAAATGAAAACCTCAAAACATTATTTTATAATTTTCAGATATGGAGGGTGCATATTACCTCTGCCCCTCCCCCTCTCAAATGAGGCCTCAAAGACATTTTTATGCAGCATAAATGTGGGAGAGCTTAACTATTCTCAGTGCATGGTTGAGGGGGTCAGAGCTACACCGCAGGGAGGAAGTCTCTCCTTGCATTTTAAATGTGATTCTTCCCTCCACCGCCACCTTCTGTCCTTGCTCTTTCTTTTTAATAATCTGATTACTTCTTCTGATCTATTTTTTTCCCCAAATGAGTTTGCAAAGGTTCATGCCAATGAATATTCATCCCCTGCTTAAGAACCGGGGGCCTTTTTTTCAAGGCAGGTGCAGCTCAGCAGCTGGCTCAGGGAAGCCAGCCTGCCTCATGGGGCAACAGGGAGAGGGGCAAGGCACATGCTTCTGGCTAGGAAGAAAGAGGCTCACAGCCCAGAGCTCATTGCTTCTAAAACCTCCCCTTCCTTTATCTTACACTTTGGTCTCGCTCTGTAAGAGAGGCAGAAGAGCCTCTCTCAGCAGCGGCTAAGAACTGTGTGATAGGTGTGGTGTCAGCGGGCAAGAAATTCCTGTGGGTCATGCAAACAGCTCTGCATAGCTGCTTCCATAGGTCTTGTGGCCCCACACTGGGCCACTACTTGAAGTCAGTTCTGTGGCCAAATGCCTATATCACCTTCATATTACTGGTGGCTGACCCCATTGGTTCCTGGCTCTGAAATTTCAGGCCTGGTGAGACTCCCTGGAAGGAGTGGCATGAGGCCTCTGCACTGGGATTCCTCTGTCTGTTCTCAAAAGCAGTCTTTGCTTTCCCAGAATGAGTTTTCCTGAACAGCCCCAGGACATTCCATTGGGACTTAAAGCCTATGGGAGCTCCCATTTCCCCTTATATTCATGGCAATGTGTTGAGAAAACCGATGGCAAAGAAACATTTCCCAAGCATGCATGCATCCATCCATCCATCCATCCGTCCATCCATCCATCCATCCATTCTTCCATCCATCCATCCAACCGTCTATTCATCAAATGTACTAGTTTGAAAGCTCTCTGACGGCTGACACTAGGTGTTGTCAACTTTGTACTTCCCTTTCCCCAGCACTTAGCACAAACCTTACACATAGGCATACATATTCTATGGCTAGTCAAATAGATGTTCACTGAAGTACAGCTGTGATAAGACCAAAAGATAAAAAGCTGTGATTATAATAGTAATAACAACAACAAATATGACCTTAATATTAGAAAATGTGGATTTTCTACAAAGTTTGGATTTTTCTTTTTTTTTTCTTTTTTTTGAGACAGGGTCTTGCTCTATTGCCCAGACTGGAGTGCAATGGTGTGATCTTGGCTCACCACAATGTCTGCCTCCCAGGCTCAAGCAATTCTCCTCCCTTAGCCTCCCAAGTAGCTGGGATTACAGGCATGTACCACTACTGCCTGGCTAATTTTTATATTTTTAGTAGAGATGGGGTTTCACCATGTTGGCCAGGCTGGTCTTGAACTCCTGGCCTCAAGTGATCCAAATGCCTTGGCTTCCCAAAGTGCTGGGATTACTGTTGTGAGCCACTGCACCCAGCCAAAGTATGGATTCTTATAGTTTCCTAGGAGAGTTATTTGACATGTATTAAGAGCTTCAACATGTTGAAAGCTTTGATTCAACAATTTTATTTCTAAAAACTTATAAAAAAAGCAAGCAGGGGTAGAAACAATTTATATTCATTGATGTTCATCACAGTGTTATTTATAATGGGGAAGAAAGAAGAGAGAAAGGGGGAGGGAAGAACTTAAAAGTCCAATAATAAGGTATTGACTAAATTATGCAACATTCATATAATGGAATACTGCACAACCATTAAAATTGTGACTTGGAAAAATATTTTAAAAGTGTGATCTAAAACGATAGAGTATGACACTATGAACTGCATTTTACATACACACACATACAAACCTATCATACTCAGCAAAATGGAAAATAAAATCTGGGAATGGTGACAATAATTATTATTATGTTTCTGTACTTTCTCAATGTTTTGCATTGCAGACACATGACTTTTAGTAATCAAATAATTTCTCATTCAGTACATTTTAAAATCTTGCAGAGGACAACTTCCAATTCTAAGGGGCTGAGCTGAGCAGAACAGGTCAGGGTGAAGCGTTTACGAATAAAATTTCTACAGCAGAGGTGGAGATGCTCTGTGCCAGAGGTCTTCAGAGGAAGGGGAGAGCGGGTTGCCATTGGAAGGCTGCCTAGTGGAGTTCGTTCGTGCACAGGACCTCAAAGGATGGGTAAAAGTTGGCACAGAGAGAGGATGGAAGGATGAGGGAAAGGGAAAAGATTGTACCAAGACTCAGAGAGAGCAGGAGCCCTAGCTTACCTGGGGAAACTTTGAGGGTAGTTGTAGAAGTTGCCAAGAATACAAAGCATTTATGGGGGCCGTGGAGGGGGGACGGCTGGAGCACATTTACTTCTACATCAACCTGGGCACTTGGAGCCAAATGGGTCTCCAGTTCTCACCTCCCTGGGCCTGCTGCCAGCTGTAATGGCCTGTGCAGAGGGACACTTAGCTGTGTCATACACTTGTATCACTCATGGTGACACTTGCTGAAATTGATGAATGCTACAGGCACCATGACATGGAAGAGACTATAACTTACTGTGCTATAAGCTGTTCAGACAGCAGTAGCAGTAGCCATAGCAAGCCTGGAATGCATCCACATGGATGTTGTTATAAAGAGGTGGGCCAGGGTGGGGGTGCTTTGCCTTGATAAAACAGGGAGATCACTGGTCAGGACTGAAGGGTGACAAACAGAAGAGCAGTGTCTCAAGGGAAGAGGGACAGATACTCAGGTTCTGATGGCAGCCTGTTCCCAGAGTGCAGCCAGGGCCATCAAAGCCAGGGTCCTCTCCAGTTGTAGGAGGCTGTGCTGGGCATCAGTTTCTCTCAGAAGTGAGTCCAGGGCTGGATCCTACAATCCTGGTCTAAGGTCAATGATTAGGGAGTGGGAATAGCCATAAAGCAAGCCCAGGCATTTTGTAATGATCTAGGCCAGTGGTTCTCAAATTGGTTTCCAGATGAGCAATGTTATGGACTGAAAGTCACCCCTCCAAAAAATCATACATTGAAGCCTAATTCCGAATGTAATTTTTTTTTTTTTTTTTTTTAACAGAGTCTTGCTCTGTCACCCAGGCTGGAGTCCAGCGGCATGATCTTGGCTCACTGCAACCTCTGCCTCCCAGGTTCAAGTGATTCTCTTGCTTCAGCCTCCTGAGTAGCTGGAACTACAGGCATGTGCCACCACACCTGGCTGATTTTTTGTGTTTTTAGTAGAGATGGGGTTTCACCATGTTAGGCAGGACGGTCTCGATCTCCTGACTTCGTGATTCGCCCACCTCGGCCTCCCAAAGTGCTGGGATTACAGGCATGAGCCACCATGCTGGGCCTGGAATGTGATATTATTCTGAGGTGAGAGCTCTGGGGAGTATTAAGTCATGAGAATGGAGCCCTCATAAATGGGATTAATAGCCTAATAAGAAGAAATATGAGAGAAGCTTGCTTCCTCTCTGCCATGTAGGGATATAATGGGCAGATGGTCATCTGCAAACCAGAGAGTGGGCTCTCACCAGACACTGTATCTTCTGGCACCTTGATCTTGGACTTCCTAGTATTCAGAACTGTGAGAAATAAACATTTGTTGTTTAAGCCACCCAGTATCTGTCACAGCAACTTGAACTAAGACTAGCAGCATCAGTGTCACCTGGAAACATACAGAAATGCAGACTCTCAGATCCTCCCCTAGGCCTACTAAACCAGAAAATCTGGAGGTGTGACACAGCAATCTTAATTTGATTAAGCCCACCAGGTGATTCTGATATAGCTCTAGTTTGAGGACCACTGCTCTAGGCCACCTGGAAGAGTGAAAACATGGGGTCTCAAAAACTTCCACGTGCTGACTCTGTGATCCTAAGTGAGTTATTTAAACTTTGACCCTTAGCCCCCTCATCTGTAGAAAGGGGTGCTAAGATGACTTCCTTCCCATAGCTATTGTGAATATCAGTGTAATATATATAAAATTCCTGGGACATAGTATCCCCTCAATAAATACTTTTTCCACAAGGAGCCAGGCTGAATGTTTTCATCAACAATTCATTTGAAAGTATGTATTGACCACCTGTAATATACTTGGAGGTGTGCTAGGCATTGTGATATATCAAAGGAGGAAAAATACAAACTTTTTTCCCATATGGAGCTGACATCCTGGTGGAGGAAGACACACTGTAAGCTGGAAATTCCAATGGATGGGATTATTGCAGCATAGAAGGGCCACAGCAGGGACCTAACCCAGTCTGTGAGGGTCTTGGGAAAGTGACATCTAAGTTAAGGCATAAAGAAGATGTGACAGAGATAAAGTAGGTTAGTGAGAGGAGAAAGAGAAGCTTCCAGGTGGAGAGATCGGCCCATGAAAAGGCCCTGGAGGAAGTAAATGACTCAGTCAAGGGACTGAGCACAGTGCTTCCACACAGGCTCCCTAAGCACTGAGGCTCAGGCAGAGAGCCAGTGTGGAGTGGGTGGGATCCATCGGCAAGTGAGGCGGCTGAGTGCTTGGAGGAGTAGCCTGAGCTCATGTCACCCACTCGGCCCCTAGCTTTACCATGAGGTCCATGGAAGCCACTGATGGGCTTGGAATTGGGAAGAAACATAATCAGATTTTGTTTTTGAAGGATCACAAAGGCTGCTGGGAAAAGAATGGACTGGAAGAGTGGGGACAGTTACAGGAAGGTTTAGTAGCACGAAAAAAGTGATAATGGACAAGGGTAGTGGGAACAGAGAGAAGTAGATGGAATCAAGAGCTATCTAGAAGAGAAGGGTCTTCCTGCCCCTTCTCTTGATTGATTGCAGATTGTTCATTTATTCAACAGATGGACACTGAGCCCCTACTAGGTGCCAGGCACTGGGCTCGGTGTGAGGAGTCAAAGACTACAACCTGTTGTCTGCCTGTGTCCCTGCTATCCTGCTGACGCCAGAAAGCCTCCCTTCCACACTATATCCTCTAGGGTTAGGCATTTTCCTCTTCCTGGAGTCCTCTTTTAGAAATCCAATGCTCTAGCAGTGGGCTAAATGTTCCCACAACTTTGGGGGGAATATTAGGGGTGGCAGTATGAAAGGTCCAGAGCAGAGAAGGTGAGAGTCTGATTTGGGCCTGTCCCTTCCCGAGGCCCAAATCAGAGACTAGGACTGATGTGGCTCTTCCTGCAGCTGCTGCGTCTGTGCCCCAAGTATGCCCCCTGAGCACTGGCCAGCAGACAAAGCTAGAGGAACAATGTGTGTGTCTATGTGGGAGAGAAACCAATCTTCAGATTCAGGAATCTGCGAAGTGGCCAGAAGAGCCTTCTGGACTTTGGAATGGTACAGGGAACAGACCTCTGATCAGAGATTCCTGCCCCTGAAGCTGCAGCTTGCAGGTGCCCCATTACCTGCACCTCCTCCACAGCAGGCCAATTGGACAGCCAGAAGCTGCTGAGCACCCCATGGGCTGGCTCCTTAGCTTTAGGCCAACAGAGGGGTCAGGAAGGGGTACGATGCTGCAACACTGAGGAAGACAGACACACACAGCAGGTAAGAGGGAAAGCAGGAGGGAGAAGGTTTAGCTGGGAACAACTGTGCTTTCTTACACACAGGGAAACTGAGGTCAGAGAAGGCGCTTGCCTTTCTTAAAGGTCGCCCAGGAAGTAGGGACTCAACTGAACTTATACTTGGTCCTGCCTGCCTCAGAGTAGAAGGGAAAGGGAAGGACATGGGAGGAGTTGTGGAGAAAGCAGCCGATAGGCCCCTTTTGTCCACAACCCAGTCCCAGGAGAAACAGCATAAATATCTCAGTCTGCACCCATAGACACCTGACATCCTGGACCCTACACATCAGACATGCGGGAACCTGGTGCAGGAGGCAAAAACACAGCTAACAGGGAAGTAGGGGACCACAGGGCAGAGACTGGGAAGGGGCAGGTCCTTCACTCTCCTAGGCTCTTACAACCTTGAAATGACCAGCATGGAGGGGAGCGGGACACAGCAGGGTCAGAGCATCTAGACACCAGCGCAAGGCTGCTGTCTCTGTGTGCCGGCCTGCCCTCTTTCCCCGGGCTTGGTGGAGAAGTAGGACCTAGAGAGGCAAATAGCCTAACTGTGCACAAGCTCCTCTTTCCATGGAATTTATACTAATGAACTAATCAACCGTAGCTCAAAGCTTTAACTATGAGGGTATTCGTGACAAATTGTTTATAGCAAGAAAAAATTAATAACAGCTTAAAAGCCCTAAAATAGGGGGTCAGAGCAATAAATTATAGTGCATCCCTAAATGGAAAACCATGACCCCATCAAGGAAGATGGTGAAAACCTGTGCTTAGTGACATCTAAAACTATTGGCAAATAGTGGGAACAAATATTATTCTCAGAGACATCACTTTTTTATAGTGATGAGATTATGCACTTTTTTTTTTTTTAAGGATGAGTTCTTTTCCTTTTATAGACATTGTCTCGTTCATTCAACACACATCTGGGGAGCACTTTTTGTGTGCCTTGAGATAGACATCAGATAGTCAGGAATCAGAAGTGTAAGGGGGTCTGGAGGAGCGCCCAGTGCAGAGGCAGCAAGCAGTTAAATGGGGAGGAATTCTTAAGATGCTGGACTCCAGGCTGGGCGCTATGGCTCACGCCTGTAATCCCAGCACTTTGGGAGGCTGAGGCAGGTGGATTACCTGAGCCCAGGAATTTGAGATCAGCCTGGTCAACATGATGAAACCCCATTTCTACTAAAAATACAAAAATTAGCTGGGAGCAGTGGCACATGCCTGTAGTCTCAATGACCAACCAATGGCAAGGAGTGAGGAAGGAGTGCCCAATCTGAAGTCCACAAGGCCTCTCCCCAGTGAGAGCTGCTTGAACCCAGGAGGCAGAGGTTGCAGTGAGCTGAGATCGCACCACTGCATTCCAGTCTGGGCAACAGAGTGAGACTCTGTCTCAAAAAAGATAAATCAATAAAGATGTTGGACTCCAGAGGCAGGACCATGGCCTCCTTGGGAACGTCTGATGTCACAGCTAAGCAGGAGACAGGGAGTTCTCAGAGGTAAAGGAGATGGTAAGCCCATGCTGCGGGGGTGGGGACGAGGCAGGGGAGAGGAACCTGTGCTTTAGAAGAGAACAGAAGCACCCTGCCAGCAGCCAGTATGGACTCTGTAAAGGGAGGTATTCCCTCCCCACTTCGCTCTCAACCACCAGGGAGATGCTTCACAGGGCCCCTGAGACGCAACAGAGTGGAGGGGCAGATCACTCTGGTCACTCTGAGGGCCCCAGGTTATCTGTCCTTGGGCCCTCTGGGCCACCAAGGGGTGCTAGGCCTAGGTCTCCACTGTATCAGCAAGGACAGGGGAATCCCCAGCTGTCCCCTCCCAAGGCCCAGTCTCCACCCGCGTCAGTACCCGGCTGCCAGTGTTCTAAAAACACCATCAATCTGGTAGCTCCGGGCAGGGGATGAGCAGGACATATGCTGGCAGTCAGGCTGCTTCCCATTTTCAAACCAAAGTGTTTTCCTTTTGAGAAAAACCTTATTTTTAAAGCACTTTCCCTGATACAGACCTTGATGGATTCCTTTAAAAAATAATTTATAACCAAGTTCTTAAGACAAATGAAGATGACTGCTTATTGTGTTTCTATCTAAAGGCTGGACAACGGCAAAAAGCCACCCAGGGTTTCTCACCTTTTCCAGAGCCCCAGAGGTACAGGCTGGCACCAGGCCACACACAGGTCACCCAGATCTGCTGAGCGGTCACATCCAGGACAGTCACTGCTTTCACTTGCTCTCTCTGCTTTTCACAGAGTGAACAGGAAACACACACACAAGCAGCAGTGTTTAGATGTATCACACAAATCTCATGTACTCTCCAAAACTCTGACAAGGTAAATAGAACTCTTCTCTTAGGGAAGGCTGTTATTGTTCCCCCCTTTCCAGGCGTCCTCACCCCAGAGCTTTTGGTGAGTCCACAAATCACAGACAGACAGGGCTGGAAAAGACCTTAGAAATATCTTAGAATAGGGGTCACCAATACCCAGCACAGGGACTGTCACCACCTCCCCATGCCTGCATGGCAGACATTACTAATCAATCCCAGCACTCATTCCCACTCAACCCACTGCAGAGTGCTGAGTCTTTAACAGGATGTTCCAAGCAGCCAATACCTGCCATTGAATTGCCACATCACAGACCTATTATGGCAAAAATGAGGCCTAGAAAAGGCAATGACTTAGCCAAAGGTGCAGGAGAACCAGAACAAGTCACAGTGCCAGTGTCTGCTCCACCTGTCCAGATGGCCCCATCATCAGTATGAGCATGCTGCCGCTCTGTGGAGCTACCCCTGCCCTTACCCCAACTGCCTCAACTCTTTCTCCTTCTCATCTTTGAAGTCAGTCCTACTGCACGGCCTCTTCTCCAACTGGGATGCCAGGGCATCTAATTATTCTCTCTGTGTGAATCAGGGAAGAGCTGCATTCTGTTTAAGTAAGTGTAGTTAAGAGGTGCTGCATCTCAAGAGAAGGTCAAGTGCTGCATATGTATAATATAAGATTAAGATTTTCCCCTTCTGTGGTGTACTTGATAAAATAATTTTGCTGTGACCTTTACAGAAACCCAGGAGTAGAAATGGGCTCAGTGGAATTTCCAGCTTCTCCCCAGGTCACAAAGTCATAAACACATAAATTTATAATGATATTACACAGCATTCAAGTGGGACAAGTGAGCAAAAGAAATAATTTTTACTTCTTTATAATGGCAGCGCAAAAGCTTTGAGGCTGAAATTCTCAAGTTGAATTATCAGTGCTGTCTCGACAGATAAGGGACAGGAACCCTTCCCCCAACGTTGCCCTGTCCTTGACTGTCTGCCCAAACAGTGTGGCACTGCAGACAGGAACTTGGACCTTCCTAAGCAGAATGTCAGGGAAAGTGGCCTGTCCAAGGTCATGCAGGAATCAAAGTCAAGTCTAACTGGCTCTGCTACAACTTTGCCAGGGAGGTTTGTTCAGCCAGATCTCAGCTCCTAAATTGTAGTGATGTGGATGTAGCACTTTGTGCAAATCTAGGGTCAATTCTTAAAAAGTGAACTAACCATGAGTAATAATCCATACTGAAATAAGGTTATATTTATCCCAAAAGATTCTCCAAGTGAGAGTTATTACGACAAGGCAGAACATATGCATGAGATTTATCCAAAGGCTGAAGGCAGAGAGATTTGGCAGAATCCATTTTGGTTGACCTGTGGCTTTTGCTCAGGACCTCACCAGCTCTGAAGCAGCCTTTGAAAAGACAAGCGGGGCTTGCAAGTTCTAGAATAAGGAGGACACCCTCCTTTTGAGCACTGGAGCAGAACCGGCCCGAGGCTCTGGATCCCTGGAGATCATGTGAATGGACCAGCGGGGGTTGTGAATCAGATCAGCTGGGAGAGGCCTGACACTTGGACAAAGGCAGCAAAGGGCTGGACAGTCACATTCTTTCCAGTGACCACTTATTCCTAGGTGCTGAGAGGTAATTTCCAGAGGGCCTTGTGTCCTCCTTATTCACAGTTTCCCGGATGAACATTAGCATCGCCAACTGCCTTCAGGTTTGTCAGTGAAACACGATTAGAGGAGAAGCTTGCAGCAGAGACTAGAGGTGTTTAGGATACACTTAGCACTTAGATCTCAATGCACACTTAGGGAAGTCATTCAACTGAAGGCTCAGCACATCAGGAAGGACCTAGAAAAGGAGCAGCAGGTAAGGCCCAAAGGGAGGAGTGAAGGCCCAGGGAGAGGGGAAGGGAGAAGCAGGCACTGCTGAGCAACTTGGGAAAGGACTCCCCCAAAGCAAACAGCAGGACACAAGCCTGGAGCTGGAGGAATGACAGGAGCCTAACTAGAGAGGTGAGCACGACACTGCTCCCTCTCCTTCCCAGGAAGGGGCCTGATCTCCCTTACCCACCCTCACTTCTCAGCCTTTGGGGTCAGGTCAGCAAAGGCCTCTTATTAAATGAGAGACTGGGATGAGAGGCATGGCCAGCCCCTCACATTCTCAGCACCTGGCGTGTCTCACTTCACCCTTCTAAGGCAAGGTCCGTGTGCCAAGCTGCCCACCACATGTTAAAATTGGTTATAAAGTTTTGTTGGCATTAATAACAATTGTTTTATTAATAATAACAACAATAACTTAAGCATTTGTCATAGTCCAGGTATATCACTCAGAATAATCCCATGTTATACTCACAATAGCCTCAAGAGACAAGCGCTGCAATTATTCCCATTTTGCACATTAAAACACTGAGGCTCAATAAATTCAGTAGCTTGTTCAAGGTCCCATAGCTGGTGGTACAGCCACGAATTGAACGCAGGCTGATGACTCCAGATACTTGATAACTCATTGGTTGGATTTATTTTGTTTTGAGACGGAGTCTCACTCTGTAGCCCAGGCTGGAGTGCAGTGACGCATTCTCAGCTCATGCAACCTCCACCTCCTGGGTCCCAGTTCAAGCAATTTGGTCGGAGTATTTTTATACTAAGTAAATGTACTTGGAATAAACAAAAACTAATGTGTATAACTACTTATGTTAAACATCAACTATACCAACATAACTTCCTAGAGAAAGGAGTACTAGCTTCATTTATGGACTCTACTATTTAGAGCCATGGGAAGCAAGTTCTGTAACCTTTTTGAGCCTCAGTTTCCTCATCTGTAAAAATTAGTCCCTGTCTCATAGTTGCTTTGATGATTCAATTAGAAAATATAAAATGTTTGGTGCAGTATCTGGCATGAAATAACTGCTCAATTGAAAGTATTAGTAGCTGTTATTTCTATCATAAAGTGATAATATTTTCAGAATAGGCAATGTGTCATCACCTTGCTAATACTTTCTATTTTTCAAAATCAACATTTCCCCCCACTATATGGGACGTTCCCAACAAGGTTTGATAATGCATGAGTATTGGCTTGAATCACTAAGACCTAGGGATACAAGCAGAAGTAGTATCCTATGTGACTTCTGAGAGAAAGCTAGCTCTTATTCCATCCTTCCTTTTTGCTGGCTGAAAAGTAGACATGATGGTTGGAATTCAAGCAGCCATCTTGAACTATGAGGTGGAAACTGTGTGCTAAGAATGTCAGAGCAACAAGGTAGAATGCACCTGGGTCTCCAGCATCACACCATGGAGTGCCATCCAGCCTGGATTTATTTTACATAAGAAAAAAAAAAAACCTGTATTTTTAAAAGCACAGTTATCTTTCATTTTTATGTTTTTATAGACAAATGTAATCTTAACATTTCTTTTCAAAGAAACTGTATGAGAAAGAGTAGCATTTCCATTTCGCTGACAGTGATACTGAGGCTCAGAGATAAAACAATTTGCCCCATATTTCCCAGCTCCTCTGTCATGGAGGTATAATTCACAGCCAGAACTGTCTGGCTTCAAGGCTGATGCCTTTCCCAGCTATTTACTATGGCAAGTTATCTATGGGGGTGGGGAACATTCTGTATGCATGGGCATGTGCACTCAGGCTCAAAAAGTCACATGTTCAAGTCTACATGAGTTCAGATGAGAGGCTTAGGAAAGGGACAAGATGAATTTTTTTCTCTGCTCACTTAGGAGATCTTGTCCTACTTTTCCTGCCTCTAAAGAAAGAGAAAAAAAAAATAACTATGGTCTATGTCATACGCTGGCTCTGAATCCCTCCGAGTCCCTGCCTGCCTGAATTCCTGACCAGATGTAAAAACATGATGCATGGATGTGGCTGCTCAGTATTCCACAGAAGCCTGCTCTGAAAGGCAAATTCATCCTTACAGTGGCTTCTGGTGCACAGAGGGAAATAAAGAGAGGGTAAATGCTGGTGAGATAGGATGCTTTTTCCAGAGGACCCTTGGGCAACTCAGCAGTAGGGCAGGCAGTGAGCATTCACAGACACTAACTGCTCCGACCTCCAGTGGGTGTCAGCTCCCTAGAATATAAGTTGTTTGCTATCTGCATGATATATGGGCACCTATAATTATTACTGTATATGGACAACCCAGTCCAGATTTGCTAGAGCTGGCTACGTTTATGCCCACTTCCCATATAACTTCAGGATGGGATGTTAGGGACAGATGCAGCCAGGCTACTGCCCATCAGCAGAAGGGGCACAGAACAGTGAATGCCAAGGAAACCACATGCATTGAAGCCTGGATTTCATCATCATTAGGCTAATAATCATTATAATCCTATGAAACTTCATTATTGAATTCCCCCTTTACCATTTCCACATGTAATGCTGATTTGTTAATAACCAAGATAAAGGTCCATAAAACAATATTGCTCCCATGTAACACGGCTTCCTTCTCATTCTCAATAAGAATCCAGACTTTCATCAGAGGAATCTAAGTGCTTCACCAAGATGTGTCAATTATTTCAAGATGACAGGTATTCGATTCCCAAATTCATCAGTGGGGGCTAAAAATGTATTGGTTCATCAAGCAAAGCACATTTCTGGAAGCACTCTCACCATTTGGGAATCAAATAATAATTGCAATACCAACACCTTGACTTTCTAATGGAATTTTTCAGGAGCTAAAGGGTTTTGACACGTTTCCCCAACAACCCACTCTCAGATTCATCTTCTTTGTAGGCTTTTGCAATAGTAAAGTACTGGTTTTATTTTTCTCATTTTGCAGAAGAAACTCAGGTTCTCAACTCAGAAGTTGAGTAACTTACATAAGCAAAGCATGCTGGAGACAAAAAAAAAAAAAAAATAGAGAACAGCTCTTTCACAGTGAAGCTCCAACCACTTGACTACACAGCTTCAGTGACATCACTCCTTGAATCCAAGCCCTGGCTGGTCACTCTGACTTCATAGAGGAGAGGAAGCTAGAGTCCCCATTCTCAAGAAACACAAAACTCAGTGGAAGAACCAAATATTAACAAAAATTGTAAAACAGCATGTGGATATGAAAAGGGAAGCATATAGAGGGGTGGGGAAAGAACAGGTAATCTCTCTATATTAGCTGGGAGAGGGAGGCTCCCGGGGAAGATGGGCTTTGAAGCATAAATAGGAGTTTACTACGTAGGTAAAGTGAAGATAGGCATTCCAAGGTGATAAAATGTCATGCACAAAGGCATGGTGTTGGAAAGAGTCAAGGGTGTTTAGCAGCTTGCTATGTCACTGTCATATACAACCATCACCAACCTAATCAAGCAGAAGACTTTGTCTTTGTGGAACGAGAGACTGAGTGTTCCAAACAAGCTGGGAAGTCTTGAAGCAGGGCATGATGTCGAACTGAGTCTTGAAATAAGTAGGGAGGATGGATATGTTTCAGGAGCACCCTCTCCCACCCCAGCTACTGAGTTTCTCTTCAGGCATGCCTGCTAATTCCTTACTCTTCTGGTCCTCCTCCATCCCACAGTTAGAGGTCATTAAGGATCCTGTTGGGCCTGGCTGATTCTGGATGGCTGAGTGTAGGCAGCTCAGTCCTGGAAGGGGCTGCTCAGACTTCCCAACCCTGACATGGATGCTCTCCCACCGCCTCCAATATATCTGTCTACATTTTCTGGTGTCTCTTTTGTGCAGAGTAGAACAACAGAAATGCAGAGGCCCTTCTATGGAAAGGGAGTTAGTAGGAAGCTCCTTTCTTCTCTCCAGGGACCTGGCCTTTCCTCTACGCACACACTGATGCCTTTCTCTTGGGGAAGCCTCCTTTCAGCTCTTAATCAGGGCTACACTTCAGTTCTTTCCAGGGCCCACTGTGGATTTATGATTTAATTTGTGTGTATGGCACTAAGAAATGATTTCAGGGCTGGTCACTTAAGAAATGATTAAAGACCATCATTTCAAACCCACAGCACTCCCTGGGGGAAGGGAAGCAGTTTGAGACAGAAGGAGGTGTTAATAATATGCTGAGATGGACACGTGGCAGGGGATGCCAGTCACCTGGGGAAGACAGAGGCAGGGAAGGCAAGGCCCAGATGCCTCGTTGTGGTGAGCTATGTGTGTGTGCTGTGGAGCACTGGGCAATGCTGAGAGGCCCGGGGTCCTCAGGACAAGACAAGATACCTGCATCAAACATTTGTGATGCTATCTTCATCCAGACAGCCAGACTCCATCTTAGGCAGGCACAATAAAAAACCAGGCCCAGTCTCCATTCCTCGGTATCTTTACAATCTTGGAGCAGTAAACCTGGGCTCCAAGGCGGGTGATTCCAGTGGGGGCAAGGAAGCAACCGCTTTGTAAAGGCTTCAGCCTCCAGCAGATTTCTGTGTGCTGACACCGACCAGAAACCTGTAGGCAGGAGTTCTAAATCACTCTTGATATCTCTTCCAAGAGAACAGCCAAATGTCTCACTGTACCAGTTTATGAGGTGTGGCCATACAGTTCTGAGATCAGGTAATAAACTTGGGAAGACACACTTAGTGTCCCTCCAGGAATTCCTTAAAATCAAGGTTGGTTTCATTGTCTCTTTGTGTTAATCAGCTAACTCAGCCATTGGAGAACACAGGTGAGCCCTAGGCCATGTCTGCTTGTGGCTGCACAGATATGGATGGGATCATTATTACTAAAGCCGGTGGCTCAGAATGTTTCAGAAGAAAGCAGTGGGGCAGTGAAATTCACCCTGGACATTGGCTCTGAATGCCTGGGTTCCAGAACCAGTTCCTAAACCCTTGCTACCTGTGAGATTGTGGGTAAGTTCTGGTGTAGCCTCTCTGAGTCACAGTGAACTCGTCCATAAAATGGGGATAAGGAGGGTAAATAGGAGTAATTCCCTCACCTTTGCTGTTTATCAGTGAACACATACAAGGCTTGATTTTAGTGTTCATTACAGCTCCTAAGTTTGCTTATCTGGGGCTATCAAACATCCATTCTGATAAATGATACTTTGACTTTTGTAAGCTTCTTGTGTATAGCAAAAATAACTGCAAGTGTACATTCTCCTTCATGGTCTACAATATCTCGCAATAGAAGGGCCATGGAGCCACTGGGTAGAAGCAAGGAGAGGCCCCGGGGAATGAGGGAGCTGAACCTCAGCCAGCTCTGCAGCAAATGAGTATGACTCACCCTCTCTGAACTGCAGCTGCCTTCTCAGTGAAATGAATGGTTAGATCAGATGGCTCGATCTGCCATTCCTTTAACACAGGCTCACTCTTGGTCAGTCATCCATCATACAGCCAATCAGCACACACCTTCATTAAGCAAGAGTCCTACATGACACAACTGCCAGCAAGGTGCAGTCCTTACCACAAGGAGCTGCTCATGCCCCAACCTCAAGGCTTCTTCCAGGTCCAGGAGGCTAATCTAACCATGGACGCTGTCTTTTCTAGGCTATACGGGTGTGTGAGCTGAAGCACCCAGAAATTAAAGGCCGTGCTCACCCAGCGTGTCAGAAGCAAGGTGGAGACACAGCTCATCAGGATTAAGGCCTCCTGGAGAGATTTTCCCGTTAGTCTGCAGGGCTTCTCCATCAATAATGATACCAACCATAATAAAGATAAATATTTGGCAATAAACTATCATTTTTTTCACATGGCATAAAGCTATTCCAATCAAACACACTTCGGTCTTTCTTTCCTTTACTTTTATTTCATTTTTCTTCGCATATCCCTAAACTAAAGAAAAGAAAAAAAAGTCTATTTTTGAAAAGGCAGGCAGAGGGAGAACTATCTCCAACAAACATTCTACCCGCTGCCTCGGTAGTGACTTCACCATCCTGCCACCACAAACACACCTACTAAACTGTCATCATCACCTGCTCATGGGAAAGGAGGGGGCCCCAAGGTGGGACCGAGCTTCATGTAGACCAGGGGCTCAAGAACTAGTCTGTGTTTTCTGGGCACCCTTGGGAGTGAGCTGGACAGAGCACACAATGGACTCTTTGGCCTCTATTATTTTTAAAATGCAGACCTTAATTAACATGTGTAGCACTAACTTATACACACTATGCACATAACTAAAAGCTCCAGTTAGAAAAATAGGAGACCAGCAGGTGGGAATATCAGCGCTCCCTCCCACCTGTACCTCTTCAGCTTGGGAGGTATTCCTAGTGACAGAAATTAATCCCTCCCACGCCCCGCCCCAGTTACTCTCTCAGTCTCATTTCATGCCATTTCAGCTGGGATCCGAGGCTTGCCCTAATGGCTTCATCCTCTCTTCTGTATTTTCAACCTGTCTATTGGACTTTTCCTGTGGACAGCCCAAGGCAAATGTCTCAAAGCCTGTTGCTTCCCTAACCCTCTCCCTTTCCCACATCCAACTGTCACCAGGTCCTGTCATCTCTACATTCTGAGCTATTGTTAAATATCCCTCTTTCTATCCCTGCCTTGGCCAGGCGTTCCTCTTGTCACTAGCTCCCTAATTTCCCCCCCTGCTGCTTTCTTCTCTGTACACCTGCCAGAGATCCCACAACACAGATCTGACACTGCCCTTTCCTGTCTAAAACCCTGAGGGCTCCCCAGCCTTGACGATGGAGCCCAGTGCCCTGACATGACCTTTCTACAGCTGCTCCGATGGAATCATCTGGCCCTGTTCTCTTTTCCAGCCTTTTTCTGCCCCTGCTTCCCAAATACCATTTAGAATTGCAGGCAAATGGAACACTGGCCCCCTACGAACATGGCTGGACATGGCTTTCTGCTTCCCCTGCCTGGCTGCCTGAGGAGCTCCCACCCACCTGCAGAACTGCTCAGGGCCCTCTTGTGGAAGCACTCCTGCTTTGTGCCAGCTCTTGACTTCCACATGCCTCAACTGCAGAACGTCCCACATTGGGTATGACTATCTGCTCACCTGCTTGCCTCCCCTGCCAAGCTGCTCCCTGCCTCCAGTACCCTATGAATCAGACTGCCAGTACCCAGACAGCACTTGTGGACTTGTATTAAAGAAGCAGAAACTTGGGGATAGACAATTGAGACTTTTAAGAGCTCTTTTTTACCTTTCTCTATTGTGTAACTTAAGTTCTTCCAATATTTTGCTCACATGAATCCCACTATCTGGAGTGTCCTTCTCTCCCATCTCCAAACCTGAAGTGTGTCCTATTCTCTGTAGCTTAGCTCACGTTCCACACCACCCACAAAAGTATCCCTCATTTTCCAGTTGGCATGAAGGTCTCCTTCCAGAATCCCCTTAGAACTGTCCCTGTGGGATGTGGAGTCTGGGAGCTCAGGTATAGATCCTCTCAAGAGCCATGTGGTGTCCACAGGCAAGTCACTAACTTCCCTAAGCCTCAGGATCCCCGTCTGTAAATTAGGAATGTGATAATGCATGTACAGTGATTTGCATGGCAAGCACTCAGAAGAGTTAGTTCATCATCATCATCATCATCATTTTGTCTTTTGGGAAACTCTTCTGAGAGCACAGCCTGTATCCAGTTTACCCTTGCACACTTCTGCGCCCAAGATCCTGCCCAACCCACGTGGCTGTTTCAAATACTTGTTGAATTGAGTTAATTATAAGACTGTATATCTGCAGTGGTTCTTTGGCTCTCGTGTCTGTCTGTGGTGCCCCTGTAATTCTCCCACGGAACCTGGCTTCCCCGGTCTCTTCTCTCAGTCCTGACCCAGTTTTGGGGTCCTTTGGGGACAAGGCACATTTCCTGTAAGTCTCTGAGTCCTGCCTACCCTGCCAATCACCCATGCTGGGAAGAGCCTGCATTTCATGCCTCCCAGCCTGGGCCTTCTGCTTGGATCTCCCCACTCCTGCTGCTGTTCCATCTGCCTGACAGGGACGCATACACAGGCCTCCTCCTCTTCTCCTCCTTCCCTGCAGAAGCTCTGTAGCTCTGAGCTTTCTGCCCACAGCAAATTAGTGAGCCTTCTGTGCCCTCTTGTCGTTCTGATGTTGGCCCTGCCTCTGCATTTATAATCATTGCCATTTAGGTCTTAAAAGGGTCACATCCCCATCAATGGATTGCCTGCTGGAAAATCAGCCCCATTATACTCCTTTCAAGCTCAGAGGGGCTGGAAACATGACAGCCACATTTCCCAGAACACCAACCTCTAGGGGTCTGAGTTAGAGTCCACCAATGAGAAGTCCTCCTACCAGACACCAGAGATAAAGAGAGCAGAAGCTCCTTGGGCAGTGGTGGAGAGCAGCCCAGGGGTTTTGATGGACATGACACTTTGCAGTAACCTCCAGGTATTTTCTATGCACCACCTGCCTCAGTGCTAGAAGCAGTGACCGTCACTGGCAGGCTCTTCTGGCTACTGGCTCCCTAACAGTTAATGGCCAACCTGAAAGTGCTCAGTGGCCTATGCTGACCTTTGCCTCTCCATCCTTGTGAGAGTTTTGTAAGCCCCTTTAGCAAATCTGATTCTACTCAAAAACCCTGGGGGATTTTTATATAAACCCCCTCCACCCTCTACACACATGGTTAATACACAGTTTTTTTTCTAAAATAGGTTAAAACCATTCTCCCCAAAGACTTAAGCCACACAATCTGAGAACTTGTAAGGAACATATTCAAGGTACCAAAGCTATGAAAACTCTCAGACTCCACATGTTGTGGTGATGACAGAGGAGAAAGTAAGGCAGAACCCTGAGCTTACCTCCTCCTTCTTCCTTCTCACCTCCCCTCCTCCACCTGATTCTCCTCATGTCTCTAGATGGAGAAGGGATGGAGATTTGGAATGGAGGATGCCTGTCTGAATTGGAAGAGGCTAAATATAAATGCAATAGTCAATGGTGAATATTCAGTGGTTAAGTTCCAAGCACTATGCTAGATGCTAGGGCTTAGCTATAATGTCATTTGGATTCCACTAAACTATGCGGTAGGTGCTGTTATTATACCATTTCACAGACGTAGGAACCAAGCTACAGAGAGGTTAAGTAGCTTGCCCAAGCCTGATCAAAGTACAGGGAATATGTGGTTTGAAGCTTCTGACCATGACTTCCAGTCATTCTCACCAGCACTCAAATCCTAAAGATGCAAATTGCCCCACTGCCACCACCCCAGACTCTGAACCACTCCCACACCTGCTGTCCCTCCCCTTTTCCAAGACCACTCTCTCCTCAGACTGTTCAATCTTGGCCCTCTGAAGATGCTACCTTTGCCCCACGCCCCAGTGTCCCCAGGGGTAATCTGACTGGAGCAATTCAACCTTTATTATTAAGAAGGCTTCACTTACCCCAGAAACAATTTCCTTTCAAAAGAATTTGATTAACCTTGCCCTTAGTCATAGAAGTTTTTGTTTGGGGCAGAATTTCTCCTCCTGCACCCCTCCCCCTTCTCTCTGGGCCCCTTCTGACCTTCTGAAATCTTGTCTTTGGATACTCTACCTCCCCTGTGAAGCCTCCCATTGAGCCCATGATTTTGCCCTGCAGAGAGCATCACACCTGGACCAGGCTTTGCAGGAATACCTAGCTTCCCCAGGAGCCTCCTCTCTCCCCATTTCTCCCTTTCCCAACCTTACAAGTAACAGCTAGGGAGAAGAGCACAGGTCGGGGAGGCAGCATTGCCACAGTGATAATCCCAAGAAGCACAGCAGAACATGAGCTCATCCCTCATTATCTACAGTAGCCCCCTAAAGCCACCTCAAACAAGATCTCTGTTAAAACAGTGCACTTGCTACACAGATGCACTGTCACACCTCCCTGTCCAGCCAGGGGCACCCCTAAGTTCCAGGTACCCCGCTGGATGTAGAAGATGGTCTTGGGATGACTATGTCTCCTCAACACTCCAGTCACCCCCCAACACCTTAGAGAATGGAGATAGCTGGGGTGAAGGGAGGCAGGGAAGGGGAGAACAGCAAAGCTACAGTGGAGAGTGAGCCACATCTCTGGATTCCTCTGCAGTGCCTCTGCGAGAGGGTACCCAGGAATGGTAATTAGCGTACATACAACCACACAATCACAAATTGCAGAACCATTATTTTGTAATTTTCATAACGAGGCCTTTTGAATAACAATCAAGCTGAAGGGAAAGAGAAGGAGAGCTGCCGAGAGGGAGCTCAGGACTGCAGGACTGCAGGACTGCAGTGCCAAGGGCTCCTGCCCAGGGCTCCACTGTCACCCTCTATGTGATGATGGCTGGGCTCCGGGAGGTGAAATGCTGATGAAGGCCTACTCTCAAACCAAGTTTTACAGCAGAGCCTTTCAGAGTGTTTGCACTAGTGGGGTCAGGGAATCTGTGGCAGCAACAGCAGGCAGAAGTCTCCACATGCACCAGCTGTATGGAGGCATGGGCCCCTTTTGGATTGAGACATGAGCCCCTTTCTGAGGAAGGGTATGGGTCTCAACTGGATAAAGGGGCATGCATTTTGTTTGAATGAAGGCAGATGTCTTCTCATGTGGCACCGACTGAATGTAGGCATGGGTATCCATTTGGGTGTAGCCATGGGTCCTGAAATATGTCACCACCATTCTGTAGGCTCAATGCTCCATGATCAACTCATTCTAGCCTTCCAATTTATCACTCTCTAAGCCCAAGAGATAGCATCTGAGAAGATGTGATCGTTGATAGGATACTGTTTATTGTTTTTTTTTTTTTTTGGTTTTGGGTTTTTGTTTTGCTTGTTTTTACTTATGTCCGTGATTTCCGACATACTCCTAACCCAGGAACTATTTGGGCTTAACACTGTGATGTTGGGTGCTGGATATTGGAGCATTGAGCTCTCTGCTCACAAGAACTCTTATCCCAATGACTTCCCAATGAGGTTACTCCAGTTATAGAAACCAGAGAAAAGGAAAGAGGACCCAGCAAAGGGAGTGAGCCTGCCAAGTTCTATACAAAGTTCTCTGTCCAGGAAGCTAAGCACATAGTATATGCAGAAAAAGTGCAGGTTGAATTTCAAGGCACATGAGAGATGTTAAAATTTCTTCAGAATTTTAAGACTCCTTTGTCACTGGAATTTTTTAGGCCCAGGCCCCTCTTTGCTATGAGCCCCTAAGAAAGAAGCATGACTAGGTTTCTCTGGGCACAGCACGTGCCAGCTCCCAAACTCCCTCTTCCTCTCTTTCACAGATGGTGCTGGCAGTGCCTTTCTCTGTCCATTCGTCCATCAGCACACTGACCTTACAGGCCCTTCTTTCAAAGGATCCCACCCATTTGGCTGTGGCCAGAGAAGGTGGTGGTTTTGCAGTGCTCAGGGCAGAGGGCTCAGGAGGGTGGACAGATCTGCTAGCCCAGGCTTCTACCTCTTTGCATATTACTAATGCAGGAGCTGGGTATGCAGCTAGTCTTTCGTGCCATCTGAGGCTGGGTTTGGGCTTGGAGTGCCCTGCCCAGCATGGTTCCTCTCCCTCCAGGAGACAGGCAGCCTCAGGCCCCTTGGGCCCTCACAACAACTCCCTGAAAAGACCCATCCGTCTCCTCTGAGGGAGGAGACATCAGCTTCTTCTCTTACTGCTTTCCATACTCCTCCCCATGCCAGGCACAGTGGATACACTTGCCTGAAGGCTTGCAGCCTTCTCATACTGGTCCTTTAAGAGTCTGGCTTCTTACCCCATCAAATCTACCCTTGAGCAGGAACCTGGGGGAATGCAGGAACTGAGACAACTGCGGTTGATTTTCAAACTTTAAATAACTTACTTTACTCTCTGGGCCTCTTTAGGCCGCAGTTCCATCACCTGCAAAATGCAGTGATAATAATAGCACCTGCTTCAAAGGATTTTGTGAAGATTCAACACATCGATGCTATCACATGCTTTCTATAGAGTCTGCCACATAATATGGGCTCCAAAATTGAGGCTGCTTTATACACAGAAGTAAATAGCTAAACCAATGGCAAAGATCAACCTTCCGGTATGGGGGATGTGAGGGGAGCTGTGTATCTTGATTCTCAAAATCCAGCAAAGTCAACTGCAAAGGCCTTTGCAGCTCCTGAGCTTCCTACTTCAGTCACTGGGTTGCGGCCCTTGGATGGGCCTTCATGGGTCTGCTCTAGTCCCTCGTGTAGCACCAGGATGTGCCATGTGTGCATCTAAGGGTCTTTTTTCCCCTCCACCCATGTCCCACATGCTGTTCCTTCAGCTCCTGCTACCCCACCCTTCTCTGTCCAGTAAGCTCCTTCGACCATGTCTTCCTCCTACCTAGGTTTGAGACCATCTCCCAACAACTCTAAGCCCAGCCAACCATCTAGCGTACAGCCCAGTGATGTACACTAGAAAGCCAGTTGTGCTTATCAGAGGACCTAGGCTTCAGAATAATGCAGAGGGCAAGAGGAATGGCTGACATCAGAGCAGAGAGAGGGGCAAGTCTGTGACTGCAAGTCCAAGGCATGGTGGCTCTTGAGTTCAGAGAGCGGGAATGGTCCCAGATATGTGGGTGAGATAGTGAGAACATGCGTGGGAGCAGGATGCTGTAAGCTGATGCTGCCCAAGGCGGCCACTGCTGCAGAGGGGAATGGCAGATCCTCGGCACTCAGCCTAGTGGCCCTCATACTCGTGGCCTGCAGCCTTCCCTGGAGGCTGAGCCTTGTCCCACCGGGTCCTAAGCCCACTCTCCCCTTCCCTCCCTGTCCTAGATGGTTCCTTTGGCAAAATGCATTCTGGAGTCTACCTCTCTTCTTTCTTTTTTATCTTAGGCAGTTTTATGGAGGTATAATTAACATATCATAAAATGCATGGTAAATGATTCCATGAATTTGAGTAAATTTATGAAGTTCAATGATTGTTGGTAAATTGTAGAGTTCTCACCACAATCGAATTTTAGAGCATGTCTACCATCCCATAAAGGTCCCTCAGGCCCCATAACTGCTCCTACCCCTAATCCCAGGCAACCGCCAATCTACTTTCTGTTTCTGTAGATTTGTAATTTCTGGGCATTTCTAGGACTCATTCAACATTTTTTACATCTGGCTTCAATAACTTAGCACAATGTTTTGAGGTTCATTCATGTTGTAACGTGTCTCAGTATTTCATTCCTTTTTATTAATGAACAATATTCCATTGTATGGATATACCACATTTTGTTTATCCATTCACCAGTTGATAAACATTTGGATGGTGTCCACCTTTTGGCTAATACGAATAGCGCTGCTGTGAATATCTGCATGCAAGTCATTTCACGGACATATGTTTTCATTCTCTTGAGTAAAAAATTTAGGAGTGGAATTGCTGGGTCATATGGTAAATTTATAATTAACTTAAGAAACTGCCAAACTGTTTTCCAAAGCAGCTGTACAATTTTACATTCCCAGCAGTATTGTATAAGACTACCATTTTTGAATTTTAAATTATATCCATTCTAGTGAGTGTAAAATGGTATATCATTGTGTTTTAAATTTGCATTTCCCTACTGACTAATGATGTTGGGCATATTTTCATGTGCATGACAATCATTTGTGTATCTTCTTTGCTGAAATCCTCTTGCAAATTTTTGTTCATTTTTTTAATTGAGTTGTTTGACTTCTTACTATTGCATTTAAGGGTTCTTTATATATAGATTGAATATAAGTCCCTTATCAGATATATGATGTACAAATATTTTTCCCAAATCCAATTTATCATTGTTTCACTTATGGATTGTGCTTTTGGAAATATATCTAAAAATATTTGCCCTAAGGTCAAAACATTTTCCTAGAAGTTTTATAGCTTTTGTTTTTCCTTTTAGGTCTATGATCCATTTGGAGTTAATATTTGTATATGGTGTAAGGTAAACCATCTCTTGGGATGGTTTCCAACTACTGATGTGACTGACCATCTATTCATCCATCCCCAACAACTTCAAATGGGAGGAAGGGCTAACATTACCTGCAGGTGCCAAGACCTTTTCTAGGGCTTTTCATCATGTAAGTCCCTTGCAGATAAAGAGCATCTCTCCTCCTTCACAGAGTGGCCTGTCCACTGTCCACACTCAGTAAGAATTAGCAATGGCAGTGATGAAGAACTGTGAGTTTGGTGGAGTGGAGGCAGGATAGTAGCCTCCTGCCAGCTGCTTCTCTTTCTACCACCTAGGGACTGAGAAGAGCTGTGGATGGTACCCATATAAGCCACCACACCTTATCATTAGCCAAGCCCTTATTCCTGAAGGAGCACAAAGCCCATCAGCTCCTAGCTGTTGGCAGCTAGCGTAGGAGGCAGAAGAAAGAGACATTCCATCAGCTTAAGATACCTCGGCAGGTCCCTGGGAGCATCAGGTCAACAGGCCTTCTCCCTGGGTGCTTGGGTCGCATGATGAAACAGACAGGGAAATGAGGGCCCTGTAATTGTCTTAAGAGTGCAATACAAAAGTTAACTCAAAATGGATGAGAGAGAGAGAAAGAGAGACAGGGAGGGAGGGAGGGAGGGAGGGAGGGGAGATTGAGATTGATTCAGGAAATTTTGAACACTCCCTGCATATTTGATAATATTCAGGGACTATCATAAATTTGCTTAGATGTGATAATGGTATTGTGGTTGTTTAAAGAATTCTTATCTCTTAGAGATATGCTCTGAAACACTTACTGATAAAATATGATGACTTGAATTTGCTGCAACATAAGGAATTAGGTAAAGACAGATTGGTCTTGGTTTGACAATTGTTGAAGCTCAATGACAGGTAAGAGTGAGTTTATTATACTGTTCTCTCTACTTTTGCATGTGCTCAAAATTTTCCATTGTAAATATGTTAAAAACACTTTTGTGAACTCCTACTAGGTGACAGGTGCAGAGGATGCAACAGTGGGTTTCGATAATAAAATAATTCAAGATCTAATTAAAACTATTCTGTTCAGTAGCAGATGGATAAAAGTGTCCATTAAAGCAGGGCCCATGTTGTTTATTCAATAAAACCCCAGAGTACTAAGGAAATACTCGAAGAGTAGAATTAAACCTAGAACAAAATCATACAATGATTTTTCATATAAAATTTGGGACTCTAAAGCCTAAAAACAAAAAACCTGAAAGTCTATAGAAAGTTCTTAACTTGCATTTATTCAATGATCCATTCAATCAACAAATATCTATTGATTGAAATGCATGAAGTATGTTTAAATCTATGAACTCATGATGAGACTTAGCATAAACACTCCCACTGATCAGCTGGAGAATATAAGGACCAACTCATTACTTTGAAAACCAAATCAAGCAAAACAGATCAAGAAGAAAAAAGAGCAATACTCTCATGGAGTTTCCATTCCAGCGAGGAAAAGGAAGAAAGATGAGACAAACAATAAACAATTGGACAAGAAGGTTTTATATATGGATTCAGTTTAAAGAAAGTAAAACAGGATAAAATGTGGTAACAACGATGAGAAAGAGAAGGTCTGTTAGACTGCAAGGTCAGAGTCTACCACACAAAGGATCAGGAAATAGCTTTTGAGGCAGAGGCAGTGACAAGGGCAAAGGCCCCCAGGCAGGAGTGAACCTGGTGGTTGGGATCGGTGGTGTGGCTGTAGCTCAGAGACTGGGCAGAGTGGAAGGAGCCACAGTGGGAGGGCAGAACAGAGTCAGGTCCCAGAGAGCTGGTAAAAAATTTGATTTCCTTATAAGTGAAAGAAGTCACTGGGGGGTTTAAAGGGGAAAGTGGCTGATCTACTTGAGTGTTTGTTTTTAAGACAGAGTTTTTGTTCTATTACGCAGGCTGGAGTGCAGTGGTGCAATCTTGGCTCACTGCAGCCTCTGCCTCCAGGATTCAAGTGATTCTCCTGTCTCAGCCTCCTGAGTAGCTGGGATTACAGGGGCACATGCTGCCACACCCGGATAATTTTTTGTATTTTTAGTAGAGATGGGGTTTTGCCACATTGGCCAGGCTGGTCTTGAACTCCTGACCTCAACTGACCCACCTGCCTTGGCTTCCCAAAGGGCTGAGATTACAGGTGTGAGCCATCGCACCTGGCCCTATTTGAATTTTTTAAGCCATCCATCTGTCTGCTGTGTGGAGTGGTCTGTAGAAGGAAGAACAGAAATGGCAGCTGGAACTTATTCTGGAGATACAGCTGACACAATGTGCTGGGGGACTGGGGGCAGGGCTGGAAAAGACGTTGAGGAGAGGAATCAAGAATGGCCTAACTTTTCTTCATTCAGCAACTGGATCTGCGGTGGTGTTATTTATTGAGATGGTCAAAAGTGGGGAGCAACCAAAGTTAAAAGGAAAATCAAGGGTTCAGTATGGGATGCACTCAGTTTGAAATGCCTATTAGCCATCCAGGGGGAGATCAGCAGGTGAGTGTATGTCTGGAGCTCAGATCTGGGATGGAGATGTAAATTTTGAAGTCATTAGTATACAGAAGGCATTTAGAGTCATCAGTTTTTTTCACTCATTATCAAAATAAAACACAAAGCGGACGTCCCCCAGAACTTCAAAGGAAATGGTGCTGGAAGAGAAAGAGTGTCAAACGAATTTAAATTTTTAATCCCCAGGCCCCACAGTGTAAGACTCCACACACTCTGGTCCAGCACTTTATCTCATCATATAACTGCAGCTTGGCTCCAGAAGCTCCCAGAAGAAGACACCTAAATCCTTTCCCCAATGCAGGATATTCAATGCCTACATTTGTTTTTGTCTTACAAAGACTTCCTACCTCTCAGATTAGCTGGAAATGATCTTTGCCTCCTTTGAGCTCCCAAATCCATACCCCTCTTTTTCTGAGATCTTACTGCCCTCAGCCTAAACCTAAAACTACCTGGATCCAGTCACCCCTGATATTCCCAGGAGTAGAGATTGTATGGTTTCACCTTTGCATCCCAGCAGAAAGGAAATCAGTGTGTGGAACCTGAATCTCCTTAGCAGTTCTACCAGCAACGCCTTCCGCATTGTTGGAGGTTTAAAAGCCTGTGCCATTGCAGAGTCAAATCAGATCAGCAAAGGAAGACCAGCTAGATGGATCTCCTTAGTCCTTGAGGAGGACAGCATATGTGGATACTTTGCTCATTCCCTAAAAGCTTCCAGATTCAGGAGGAGGAGGAGGAGGAGGAGTACAGACCAGAGAGACCACCCATCTGACCCTCCCTGGCCAGAGTGACACTGTAGTATAATGAACACTTGGTTATGCACATCATTTCTCACTATGTGCAGAATAAGACCTTATGATCTGATCTCCCTTTTCATCTACTTGTCGCAGTTACAAAACTTTCTCTCCTATGTCCCATACCCATTCTGACCCTACCATCCAACACACAACTCTCAACACTTACTTTAGAAATGCAAAACAATGCAAACATTTGTCTTAAACTGTCTAAAGCCAAGGAGTTAAATAGAATGCAAAAATGATATAAAATTACTAATGAAGTATAAATAAATTGTTACTGTGCATTATTTTTTCCCTTATTATCATTATCACCTACCCCATCCCACACTCCTCATAATAATAAGCAAATGTCATGGACTGATGAAAAGAGAAAGGTCATTTTGCACAGTGGCCTTGCAAGACCCTTTCTTACCTCCTCGAACCTGGGACTCTTTCCCAAACATCAGGGCTCAGTTTCACAGTGGCCTGGACAGTTCACAGTGGCCAGTACTGCCAAGTAATGCTGGTGCATAAGTCCAGAGACTTTGTGGCTTTCTATCTCTGACATGATCAAGCCCCAGTGGTCTAAAGCAGGTCAAGTAAACTCTAGGGTTTCGTAGATGTCATTGCTGCCCAACAGAGGAATACAGGCAGCCCTGAATGTCAGACCAACCTGGAGTGAAGACTGGAAAGCCTCACAGGATCAGAGTCCCTCTCCACAACCTAGGCCAACTTGATGGATTTTTTCAGGCAGCAACAGAGTGTGAAGCTCTGGGAGGCATAAATCTGTGTATCAGGTTGGATAATGTGGCTTGTGACCCACACAACATCACACACAGATGGAAGTCCAGCTCCAATCCATGATGGTGCTTTCATTTGCTATGTCAGACACTATGGATGCTGTATCACACATCCCCCTTCTATAGATTCAGGCTATGTGTTCTCAGAAAGGCTCTGAAAAGTTCTGCAGTAAAGAGATCTGTTTGTATTTGATTTAGTGAGTGTCAGTCATTTGACCACACAAGTACTTTTTCTCTCATTTCTACGGCAAACATTTGGGGAAACAGTACTTGATGCTGCCATAATCAAATCATTCTAGCTTTTTTTTTTTTTTTTTTTAACATCATGTGTTGGTGGGACTCAAGCAATCATCAAAATCTTGAACACAAGGTTATTGATGGCATGTTTTAGAGCAAGAACTGAAAGCTCAAAGTAGTTCAGTGAGTGGCCTGGGATCACACAGCTGGTTATAGTAAACTAGCAAGGGGATTCTGATCTCCAGAAACCAGGCTAGCACCTGGGCTCTGGAAGGACACATATAGGTGAGCATGCCAGGCCTGAAGCCCACAGAACCTGAGATCAGTTTCAATTCCACCTGATAAGGCCTCACCCAGCTCTGGAGCAGGCTTGCAAGCACATTCATGTTCATATGGCCTTTCTCATCAGGGGAGCCAGCACACTGCCCTGCCCAGGACAGCTCCCATCAGTGCCCACTGTTGTAAGTCTTGTTCCAAACTGCCTTCCTTGGGATCTGGGTTGCTCCCCACTAACTTGAAAAAGACCATGAGCCTGACAGAAGAGCAGCAAAGAGCACTAAGAAATCCCCTGCTCAGAACTTGCAAAACTGGTGACCCATATGCGTATTTGATTTGACCCAACTCAGAGGTTTTGTTCTGTTTTTCAGTGAAGTGATAGTCTTAAGAGTGCAATACAAAAGTTAACTCAAAATGGATAAAAGAGCTAAATGAAAAAAGCTAAAATGATAAAAAATTTTAAAAAATCATAAGCAGAAATCTTGGTGACCTTGGGTCAGGTAATGAGCTTCTTAGATATGACACCAAAGCACAAGCAACACAAAGGAATAGCAGGCGAACTCGGTTTCACAAAAATTAAAAACTTTTGTGTCTCAAAAACCACTACCAATAAAGTGAAACTACAACTCACAAAATGGTAGAAAGTATTTGTAAATCATACATCTAACAACACAATAGTATCCAGAATTCATAAAGAACACTTGTAACAACAATAAAAAGACAACCCAATTTAAAAATGGATAAATAGAACAGATAATCCCAACAGCCCCAGTAAACACATGAAAAGATGCTCAACATCACTAATAACCAGAGAAATGCAAATTGAAACCGCAATATCACTTCATACCTACTAGGAAGGCTATAATAAAAAGGGCAGACATTAACAAGTATTGGCGAGAATGTAGAGAGTTAAAACTTCATACATTGCTGGTGGGAATGTACAATGGTATAGCTACTTTGAAAACCAGTTTGGATTGATTCCTGATCATCATAGCATATGGGAGGTAGGACTAGATTGCAGCTCTGACTCAGATGGACAGAGCAGAGGGCAGAGGCTCGCATCATGAATTTTAGTTCCAGAATGGTTGCAGAAATAAACCAGGAATCCCAAGAACCTACGGACCCTCTGAAGAAAGTGCACTGCTCCTGTAGGACTTGGGAGTCACCCCAAATACCGTGAGTACCCAAACTGCAGAAATGGAAAGGGATATCCTCTGACCCTGAACACACCCACCCACACATACTGGGGAAACTGAAGGTCTAGTAGAATACTACTCAGCCATAAAAAGGAATGAATTAACAGCATTCACAGTGACCTGGATGTTTGGAGACTATTATTCTAGGTGAAGTAACTCAGGAATGGAGAACCAAACATCGTGTGTTCTCACTCATAAGCGGGAGCTAAGCCATGAGGATGCAAAAGCATAAGAATGATACAATGGACTTTGGGAACTTGAGGGGTGCTCATTCATAAGTGGGAGCTAAGCCATGAGAATGCAAAAGCATAACAATGATACAATGGACTTTGGGAACTTGGGGGGTGCTCATTCATAAGTGGGAGCTAAGCTATGAGGATGTGAAAGCATAACAATGATACAATGGACTTTGGGAACTTGGAGGAAAGGTGGGCGGGGGCAAGAATAAAAGGCTACAAATAGGTTGCAGTGTACACTGCTTGGGTGACAGGTTCACCAAAATCTCACGAATCACCACTGAAGAACTTATTCATGTAACCAATTACCACCTGTACTCCAATAACCTATGGAAAATTTTTTCTTAAAAATGAGATTCAATCATTTGCAACAACATGGATGGAACTGGAGATCATTATGTTAAGTGAAATAAGCCAGGAACATAAAGACAAACATCACATATTCTCATTTATTTGGGGATCTAAAAATCAAAACAATTAAACTCATGGACACAGAGAGTAGAAAGATGGTTACCAGAGGCTGGGAAGGGTAGTGGGGGTGTTGGGAGGAGGTAGGAATGGTGAATGGGTACAAAAAGAAATAGAAAGAATGAATAAGACCTACTGTTTGGTAGCAAGACAGAGTGACTATAGTCAATAACAACTTAATTGTATATTTAAAAATAACTAAAGCAGTGTAATTGTATTGTTTATAACACAAACGATAAATGAAATGCTTGAGGGAATGAATATCCCATTCTCCCTGTGGTATTTATTATGAACTGCGTGCTTATAGCAAATATCTCATGTATCCCATAAATAATACACCTACTATGTACCCACAAAAGTTTAAAGAAGAATGCCATCATAAAAAAAAAACTGTTTGATAGTTCTTCAAATAAACATTGAGTTCACATGTGACCCAGAAATTCCAATCCTAGGTATATACTAAACAAAATTAAAGACATATGTCCACACAAAAAGTTACACATCAACGCTTGTAGTAGTGTTACTAACAGCCAAAAAATAGAAATAACCCAAAAGTTCATCCACGGATGGATAAACAAAATGTGATCTATCCATACAATGAAATATTATTCACAGAAAGGAATGAAGTACTGACACATGCTACAACATAGACAGTCTTAAGCTCATTCTGCTAAGAGAACAAGGCCAGTCACAAAAGATCACATACTGTGCAATTCCATTTATAGAAAATGTCCAGAGTAGGCAAATCCATAGAGACAGAAAGTGGATAAATGGTCACCAGAGCTGAGGGTAGTTAGAAATGTTGTGTGATTGTTAACAACTATGACTTTCTTCTGGGGCTGATGAAATGTTTTATAATAAGATCATGGTAAAAATTGCACAGTTTTATGGATATACTAAAAACCACCTTAAAGAGTGAATTTTACAGTATGTTAAATATATTTAAATATTGAAAGAGAAACCGAAGATGAGCACACTGATATACTCATCCCTCCCCTGGCCTATCCTCTGGCTCCCTTTGCTAATCCACAGCACTGGCTGTGCTCCTGCAGCCTCGGCATCATCTCTTACATCAGCATGCTGAGGCCCAAACAGGCAGGCCATGGGGATGTGCCAAAGGTCACGTGTTAGTGGTGGCAGAACTGGAGCCAGAGCCCATATCTCCACCTCTGGGTGTCTCAGGGCCTGTTCAGCTTCCCTAGGAATTTAAGACTCTAGGATGCTGTTTGGAGTGAAGTATTTACTTTGTTGTGTCCAAATAATCATGACCTGCACCAAATCCAATTATTAAGCAAATATCCACCATACCTAAAACAGGTAAAAACTTTGTGTCCCTCACAATTAACAGACTCCAACAATCAAGGTGGAAGACCCAACAACAATTGCTTCCCAAAGCTCCCAGTGGGTGCCAGGCCCTGCTTGTGCCTCACATTCTACTCTCCAGTCTCTCCCTCTCCCTCCACTTTCTCTCACCCTTTCTTGAGTTGTTTCAAGCAGGTGGGAGCTCACTCCTCAAGTAATGGCAAATTGGAAGACCTCCCTGTAACGGGGTGAGCTGCCAGGAACCAGCCCTCCAGGAGAAAAGTGACCCATGTCATAATATTCCAGATAACATGGTACTCAGGCACTCTCAGTGACACCTGCATTCCAAATGCCAGCTTAGTAGCTGTGAAGCAGTAAATAATTGTGTTTAACCCAGAGAGGGCTCCTTCTGTAATAAAATTTTTTCATTTCAGGAGTAAACTTCTTGAGAAGCTGAACATCAGTTCCCCAGTTTTCCCACAGAATAGAATCTGTACAGAAGAATCTGCCACACATTGGGGATCAACCTGATATGCTGAACAGAGGAAACACATGAGAAATATTTGCTGGTATGATTTATTTGATGATATCTGTCACACTTGATTTTCATAAACTTGAGTGAGAAGTATAGTTTAAAAACCAGTTGCTTTTTCTCAAACCCCTTCCCCAAACTGCCTTCTGTGAGGTGTCATTGAGTGTTCTGAGAAGAAAATCTTATGGCAAATTAATGCTAGGAAAAGGTTCATACTAAACCCCCCATTGGAGACTTTAAAAGCACACTATAGTATGAAAATGTTGGAGGAGGCCTGCAGGGAAGAAACCCACCTACAAGCCCCTCATCTGTAGGAACACGAGTTCCTTTCTGCAGAATCCCCATGTAGCTGAAGGTACAAGAGCTCTGTGGAGCAGAGGATGCTCTGGCTGGGTCCCAGCTGTACTGCAGGGGACAGTCAATGTTGAAGAAGCAGGTAAAGCTTCCAATGCTGGGGATGTTAACAAGGGAAGTGTTTTTAAAGACTTTGTACTTACCCATGAGGATAGGATGAGAAGGTTGAACGGGAGGACCCTCAGGATTGTGGATTGATGTGTGTACCCAGGAGGTTTATGTGGACAGAGACCC
Source organism: Cebus imitator (assembly GCF_001604975.1). NCBI lineage: Eukaryota > Metazoa > Chordata > Mammalia > Primates > Cebidae > Cebus > Cebus imitator. Next base: position 1,158,466 of record NW_016107592.1, read on the forward strand.
AAAGACACTGGGGAGACCTTTTATACAGCAGCAGGAGAGTGGTGACCTTGAGATCTGGGATGGTGATAAAGTCAAGCTAGATCCACAGCCCCCATTGTGGCCTGGCCCTCCTCTTCTCCAGGGTGTACAGAGGCCCATTTGCAGCAGGGAAGGGACTGGGGAGGAGAGGTGGGCAGAGCTCACCACCTGCCAGGTGGGCCACCATTCCCATTCATAGCACGCCCCAGTAGCAGAGGGGTCAAATATTAGTGCTATGATGAGGGCACTTCATTCACCCTCTGCCACATACATCAAATGTGATTAGAGCAGAGGAATGAGGGAGACAGTGAGGCAGACAGAATGCATCAGCCCAAACCCAGAAGCTTGTGGCTCTAGTGCTCATCAGAGTCTGGCTTTTTTCCAGTCTCACTCCTCTGTCTCCCCATCTGTATCTGTCTGCAGTCCTCCTGACTCATGGCCCCCTCAGTCTGAATCTGTCTCCCTGTCAGTCCCATCTTGCCTCAGAGAACCCACACCACCTTTGCAGGGTCTGCCTCCTGGGCAAAATCCTAATGTTTCAGTATCTGATTGCTGTGTACAGCTGATCAAATGTGATTTTCCAGTTGAGAGAGAAAAATAAACTCGTTTAAAATAAGGGAGCTAAAATAAAGCCAACCTAAAAGACAAAGGTTTCCCACAATGGCCTGAGCAGGTGGAGACTCAATCCTGCAGGCTAGGTTTTCTGACACTTTCAGTAAATGAAACACAGGACATGCTTTCAAGTATCCATACAGATATATGTATCTGTATGAATATACACCTTATATACATATACATACTTATTACCTATGTGCACAAAGGTCAAGGAATTTGACCTTGAGATTGGAAAATACGGCCACCACACTCAGAGAAACTGCAAAAAAGAGAGTAGTCAAAGCCTTGGCGATAAAAGGGACAGAATCCCTCTGAAGAGTGGGACAAGGAAGCCAGAACTCAGACTGCCTGACTCTGTAGAGAGGGAAGAAGGCAGGACAAGTGTACACCTGTGAGCATCACAGATGGGAAGGACCCAGCAGAGACCCTGGCCCTTCCACTGGGGCTGGCATTGGTTTAAGGAATATGTGGAGCTGGGAATTGGGGGGACTTGATGACCCAAACTTATTGTCAGGGCATGCCAGAACCTCCTCAAAGGAGAAGAAAATAATGAGAGGAAAGAAAGAGGGAAAGGAAAAAGAAGAGAAGAGAGGCAAGTGCTGTTTAGAGAGAATACGGAACGAGCCAGCTGACCTCAGGGGTGGACACTGAGGACTCACAGGTCCCCTCCCATGGAGTCTCCTCTACATTTCTTTCATCTGGCCCGTGTCTTCTTCTCTTTCTCCTATAAGCCTCATCATCCAGGGACTCCTGATGGGAAAGACGCTCTCTAAAGATATCCTGGGTTGCACATGGCATCTGGAGCTCATCTTTGCAACCGTGAAGCCTTGGCCTGCCCAGGCTCCTTCCCCAGCCCCTTCTTCACCAGATTCTGGGAGCAGAGGCAGCAGGAAGAATGTGGCTGTGTTGTCCTCGAGGTCTGCCTCTAGCAGCCACTTTATTAGGGGGCCCAGAGGGAACTCCCCATCCTGCCACTCTGCACAACAGATGCCCTTCTCTCATTCTACATGGGTGGGCGCCAAGCTGAGCTGGGGAGGGGTAGGTGCCCTGAGTAACAGGCACTTGGGTAGGAATCTTCTTCCAGCATGGCTGCCCTTGGGGCTCACCTCCTGGAAGCCTCCCCTACTCCTCAGGCTCTGCTTGCAAGTGTCCCTGCTCCCAGAGGCCAGCCTGCTACTACACAGCCACTCCTCCCTCCCCACCTGTCTTGTCTGCAAGGGCTCCAAGAAACCCCAAGCAGCTTTGTGTGGCAAATGCATTTGAAGCATGAAATCTATTGGAAATCTAATGAGACTGCAGTGGAATAGAGAGATGAATTTAACTTCTTTCTCCCAGTTCTGGATTTGATGTTGCTATTCACCTGGTTGTGGGCCTGCCTTTGCTCAGAAGTGCCCCAGGGCACAGTCAGCACACCTGAGTGAGTCTCCATCCCAGCGCTGGCCTTCCAGGGAATCTGTTGCTTCAAGGGTAAAACAGAGAGCATCACATCAGCTTTGCCTGACAGGCCCTACTAGAGGCTCTGGAGAGTTCAAACACCTGCCGAGAAGGGTGTATCACAGGAGAGCCTGGCATAGCTGCTCTGCCTGAAGGGGAGAAGGGTGTGTCCAGCACATGGAGACATGATGCAGCCTGGCAGGCAGAGGAGGCCATGGAGGGTGAGCAGGTTCCCAGAGCACGAGCTCCACAAAAGGGAGCCTTACCTTCTTCATGCACAGTGGTAGCCACCAGCCCTATGGGGGCTTTGCAGGCAAAAGGCTCTGTATCTGCTGAGCAAAGCCCCATGTTCCACACTGGTGTGCATGCTCACTTGGAAGCTGGCAGCCTGGACTCAGGAAGGTACAGTCTTCTTCTGCTGTAAGTGGTCTGACAGGTGGGCCATAAGTGCTAAGATGGAGGAAACCAGGGAAGAGTTCTGAGCCAGACCAGAGGGTGGTGGAGGAAGCCCCCAGGTGGAAAAGAGCCTGGGAAACACTGCTGTGTTTCCTGCTTCCCTGTCGTCTGGCCACAGGGCAGGAAGGTGCACAGATAGAGAGAGTAGGAAAGAACCTTCCTAAAGGCCAGGAAGATGAGCCCATCCTCAGACCTGTGTGGTGACTGCCTTTATCCTAGAAATCACAGCAGCTGTCTTTTGTGGGCACCTACCAAGTGCCAGTGTCTTTTGTGTTGGGACTTGACACAGGTGACCCTGTTCATCCTCCCACAACAACCCTAGGAATGAACAAGGATGACAAGACAGGTTCCCTCGGGGCAGGGACTTCTCAGGAACCCCTTTTAGAAAGCAACTTGGTGATCTGTAGAGGAAGCCTTGGAAGATGCCCAGGCCCTCAACCCAGTGAGTGGTGACACGTGTCAGAAGCAGACTGCCTAGACTCAAAGAGCTCTGCTGCTTTGTACCTGATGGCCATTGTGGACAAGGGCCAGCCACCTTATCTTCCTTTACCTTGGTGTTCTCATCTGAAAAAAGGGGGTCATGGTATGAATTCTGTAAGGCAACTGTTAGGAATGCCTGGGCAAGCACAGGCACAGCTCTCAGCACAGGGGCTGGCCCATGGGAGGGCCTGAGAGATGCGAGCCGGTGTTACGATCGAGTATCTTTCCTAAATATGTAACCCAAAAGGCAGACTGAGATTTACGTACAATATGTTCTTTGAAGTGTTATGCATAATCATTTTTTGAAAAACAGACACAAACCAAATGTCCAACATTACAGAAATTGTTTATCAAATGATATTATACCCAAAGGTAGACCGCCAAATGGGCAGACATTGAAAATAAGGCTCTTGATTTTTTTTTTTATATCAAAATGCTGAGAATAGATTGGTGGATACAAAATGATAACAAACTGGATAAAGAGGCTACAGGTTAAAGTAAATAGACCAAAATATTAACAGAAATATGGGTACTATTTTGCCTACTTCTTTATTATGTTTCACTTTTCAAATTTTTGACAGTAGGCATCTGTTAATTTCATACTCAATTTTTAAAAATTTGAACAATCCCCTTAGGCAGTATAAGGGAAGGAAGCATAAGGACAAATGGAGGCCTTTGAAGGAAGCACTTTCTAAGGTCAGGAAAACGCACAGAAAGGAAAGGGATAAAACCCATGCAGAGAAAAAAAAAAGTAGAATCCATAACAAATTTGAGTTTATAAGGAATGAATATGTGATGTTTGTGGAAATTGTGTTATGTCTGGAAAAAATAACAATAAATACGTATACAATATAAATCTTTTATAATAAGTCTGCAAAGATTCTATGAGCTAACATCCGTGCTAGCTGGTGCTGCAAGAAGTCTGAGGTGCCCTGCAGATAAGCGCGGCTATTGATCCAACAATAATGGGGGGACAGCCAGCTGTGCTCCGTACTCTGGGGCAGTGGCCTCCTTCACCCATGAGTGATGCTTTCTGAGGCCTACAAGGGCAGATGAAATGAGATGTTTGGTATACAGTGCCCCTTTCTAAGCATCTGCTCAGAGTTCTCTGAATCTCCCTCTCCACGCCTGCCTTTCCAGGTCTTGAAGGAAATCGCATCCCATCTTTTGCTTCACTCTTGGTTCTACTCCAGTTCCAGCTCAAGGCCCATGTCTCCAGAATGGACCCAGAATTAGGGCTCACATGGGAAAACAAATGATTGTTTAATTGGAATGAATTTTGTGCTATGCCCTGTGCTAGGAGCTGGAGGCCCAGCAGTCAATGACACAAGTGTGGTCTCCTAGAGATTAAATTAATGTCAAGGCACTTTGTGTCAGAGTAGATCAGAGTAGGTGCTTCAGACCTTGAATGAGCAGGTGGGCTAACTTATTTATTCCTTTATCCGATTGTATTTTTCAGGATATATCTATATCTATAGCATCTATCCATCTATCTACAGATCTGGAGGGGGAGAGAGAGAGAGATTTTAAAGAATTTGTTCATGCAAGTATGGGGACTGGCAAGTCCAAAGTCTGCAGAGTATGCTGGTAGGCTGAAGATCCAGGGAAGAGTCACAGTTCAAGTCCAAAGGCAGTCTGCTGGCAAAATTCTTTTTCCTTAGAGGAGGTAAGCTTTGTTTTTTAGGGTTTTGTTTTTTTTCTTTTGTAACTTAATTTGAGGTTTTCAATTGATTGGATGAGGCCCACCCACATTATGGGGGATAATCAGCTTTAAAATCTATTAATTTAAATGTCAATATTTTGGTCATTATTTATATGATATAAATATGTCATATATATATGCATATACACATATATGCACATGTATACATATTTAGAGACGGAGTCTCATTCTGTCATCCAAGCTGGAGTGCAATGAAGCAATCATAGCTTACCACAGCCTTGAACTCGTGGGCTCAAACTATCCTCCTCCATTAGCCTCCCAAGTAGCTAGGACTACAGGCACGTGCCACCATACTCAGCTATTTTTTTTAAAAATTCTTTTTTGCAGGGACTGGTCTTACTATGTGGGTTGGGCGGTTCTCAAACTTCTGACCTCAAGTGGTCCTCCCACCTCGGCTCCCCCAAAGTGCAAGGATTACAGGCATGAGCCACCATGCCCAGCTTGACTTTACTACTTGACCATCTTCATATAGCATCTCTTCACTTACCACTATATTTTCATCAACATGACAGCTATTTCAGGAAACAATTGCCCAGGAAAATCAAAGGTGCATCTGTAGAGGGCTTCAAACAACTATTGATATGCTAAGACTCCCCTCAAACACCTCATCTCGAAATCTTCATCTTGCTGTCTTGCCAGTCTCACACTGATACTTCATGATCCTTACTATTCTAATTAAACCCCTACATTAAAAATCTCACCTTAAACCAGTTCCAAAAAATGTCTCAAACAGCTCCCATAAACCAGTTCTTAAAAAGTCTCATACAGTTCCCAACTTTTCTTATGGTGACTATATATTTAACTCGTTGAGTAACTGCCAAACTGTTTTTCCCCTTTTTAAAAAAAAAAAATAATATATAATATGTTCCATATTTATGGGCTCCATGTGTTTTTTTTAGATGCACAGAGTGCGTAAATATCAAGTCAGGGTATTTGGGGGTATCCATCACCTTGAATATTTATCATATCTATGTGTTGAGACATTTTTAAAAATGTTAATCTTATCTAAAAAATACCTTCATAGAAACATCTAAAATGTAAACATCAAACATAATGTTTGAACAAATATCTGTATACTATGGACTCCCCAGTTGACACATAACATTAACCATTACATCAACTTTGTGTTTTTATAGGGTTTCTTTATGAGAAAGAAAGCTCATCCTTGGAGACACCATGACTTGGCCACAGTGTTGTCAGAACCTAAACTCAAATTCGAACCTTATCTAAGCAACTTCCCTCTTCCACACTTCATCTCTTAAATGAAAAGCAAACATTGTTTAGTTTTTCTCTTTCCCTAATCAGCCTTTTCTTCTAACCCAGGAGCCTGATTTCCAGAGCTTTACATTCAAACTCAGAGACCATCTTAAAAAGCCATCAATAGTTCTGATCAATTTTTCAGAATTCCCAAAAATATTCAATCAACACACACCAGAAATGCATTCACTATTCCATCAGGTTCATTCAGTGGGTCCAGTTTAGCTTCTGACCTGTATCTTTTTATATAATTCTAGTTTGATGTCTGCTCTGACCAGGGCTAAATATTGACCAACTTTCTCTGCAACGATCTGGATTTTTTTCCCTAAATGCTCAAATAGGACCAAGTCTTGCTTTCCTAGGACAGATTAACATTATATTGACAAAGTCACGTGTTAGATTATTGGGCTACCTATATAAAATTGCCAACATTGACCTATAGAAATAGCTTTTCACATAGTTCAAGAAAAAATTAGCTCATCTTTTCCTAGTCATATCTCACCCTCCTCAGTGTCCTGTTCTTTGTGAAGGGTGAATCTCTACTCCCTCAGTGGATGGGAATGAAAGATGCTGTTATTAAAAACATTCTAAAGTGATTTGAGGAGTGACAGCATCTCTTACAGAAATGAGGTAATGCTTCCAGTCTGCCTTCTCTGCCATTTAACTTCCTGACAGGAGGCATGGAACGTGAAAAAATTGATTGTCCTGTACAAAGTCAAGTAAATAAATAGCAATACTTAATGCAATAATTTTCCATATTGCCTCATCAAAACACACGCAGTCAAAGCCATTTATGAATTTCTTAGGTCCTACCATTGTCATCTTTTCAACATGTTGCTCTCAAAGATGCCTCCAGGTGGGGAGAAATAGGAGAGCAGGTACTAATCAATCTTGAAGCTATGATCAGAAACCATTTAGAAGGATGGCAGCTTGAGCTATTCCTAAATTTCAGAGAGAAAACCTTCAAGTAACTAAGTTATTAACAGAATGATAGGAAAGAGTTTGGAGGGGTTATGAGGAAATAATCACCTTGGTGCCTTTGTTTTGCTTTAAGTTTTCAAAGAAAACATAAACTTTGGAAGGTGGTTAGTACCCAGGCCCAGAGTAAAGGTGGGCTAGAATGAAATGACCCTGCCAGTCTAGCTTGTTGGATTTCTTATTTCCCTTCCTTCTAGCAATTCTCAAAGTTAAGATAACAGAGACCCCAGAAAGTCAGGGACAGAAGGACTCTTACATGATAGGTGGCTGGACATTTGAATTATTCTATCAGCTCCTACCAGTGAACCTAAGGCAAATACTCATGAAATGAGGTAAGGTTCTGTGTTGGTTTGTTTGTCTGTGTTGCCATAAAGAAATATGGGTTTAGTTGGCTCGGCTCATGGTTCTGCAGACAGTACAGAAAGCATGGCACTGGCATCTGCTTCTGGTGAGGCCTCAGGAAGCTTACAAAATTCTGGCAGGTGAAGGGGGAGCAGATAAGTCATATGGCGAGAAAGGACGCAAAAGACCATGGGGACCTGTCACTTTCTTTCAAATAACCAGATCTCACCTAAACTCAGAGTGCGGACTCACTTATTACCATGGGGACAACACCAAACCATTCATAAGGGATCTACTCCCATGACCAAAACACCTCCTACTAGGCCCACCTCCAACACTGGAAGTCACATTTCCACATGAGAATTGGAGGGGACGAAACATCTAAACCATATCAGGCCTAAAGGATTAAGAAGCAGAAACCAGGCCCTAGTAATCAAAAGCTACTTATCTTCCACGAAGAGGATGGGCACCAGGAAGCCAATGCCCACAACAGTCATCAGTGTCTGCAATATGATGGTAAAATATGACAAATACAATATACTTTTAAAATATATAAGTTCATTTAATTTAAAGAACTATGCTGTATTATTATGCCTTTGCCATTTGGGGCATGGGAATTAAGGTGACTTTTCTTTTCCAGAATAACCGGGGCTGCAGGTGGTCATTACATTTTCAGGAGAGTCGCAGTTAACTCAAAGGTTAGGTTCTAAAGTCAGCAAATAAAGCAAAATCATGCATAGTCTAAACCTAGAAAACTCTCTCAATCAGCCATCCACATTAGTCATGTATACAAGGTATCTTGAATGTATTTCTCTATTATTTCCTCTAACTTGCTTTCAGTTGATGACTTATATCAATTTAGATGCCAGCAACAGAAAATCAACTGCACATGACCTTAAGCTCCAAAGAAAATGCCTTGGCTGTGAAGACAAAAAGGTAAGAGGAGGCAGGCTCCACTCCCAGGGTAGGGCTTCTCAGGGTCCTGGGGTACCACTGGAAGCTTAAAGGAGAGCAACATCAGGGACCTGTCAGTTTTGCCCTATCTCAAGTTTCCAACCAGGAAAAACACTCAGAGCACAGACTTCTAAGGTCCAGAAGTTAGTCCATGAGCTATGCATTCCTCATTGGCAGGAGGCCTGGCTTCATCACCTGTGTCCTCACATAGAAACTGACACAAAGTTGGTGCTCAGTACTTTTGGATGGATGAATACACACCCGTTCACTCTTCTCTGATTACATGTTATGAAGGAGTATCAAAACCTGGTCCCCTAAGTACCTGCTACTCGTCTTTTCTAGAAGTGGGGTCTACGTCTCCACCCTTAAAGTTGGGCTCTGTGAATGGTTACCCAACCTAACACAATGGAAGCTGAAACTGGCGGCATTTAATTCCTGTCTCTTGGGATGCTCCCTTTTGAAATCCAGCCACCATGCTGCGAGGGAACCCAGGTCAGAGGGAGGGGACAGGTGTAGGAATTCTGAAAGATAGCCCCAGCTCAGTTCTCAGTTGATGCTGCCATCACCCATCGGATCTGAGAGTGAAGAAGCCTTTGTGGTGACCCCAGCCCCAGCCATCATCTGAATGCAACTGCATAAGCAAAGGTGAGCAAGAAGTGCCTAGGTGAGCCCAGCAAACTCCCATAACTGTGAGAAATAATAACATAATTGACATTTTTAGCCAATGCATTTGTTACACAATAGATCATCAGAACACATTAAGTGGCTTAAAGATATAATCTGATTCAAAGATTCAGGCAAGGAGATGTTTTTAAAGATAGCAAGAAATCTCAATGGCAAGGCATCTCTCTAAGCCACCTGCTCAATGCTGGATGCAGCCCAGTGGTGAGGAAGAAGGAAACAGAAGGCAGTGTTTGCAGAATAAGAGGTTCCACTTAGATCTCAAAAAAGTCAGTGGACCATGATAGCCAAAGCACATTCTACAGGGTAATAGATAGCCCACTTCTGAGTCTGTAAGGAAGCATCCACAGGGGCAAGAACTCCAAGCTCTAGAGATCCTCACACATACCAACAATGTGTACTTAGAAGTCCACAGATGAAGCAAGCAGGAATTAACTAACTATTGGTTGGACATCTGAGTTATTCTAGTGTCTCCTGAAACAGATACTCATGGGATGAGGCACAAAGATGGAAGAAGCAGAAGCCACAGTGGCCTTTTAGCAAAGACCACTCAGCCCTAGTGTGAAGAAGGTAGGCCAAGGAACATGGTGCCCGCTGCATGGCAGACATGGCTAGATCCCAGCATGTGTGTGCATGAATGGAAAGTGTGGTGATGACTTGGCTACTCTTGCCCTAATGCTTCATGACACCTGCTTCAAATCTAATTTATGGGACTTTGGCAAGAGAAGAGTATTTTTGGCAGGGTGCAGTGTCTCATGACTATAATCCCAGTACTTTGGGAGGTCTAGGCAGGCAGAATGCTTGAGGCCAGGAGTTCAAGATCAGCCTGGGCAACATAGTAAAACTCCATGTCTGCTAAAACTACAAAAACTAGCCAGGCATGGTAGCACATACCCATAGTCCCAGCTACTTGGGAGGCTGAGATGGGAGAATAACCTGAGCCTAAGAGGTCAAGGCTGCAGTGAACTATGATGGTGGCGATGGTGCCACTGCACTCCAGCCTGGGCCACAGAGCAAGACCCTATCTCAAAAACACAGAAAAAGAGTTTTTTTAAGGCTTGAAAGAGACCCAGACAGAAAACAGACTAAGTGAGGCTTCCCTTCTCTCCTCCTTTCCTAGCACCTTCACCCTTGCCCTCCACTGACTCCTAGAGCACCCTTCAGTTTCCCCATACTTCCTTTTTGAGCCATCACTCCATTCTCTCTAGCTCTGCCCATCTTGCAAATATGGTCAATATCTGCTGTCTCCACTGCCTATTATGTCCCTTCGTAACCCACAAATGTCCATCTTTCATCTATGGCAGGGTTTCTCAACCTTGACACTATTGACATTTGTGGTCAAATAACTACGCATTTTAGGATGTGTAACAGCATCATCTCTACCCACTATATGTCAATATACTTTCTAGTTTTGACAACCAAAATGTCTCTAGACATGGCCAAATGTCCCGGGAGGGAAGCGTGGGAAACTGCTTCTGTTTTAGAAGCACTCGTCTAGAGTAAAAAGAAGCTGCCACAAGGGTATAAGTAAATGTTTGTTAAGGGAAAGAAAAAATAAACAGAGAAATAAATGAATGAGTGAATGGATAAACAGAATGGATGAATGAGTGAATCAATGCACTAGAGAGAAAGCATACTGCCCTGAGGACCTCCGAGTATACAAGGCTGAGAGCTGCAGGCAGGGAAGCAGTTAATAGGTCTGTCAGTCCTACAGAGGCCCTGAATTCTCAATGGGCTTTTGCTGGCTGTGCACTTCGATGCTTTTCCAATTAACAAGACTTGCAGATGCCAATGGACCTTTAATAGGGTCACAGGAATGGGTCCTCTGATAAGCCGGGCTGGAGAGTATGACACCAGGAAGCTCAGTCACCTGTCTACTAAGGTGCTGATTCATCCTCTTTGTCAAAGTTGCAATTTGAAATGACAGTTTCTCACCTTCTGTTTCCCCAGCTGCCACCTGCAAAGGTTACTTGCTCTAATTTGCCCAGCATTTCTTCTCTCTCGACCTCTCTCTAAACTGTCACTTCTTTTCCTCTCTCTCCCTCCATCCAGGCCTTTTTTGAGTCCATTGGACTGTTGTGTGCTGTCCCTCACTATGTAGGAGAAGTGAACCTGCCAGGCTAAAGGTCAACAAGCTTTCATCAAAGGAGGAGAGAAGAAAACACCAGCCTCGAGGCCTTGTTCACACACCATCCTTCCCAGCTTCCTGGGCCCCTCCACCTCTCTCTCCAACTCAGTCAGACTCATTACCCCAAGCTCAGGGCCACAGAATGTGAACAAGCTTGTGGCTGTGGGCAAGGAAATAGTTCAGTAAAATGAAAATAGTCTGTTTCCTCGTCCTTTAAAATAAGAATAGGTTTGGCTTATTAAGGGTTTAGGCATTGCCACCAAGCGTTTTATGAGTATTATCTCATGTAATTTGCCAACAACTCCATAGAGTAAGGGTTATATTCCCCATGGTAGAGCAGAATAAAAGATGCCTAGAAGTTCTCAAACTTCGGGGGACATCAGAATCACCTGGAGGGCTTGTTAAGACACAGATTGCTCAGCTCCACCCCCAGAATTTCTGACTTAATAAGTCTTGCCTGGGACTGGGGAATTTGTATTTCTCAAATGAAGGATTAATATCTTAGACTAGAAACTGTATAACTTGCCCAAATACACAGACACCAAGGGATAGATATAAATGGGAACCAGGTCTCTTGTACAGCAGAGTCTCTGTGGAAACCTGATATTATTTCAGGTAATCCTGTAAGCTAACAGGAATTTTTATAGATGAAAAGGCAATCAAACATGCATTATCCCATTCATTAAATATTTACCAAACATATTCTGCCCTGTGCCAGTTGATATGGATGCAAACAAAAAGAAGAAGAGATCCTCTAGGAGCTTCCATGACCAGCTAGTAACATGAGCTCACATGTGACAACGACAATACAACATATCAAGAACTCTAGCTGAGAAGGAACACAGAATTTGCTACAGCAGCAGTTCTCACACTTTTTTGGTTTCATGGCCTCTTTTCACCCTTGAAAATTATCAGACTCTAATAATAAACTCATTACATATTAACACAGAGAATGTATTTTTATGAAAAATATACTTTCAAGAAACAGTGAGAAGACTGGCACTGTTTTACAGTGTTGCAAATCTCTTCATGTCTGGTTCAGCAGGAGACAGCTATAGTCTCATTTCTGCTTCTGCACTGAGCCTGATGTAATATGTTATTTTGGTTAAATTATGTGAAGAAAATTCATCTTACATAGATATGTAGTTGAAAAAGGGAAACGAACTACAATAGCTCTTTCAGATAATTGGGGATATTCTTTGCCACTACACCACAACTCAGTAAGTTAAGTCGCAATGAAAATTTTGCATTAATGTTGCATTAAAATACATTTATCTATTTTGAACTTCTAAAGGAACTTTAACCTCTGGTTTGATTTGGTCACATCACATATTGGTGATTTGGCAAATACCGGTAAACCTAATTATGTAGCTCGCCTGAATGTTGACACATGAAGTATGAAAAACCCATATTC
>NW_016107592.1:1171650-1241331 GCF_001604975.1 Cebus imitator
TTTTTTTTTTTTCTCTCTCTCTCTCTCTTTTTTTTTTCCTGTGACTGGTGTAAAGGAAAACAATGACTACCAGCACATTTTGGTGTCATTGCAATACTGGCTTCATAACCAGAAAAAACAAAGCTTTACCCATCAATACTTTTACACTATCCACACAAATGTCAATGCACTGAAACAGGCAATGGCATCTCTAAGTGTTATTGCGAAAATAGTTCTGACCTTGTAGGTCACCCTGACAGGATCTCCAAGGGGTCTGTGGGCACACTTTGACCACCATTATGCTATAGAAGCATTACATTCCTCGGCACTTTTCGGGCATCTCCTGAACCTGTCTTGTTCATACTCAGCCTTGATTCTGAGATGCCTGAAAAAATTAAAAACCTCAAACACAAAAGGTGAATGGAGGAAAAGAAGTTAGAACAAAAATTGCTATACTATAACGCATCAGCTAAGAATACTCATATATAGTCAAAATGAGCAGGCACCATATTTTAGCTTTAAAGGCATCACCTTAAAAACAACCATATGTGTTAGGATATTACAGGCCTAGATAATATGCTTTCTGAGAACAATCAGCATCATCTACTAAACATTTGCTGAAGAACAGACATTATGCTGAGAACTTTGCCTATGGTATATTGTTTAATTTTTCCAACAACCCTATGAAACAAGTATAATTTTACCTCCATTTAAGGCCAGGAAACTAAGATCTAGTAGTGTGCCCCATATTAAACAGTCAAGATAAGTAAGCAGAATTGAGATTATGAACTCTCTGACCATGAAGCTGGTGTTCTTAACCTCTCTTCTTTGCAGCACGCTAGTCAGCAGTACCCAGGGTGCTGCATAGGAGAGCTGAAATTGCTCTGCTTGCTGAGGACTGGATACTGGCCTTTACCCACAGGGACTGGTCCCTCAGGGCAGATGTAGGCACAGCCACTCTCTGTCGGGAAAGCATGATGTGGCCACACTTGCAAACCCCCAGGAGATGGTCTTGCCTTCTGATGACTTCTACTCCCTTTATCTGCTACAGGAACAATGACAGCCACCAGATTCCTCACAAACCATCAGGGTCCTCCCACTATGCTTGTGACATACACAGAAACATCTGCCCCTTCACATCCTGGGGAGCTGCAATAAATAGAGGTAAATCTCCTTTTTATTCCCCTTAAGTTAGTCATTTGTAAGTGAGCCAAATTTAGTTTTAATTAGAATCCATTTTCTGATAAATTTACAGCTCTGGACACTGATCATACAAACTCTGCCTGCTAATCAGTGCCTGTCCTATTTGCTCTCCCCTGAGCCCAGCCCTGACATTCAGATGTGCAAAGAGTGGAGTCTTCAGGAGGCTCCGTGGCAGGGCTGTGTGAAGATCACTGAGAGGCCAACACAGCCTGTCTTCAGTGCTTCTCCTTCATTGTCCTCCTACCTCCAGTCTTCAGGGATTAAGCAGGTCAGCTTTCATCCTGCTTCTTCCTCCCCAAGCACTTATGTGGGAAAGAATTTGTCAAGGTGTCATCCATGGAAGAGGCAGCTGCATCTATGTGGATGCAAGAGTCTTCCACTGAGTGAATACATCTTAGGAATGTCTGTATCACGATGAAGCAGGGCTTTACATGGAGGAAAGGAGGGAGCACCAGGCGCAGGGAATCCTCAGGGAGTCACAAACAAGACAGAGAGACAGGTGATTCCCTGACAGGGAGGTCCGTGAGGCCCACTCTTTGACAGTCAAAGCAGAGAAGATGGTATGGAAAGGTACAAGGAGGAAGAGGGAAGAGCTGAAGCTGCGGAGAGACTTCACTCCAGGCTTCCGCTCCACGAAGGCATCGGGCACACAAACATTTCTCATGGAAGGCTTCTCACTCTGAAATTGAGATTTGGAAATGACAGGGACCCGAATTCCAACCTTGATTAAGCCTGAGGCTGGCTTTCTAACAGAAGATTAGAAAGAAAAGCACCCAACTGTATTTAGGGGCTCAGATATTCCGTGTTATTTTTTCTTTTATATATATATATATATATATATATATATATATATATATATGTGTGTGTGTGTGTGTGTGTGTGTGTGTGTATCTCTAATATATCTAATATATATATAAAATATATATATAAGAAAAAATTATATATATATAATATATATATTAAAGAAAATATAAAATTTATATATAAAAGAAAAAATTATATATATATATATATAAATATATATATATATAAAAGAAAGAATAACACGGAATATCTATATATATTTTTTTTTTTTTTTTTTTTTTTTTTTTTTTTGAGAAGAAGTTTCACTCATGTTACCCAGGCTGGAGTGCAATGGCGCGATCTCAGCTCACTGCAACCTCTGCCTCCTGGGTTCAGGCAATTCTCCTGCCTCAGCCTCCTGAGTAGCTGGGATTACAGGCACACACCACCATGCCCAGCTAATTTTTTGTATTTTTAGTAGAGATGGGGTTTCACCATGTTGACCAGGATGGTCTCGATCTCTTGACCTCGTGATCCACCCGCCTTGGCCTCCCAAAGTGCTGGGATTACAGGCTTGAGCCACCGTGCCCGGCCTATATATCTTAAGATCTATATATCATATATGATATATATATGGGTGTATAAGATATACACAAGAAAATAAAATCTCAGGAGTGGATTTGTTTAAATTCAATAGTCTGGCATTTGCTGTTTGATACAGGGAGCTGTTTAAATACTTTAAAAGGCTGGCACATTGGCTCATGCCTGTAATCCCAGCACTTTGGGAATCCAAGGCAGGTGGATTGCTTGAGCTCAGGAGTTCAAGACTAGCCTTAGCAACATGGCGAAACCTTGTCTTTACTAAAAATACAAAAAATTAGCCAGGCATGGTGCTGTATGCCTATAGTCCCAGCTACTTGGGAGACTGAGGCACATGGATCACTCAAACCTGCGAGGTGGAGGTTGTAGTGAGCTGAGATTGCACCACTGCACTCCAGCCTGGGTGACAGAGTGAGATTCTGTCTCAGTAAATAGATAGATAGATAGATAGATAGATAGATAGATAGACAGATAGATAAATGCTTTAAGAAAGGGTCTTAGAGGATGAGTTATGAGAATTTTCTTGTGATCATTTGGAGAATGAGCATTCTGTTCGGACAGACCAGATAATAAGGCAGCACCTTACCTACCCAGAACCACCAATGTCAGTGCAAGTGAATTTTTCAAGAGGAAACAATGAACCCAGTGAAGACTGCCTTGCAAACTCTGCAAACTTAGCTCAATAAGCAAGACCCAGAACACCAGCACTGCCGAGGGGCAGCCCTCATCAGCAGGGTGGTTGCTGGATTTAGCAAATAAAAATACAGGAAACTCAGTTGAGTTGGAATTTCAGACAGTGAATTTTTTTTTTTTTTTTGTAGACTCATATATTTATGTCCTAAATATTTCCTGGGTCATACTAACACTAAAGAATTTTTCTTTGTAAAAAATACATTTGAGGCTGCTATGGTTTGCATGTGTCCCCCAAAAAGCATATTTTGGAAATGTAATCCCCAATGTAACAGTGTTGAGAAGTGGGGCCAAGTGAGAGGTGATTAGGCTATAAGGGCTCTGCCGTCATGAACAGATTAAGGCCATTATCACAGAAGTGGGTTCCCTATAAAAAGATGAGGCCAGGTATGGTGACTCACACCCTAGCACAAGCACTTTGGGAAGCTGAGGCAGGTGGATCATTTAAGTCCAGGAGTTTGAGGCCAGCCTGGGCAACATGGCAAAACCTCATCTCCACACAAAGATGTTAAAAAAAAAATTAACTGACATGGTGGTGCAGGCCTATGGTCTCAGCTACTCAGGAGGCTGAGGTGGGAGGATTGCTTGAGCCCAGGAGATCAGCGCTGCAGTAAGCCATGGTCATGCCACTGCACTCCAGCTTAGGTGACAGAGTAAGACTCTGTCTCAAAAAATAAATAAATGAAAGCATGAGTTCAGTCTCCTCTGCGTGCCCTCTCTTTCTTTCTCTCTCTCTGCTGTGTGTGCAGGTGCCCTCTCTTTGCCCATCTGCTTTCCACTATGGGATGATGGAGTAAGAAGACCCCTCCAGTTGTGGCCCCTCAATCTTGGACTTCCCAGCCTTCAGAACCACGAGCCAACAAATCTGTGTTTATCATAAACTACACAGTCTGTGGTATTCTGTTATAGCAACACAAAGTGACTAAGACAGGGACATATTTATACTAAAAAAGCATTCAGTGTTTATCTAAAATTCAAATCTAACTTGGCATTCTGTATTTCAACCAGCAACCCTATCCTATTTGGGGTCTCAAATCTTAGGCTTCAAGTCTCCACCTTCTCGCCTGTGGTACTCAGCAGTCTGGACCTTCCTTTTCCCTTTTCATGTGCTGAGCCTACCCAGGGCTGTCAGGAGAGAGTAAGACGATGGGGTTCCTTGCATAAGTGTAGTTGGAATACCTGCATTTGAGGAACACCATGTCAGGAGTTATCTTTACAGGAAGGCCGTGAACCCAATATCACAGCTCACATTTCCACGGGTCACAGAAGGCCCCCCAGGCACTGTGCCTCCCGGCATCCCCATGGTACTGAGCCAGAAAAGTGAACTCCAGGGAGTACCACATTATGGTCTGGGGAAGGGCTGGGGGGTTGAAAGCACTGGGAGCTATTCTCTCTGAGGCAAAAACAAGAAGAGAGAAAATAGAATAGCAGCCTGCAAGTTCTCAGTATGTTGGCTAGCACGCCCACTATTACACACTGCAGACTGGATACACCCCTGCTCTTCTGGTTTACAGGAGCCCAGGGAAGAGGCCCCAGGTGGTGGAATATATCCCTTACCAGCAGGGAACTTTTCACCACAAAAGAAAATCCCCTCTAAGGGGATTCATTAAATAAAGTCCTAGCTGAGCCCTTCCTAAGGGGCTCCAGGCCTTCTGCAGCTGGACGCTCACTAATCCTCCATAAAATTCCAATGTGGTAGGAAGGGGAAGGAATTATAGATGTAAAATTGTTATCAGGCGGATTCAGGCGGATTTTTCCTCATCCACTTCCTCTATCTCCTCCTTCTCCTTGCCACACTCTTAAGAATAATGCATTGCATACACCGAGTGCTTTACAGTTTAGAAAGAGCATTCTCTTGCAGTATCTTTCAGGCCGGGCAGAGCAGTGACCTGCCAAGGCTGTGACATGATCTCCTGAGTTCTCCCAGCTCCCAGCTTCGGGACCCCTCACAGCCATGTCTATTGAGCTGAGCATCCTCAACAGCAGCCCCTTCTCCTTCCCTTGACATGAGCACACGTCTGTGCAAGGGCACACAAACATGCATATGGACGCAGGTGTGTCTCGTCTCCAAGTCCAGTGTCAGTCCTGTACTCCTGCAGGTCAGGGCTGGGCCTGTTTTACCAAATGCCCCCTAGCCCCACGGTTCATTGTCTCTGCATAGCCCTTCCTTCCCAACACTGCAGGTCCCCAAGAGGACAAGCCAGGCTATTCTGAGGATGGCACACTGCATGTGGGGAGCTATTCCCAAGAGACCCCTGCCTGATAGAATGCTGGGTGGCTAAGAACATTCCAAAGATCAACGTAGGCTAATTGCACACCTACTATAAGCCAGACCCTTTATACCACACTATGGTGTATGTATCTCGAATCTCCTGAAAGCAAAGTAGTATTACCCCAGATATGGATGCTGGAACCCAGGTTCAGAAATGAACAGCATTTGCCTGAGAACACACAGCAAGTAAGTGGGAGAGTGTGAATTCAAACCCAAGAAACCTGGCTCCAAACTCAAATCTTTGTTATCTACAAAGATTTTGCAGGGCAGGAATTCAGACGGAGGTTGGTAATTGGTAGGGGAATTCTTCTTCCCCATGTGGCATGGACTGGGGTCACTCAATGTATTCAGTTGGTGGCTGGGAGGTCTAGAGAAGCCAAAATATCTCAACTCAGCAGTCTGGCACCTTAACAGGGTCAGCCGCCAGGCTGGGCCTGCCTCTCTCCCTGAAGTTTCAGGGATTCTGCATGCACTCTCCTCTTGCAGAGGAGCAGGACTTACATGTTTACTCAGGGCATGAACTGACCAAAGAGGAAGCAGCATATGCTCTTAAAGGCAAGACTCAGAACTGGTGAAGTGTCACTTTTGCCACAGTCCATTGGTCAAAATAATGACAGGCCAGCCCAGAATCAAAGGGAGGAGAAATGGGCACCATCTCTCCTTTGGTTATGTGTCAAAGAATTTTCCATCATCCCTAACCCACTATGGGTGAAAATTAAAATCGTGAATATTATATAAGCAGGACCTGGGGAGGCTATCGCAGTGGAGCTTGGACTCTTCACTGGAGCTACAAATGGCTAACTCACCCTCACACCTTACGCTGGTGAGATAATAGGAGAAGCACACTTGCAGGAAGGGGACACACCTGAGCTCTGTGATAAGACCACATGTTCCTGTGGCTCTTAGGCTGGGAGATCTGGTAGGTAAACAATGACCCTGACAATGACCATGAAAAGGGTGGAGCCTGATATGGGGCACACCAATTCTAACACTAACCGTAGAATTCCTGCAAGTTTAGTTTGTAAGTCATTTAATCAGTAAATGTCTGAAGAGGCAGAGAAAACTTAGTCTAATAAAATTCACCATTCAAAGAACATAGATTAATTAGTACCCACTCAATGCAGAAATCATGAAGCCTCCAGGAAACGTAAAATCCACATTTCAGTTTTGTACCTCTTGGCTTGTTCAGTAATAAGACTTTTATCCAAAGTGGATCTGAGATACAAGGCAAACTTTTAGCTGGTTCATTTACTCCTTCTCTGCCATCACTTTTCTACCATTATGCAGAAAACATCATTGACAGGAGATGGGGAGATAGATGGTAAATCAATGATGTCCCTGGTCATAGGCAACTCTCTGGACCCCATTTCCCCTTCTGTCAAATGGACTTGGTCTATGTGATTTCTAAATCCTTCTCAACATTTTTATGTTGGGAGCTAACGCTAGTGACCTTTAAAAGCCAAATTCATGCAAAACTAGTCATTTTCTCCAGTACATGTCTAATGAGTGCTTTCCTGCACAAAGCATTTGTCCTCAAGGGACATTTCCCTGAGGATTTGAACCTCCTCCAGTTTTCAAGGCCAAGACCAAGGAGCATTCTATCAAATCCTCCCCCGAGACCAGAGTCTGATCCCAGTGTTCTTCCTGTCTCTCGGAGATTTGAAACAAAGAACAGACTTTTCATTTTCAGTGTGCATCTGGAGTAAGGAGATTTAGTTTCAAAGTGATTTGCTGCACAGAAAACCCTCTATTTTGCTTCCAGGCCTGAGCAGTTACTCTCGCTCCTCAGCATGTGCTAATTCTCTCATTACTGGGCCTGGGGTGAGGGTGGTGATATCCCAGGTCAACATGTTCCCTGTGTCTTGAGAATGTCTAATTAAAGAACAACAATCCATCCATCTTCTCTGCAGTCTAGTTACCATCCCATTGCTCTGGTCCTGCCCACCTGGCCTGGCATTCAGCTGCCTGAATCAATCAATCAATCAGGAGAGCAGAAAGCTGTCCTAATAGCCACATCAGGACTACTCGTCAAGCCACACTGCTCACTTTTGTAAACCTCTGCAGCCCTGGAACCCAGCCCCATCAGTCCACTGCTGCACCCTTCCACAGATCCCAGATACAGCTCCCACTTTTGAGTTTCCTGACCTAGCTGCCTGTTGACCTAGCTGCTAGATATTCCAGAAGTATCCTCAATAGGCACAGGACCCAACTGATCACAGAGGTTAAGAAACCTATGCCGTGTTTATACGGCAGTTCAGAAGAAGGTGAAGGCCAGGAAACCTGTCAGTCACGCTTTCACGGTGGCTGAGTTAGGACCCCCCACAGGTCTGAAGGGTGAAATTAACGTAGAAGACAGCAACATTTGAACTGTGCAAGCCTGCAGGTACCCATCTCTCTCAGTCTCAGGGCACAGTAGTCTATACACTGCAGAGGATCCACATGGCAAAGACAACACAGAATGGGAAAGCAGTGAGGGCTCAGCTGACCTCACAGGCCATGCAGGCCTGCTTCCACCATCCTGACCAGTTTGTATGTGTATGTGCCAATTCCACCATTTCCCTGATTAATTTCTCCCTGTCCAATTCAAGCAACCCCCAGCTGCCTGGCTGGATTGGCCTCAGCCCTCTCTGGCACCACCCTCCCCCGGTAGTTATAATATGGATCTGAGGCTCTAGTCCTCCAGAAATAGCATCCCACTGCCCTTGCAGTGCTACCTATGTCAATGGGCTCCTCTGTCTTCCCACCAAACCATAGGCTCCTGGGGTCAGAGTGGCTTCTTACCTCTCTGTCCTCAGTATTTAAACCAAAGTCTGGCAGCCACTTTGTTGTACCAAGTGGATGTATGTGGAAATGGTGAAAGGAGGGGGAGACAGTTGGATGGAAGAAAAAATGGAGAGATAGATAAACGAATGTTAGCTCCAAAGAGGACTTCCATACAGTTATCCCCCTCTTTTCCTCAAACTGGAGACCTGGATAGACCAGATACTTTGGCAAATCCCATGAGCCAACCTCCTCCCTAGGGGCCAAACTTGTCTTTTTGGTGGTATAGTAGTGATGGCATATTACAGATAGGCCTCCACATGGCCAGTCACCTGACCCTGCCACAACTTCATATGCTGTGGAATGGTCTATGACTAATGCATCATGCAGGGATATCTGTGGTGGCAGGACATGCTGGAATAGTATCTCAAGGCCAATGGACAGTATGTCTCCAGCTGTCCAGCCTTTCCCAGAAACAGAAGCCAGACCCATGCAAATGAGTATGAGAGGGACTGTGCTGATGAGCAGGAGGGTCCTAGTGGGATTCCAAGCCCCAAAACAAAACATGCTGGATTTCAGCCTCCTTCTCTAATTACCCAGGGATGTGCTCCCTAGGATGTACTTTATGAATAAAAGGCTCCCTAATTAAAGGTAATTCACTTTTCCCAATTCCATTTACCATTGCATGTAATTACTGTAAATACTGGCTTGGAATAAGAGAATGTTCTTTTTTCTCCTGTGCAAGCCTATCTTCTCCTTCTTAGGAAGTAGGCAGAAAATTTCAGCTCTGCGGGTAGAAGCCAGTTCCTTTCAGTGGAAAAGGGCTGAAGGTGAAGCCCTGTGGACAAAGGAAATAAGACACCCAAGCAGGGGTGATGGCAGGTTTCAGTGCAGCCTCCCCAAGCAGTGATGGATGCAGGACAGGAGCGGAAGCAGAGGAATTGTTTGGCACAACTCATGCCCACTTCATGTGGTCAGAACCCCAGGCTAAGGCCATGTGATTCCAAAACCCCACAGAGTTAGAAGTATGACACTGGAATACAGCAACAGAGGAAGCTGGCCCTAGAAATGGCTGTGGGCTGGCAGGAGGAAGGAGTGCACCTGCAGGATTACTCCAGCCTGGGAAGTGTGTGAGCGCTCAGATTTCTTCTCAGCCTTTCATACTCGAGGTTTCTCTGTGTCCTTTTTCAGCTCCAGATGACAAACTCCTTGTCAGTTGTCCTCCTTCCTCTGGCTGTTCATCCTACTCCGGTCCTAAAGTCAGAGGCCATCCTGTAGGGTCTACACCCAGAAAGGTTTCAAAAAGCTCCAGGTTCAGAAAGTGTGGCACTTACAAGTCAGCTACAGGCTGCAATCCCCACCTGCTTGAGCATTCATAGGCCTCCAGCTGGGGACCTTAGAAAGTGGCTGCTTCTGGGAGCCATGGCAGCTGCCTTGGCAGGGGCCCCCAGACAGAGCCACATGGCAAGACTTGTCCAGAGTCCCTGCAGCTGTGACTTGAGACCGAATCTTGTCTAGGCACTAAAGTGCAAGATTTGGCTATCAATTCACCGCAATCCACCTGTCCAGTTTCCTGCATGGGTTTTCAGCCTCTAATCCTCCCCCAGGCAGATAGCACCTGCCTCTCACAGCAGTCAGAAACTGATTACCGATGCACAGTCAAGAGCCTGCAGCCCTCACACATGATTCCCAGATTGAGCCTTCAGTGCTGCACAAGACCTTTCCCTGTGAGATCCTCCCAGACAGACCCGGCTGTGCTTTGAAGTCCACCTGCCCCTTGCCCTCCCTGAACGGGAGGTGCATATTTTATCTCCAGTAGACCATGAAGGTCTGAGGACCATGCAGGCTGATTTATCAGAGACATAACCATACAGCTGAAATTGTGTCAATATATCTCTGCATAGTGGATTCTGAAGGATGCCCCCTATTTCTCTGGTAAATCATATACATTTAAAGTCCCCAAATGCCTAAATATATATTTATCCAGTAAATCAGCTCAGCTTTGAAGTGGCTCATTTCTTTCCCGAAGAAATACAGGATACAGTTGCTAACCTTGTTTTTCTTTCCTTCTCAGAGTTTTAAAAAAAGAGAAGCAGAGAAATGAAATTCTGAATAATGAATGTTTAAATATTGACGAAGGTTTGACACTAATGGTGTGAGGGAGAGTGTGCGGCACAATAGCTCTTCTGCAGCAGGATCTACAAAGGGAGGCATTTTGCAAGAACCTCTGGGGCCCCTTCTAGCAACAAAATGCTCTGAATCTGTGACACATTATTCAGCTTTCAGAGGCCAGGGCAGGAGTACATTGGACTTGGATGTTGCCTTCTCCATGCAGAAGGAAAGAGCTAACTTATTAGTCTTCATTTCCTGGTTCTGTCTCTCAATCTATTTGCAAACAATTTATTCAGAAACTGCAGTTGCTCATTTTTTTAAGCTACTACCCTGGATTTCCTTAAGGACAGCTCTTGTTATCTCCCATCCTCCTAGGAGGCTATCAAAATCCATTAGGAAGAAGAATTTACCTCTGTGGACTCCCCAGTGCTATGCCTTTGCACAGTAGGTTCTCAATGAACAGTGGCAACTTTCCTAGAGTCTCCAAATGCATGTGTACATTGCGTTTTTCACAGCCACAAACCCAAGAAAGCTGAAACATTTTCCCACTTTAGTCGGGAAGCTTGAGAATGAGTGAATACATTCTCAGAGAGAGCAACCGCCTATGTGTTTCCTACAGGTGTGGTTGACTGGTGGATTCTGGAGACTATCAGCTGTAAAGATGGAAGGCGTGGCCCCAGTGGAGCTGACCTTCCGCACAAGGTGCATGCTATCCTTTCTTCAGGATGAATATGGCCTGGTTCTCTGAGACTGTCTCTCTGTCTTTAAGACAAACCCATCGTAAATGATTCCAGAATCTACCCTGACTGCCACCTTGGCAGGAAAGGAATTCCTCCGTGCTGCCCTATATGAACACAAACTGAATCCTGAATTGAAGTCCATCAGCTATTATGCTCATAGTGCTAGTTAGTCTTCAGGTGGATGGACTTTTGCCACCAATGTCATCTCCATTCAAATCTCTGACTCAACCATGTTTCTTTGCTGCTTTTTGGAACCCCATTGCAATGACAATAACGAATAGAAAAGGTATAAACTACCCCTATACAAAGAGCATTGGGAGGAAGACTCAGCACACAAGAGGTCTGTATACATTTTTAAAGGGTGGAGTAGATACTGACTTTGAGAAATGGCCACAATTTTTATGTTTCTGGAGGGGCTACACAAGCTTCTTTGTCACTGGAATTCCTCAAAGGCACAGTTCTGGGAAGCAGGGGATGGGGCATGCCCCAAACAAATGAATACATACAATTCAGTGATTACAGAAACCTTCTTAAAAATTGTACGGCATATGAGAAAAGATCTCTGGATGCTAACTTCAGTGAACTGATCATCTTGCCATCTGACCACCCAACAATGGCACCCATCCATCAATCAGCCCCCGCCACTCACACAAAGCCACTGATCACATTTCAGTGCCTCACACTAAAATATGATTAGATGGCTTGGGTGCTCAGATACATTTTTTTAAAGCCTGCAGTCTGAAATAACAAAACCTACAAACAGGTTTCACTTTTACTTCAGAAGTAGAAGCAGCAAAGCAGATAACTGAAGAATATATCTAAAACTAGAATAAATATCTTCAGAGGTGGATAATATTGCAC
Source organism: Cebus imitator (assembly GCF_001604975.1). Classification (NCBI taxonomy): domain Eukaryota; kingdom Metazoa; phylum Chordata; class Mammalia; order Primates; family Cebidae; genus Cebus; species Cebus imitator. The sequence goes on from NW_016107592.1 coordinate 1,183,651, forward strand.
TATGAAAGTAAAACAGGATACTATGAAAATAAATGTCTTAGAAAATAAAAATAAAAGCTAATATAAAGACAAATCAATAAAATAATTGTAATGATGAAGCTGGAGAAATGACCTTAAAAAAGAACAAAAATATCAGAGATAGAAAACAGAAAAGAGATTAAAAAAAAAATTAAAGAATCCATCCAGGAAGTCTCATATCTGAATAACAAGAGTTTGAGAAAGATAACTGATAAAATGGACAGAAGTTATCCAAAATGTGCTAAAATAAATTTTATCAGATAAAAGGACATCAAAATCCGGACTAAAATACGTGTGTAGTACCCAGACAATGAGTATTAGAAGAAGAAGAAGAAACATGAAATTTCAGAATTTCAGGGATAAAAGAAAAGAACTTAAAAGCTTCCAATGAAGAAAATCAAACCAAACCAAACACAAAATAAGAAAAATCGAAATGTCACTGGCCATTCCAACAACAGCACTGACAAGTAAAAGAAGCCAGATCGATGTCTTCAAATTTTGGAGGACAAATGCTTTTTAACTTAGACATCATACCCAGCCAATCAATGAAATACAAGGGTAGTATAATGGTATTTCCAGAGAGGCGAGGATAAAAAACATTTACCTTTCAAGCATACTTTTGAACAGTGGACTTCAGGAAGGAGTTGGGAGATCATCTGAACCACTTGAGCATTTAGAAAATAATATTTGTTATTATTGAAGAAATGTGATTGACTTTGTGGGGAAAAAAGTATAAGAGAAAGACAATAACAATGTAACTCAACTTGGCTAAGCATTGAAAAATAGTTGCAACTGGGTGCAATGGCTCATGCCTATGATCCCGGCACTTTGGGAGGTCCAGACAGGCAGATCACTTGAGCCCAGGAGTTTGAGACCAGCATAGACAACATGGTGAAACTCTGCCTCTACAAAAAAAATAGAAAAATTAGCCATGCATGGTGGCAGGCACCTGTAGTCTCACCTACTCTGGAGGCTGAGGCAGGGGGATTATTTGAGCCCAGGAGGCAGAGGTTGCAGTAAGCTGAGACCAGGCCACTGCACTCCAGCCATGCAACAGAGTAAGACTCCATCAAGAAAGAAAAGAAAAGAAAAAAAGAAGGAGAGAGAGAAAGAAAGAAAGAGATAAATAGAGAAAGAAAGAGAGAGGAAGGAAGGAAGGAAGGATGGATGGATATAATCTAAACATCTTAGATTCAATAAAAAAGTTATAAATATATGTTAACAAAGTAAATGAATATATATTCTATATTATACATATGTAGTTATCAAAAATCATATATATAAAATTAAAACATGGATATATAATACATGTAGTGATAGACAGATATTAGAAAAATAAGAGAAAAGGAAAAATATGGAAAGGGGCAAGAGGTCCAAATCCTCAGCATTCATAAATGGAAGTCAAAAGACAATGTCTAAATTGACACCAACAAAGCGCATTAAGCATATAATTTAATATACGGGAATACATTTAAGAAATATAAAAAGTGTTAGGGAAAAGAATGGGGTAGAGGAGATGAGCAGGAGACTGATTTTTTCCTTTTGGTACTTATGGAATTTTCTAGCCCATTACTTTAATAAAAATAGAAATTAACTTAAGAAATGAAAAGCTGCCATTTCCGCAAGTGGGCCCACTACAACAGGAAGGAGGGAGGTGCTAGACAACCCCCTGGTGTAGGATGGAGGGAGGCCAGATGAAGAGGGAGCCCCCAGGCACGTGCTCTGCTCTGGCTGGGAACTAGCACACTTTTCAGTTCTGGCGACGTCCATCCGTGTTTCTAAACCACATAGTTGAAAGGTTTTAAAGAAGGTGGCTTTAGCAGATTAGTCGGAAATTTCCCTCTCTGGGATTAAAACAGAAGAAGAAAGAGTCGTATTTTCACAACTAGAGCAACATGAGAGCCCTGTTTTCATTCCACCCAACAGTTTGTGACATGAAAATAAACAATATGGAAAGGAGGTGTTTCTATATTTTTCCCGAATCTCTTGAGATGAAGCTGGGCAAAGGGTATGCAGCCAAACTGTTTTCACACCATGCCTCAACTGAGTCTCACACTTCTTTGCATTTAGAGGGGATTTTCATCACTGCCTGGTTTCAGAATTGACTAGGTGTAGACTGCAAGCTGATAGCTCAGCTCAGCCATCATTACCACGTGTGGCCTGAACCAAGTGCTGGCGGTGCCTAGAAGAGTTGACCCTGTGTATTTAAAGGTGTGGAGAGGCCCCTTTTCCGTTTGGCCCAAAATAAACTACTTCGTCAGCCATCCCAAATTACAATCTTAACCAGTGATCTAGTCACCTGAAACACCAAAATATATATTAAAAACAATTCCCCTACGAAACATTATTTTTAAAAGAGTTTAATGTATAAACATGCACAGGGTGAGAAAATCCACACAAAAAGGAGCATGGTATAAAATAGTGGCTAGACAGCAATGCCTGACATGGTTTCTCCCAGATTCCCACTAAAATACCAGTAAAACCTAGAAGTAAAAGCTCAAAGCCTGCATATACTACAAACTAATACAGTACTAGAACCTTCAGGGGGTTCCACCAGTTCTTAGGCCATGAAAGTGGAATTTAAAAACATAAATGGAGGCACACAATTGGTCTTTTGCCTGAAACAGAGCAAACTTGAAATAAAATAGGGGAAATGATCTATTTCTGCCCCTAAGTTCTAAACATGAAAAAAATACAAGCCAGGCCACCTTCCGTTGCAGCAATTCTCAACAGGGGACAATTCTGGCCCCAACCCCCCAACCCCAGGAAACATTTAACAATTTCTGGAGACATTTTGGCTGTCACAACTTGAGGAGAGAGGGCTTTACTGGCATCTAGTGAATAGAGGCCAAGGATGCTGCTAAATCCTCTACAATGCATAGGACAGCTCCCCATAACAAAGAATTATTCAGACCAAAATTTCAGTAATGCCTAGGATGGGAAAAACTGATGTACTCCATGGGAGATGTATTTTCTTTCTTTTCTTTTTTCTTTCTTTCTTTCTTTCTTTCTTTCTTTCTTTCTTTCTTTCTTCCTCTTTCTCTCTCTGTCTCTCTCTAATTATACTTTAAGTTCTGGAGTACACGTGCAGATCATGCGGATTTGTTACATAGGTATACACGTGCCATGGTGGTTTGCTGCATCCTTCATCCCCTACCCCCATCATCTACATTAGGTATTTCTCCTAATGTTATCCCTCCCCAATTCTCCCACCCCCTGCTATCCCTCCCGTAGCCCTCCACCTCCGACAGGCCCCGATGTGTGATGTTCCCCTCCCTGGGTGCCTGTTTCTCATCATACTGAACATATTAATCTCTCTCTCAATTTAACGCACATGTACAAACACACACACAGAAACAACTTGCTACATCTTAATACGCTATGTCTGAAGACCCTCATATTGGTATCCAAAAGGACTTTTAAAAATCAACAAGTATTCAGGCAGGAGAAAAAGCAAAAGAAGAAACCAGATAGCCAATGAAGGACTAGCCTCCCATCATCTCTGCCACACAAGGGCAAGAACGGAACACACTGGACAGTATCTACTGAGTTATGCAGAAAATGATTGTGGCCAGACATTTTATACTCAACCAACACACTGTCTAAATGTAGAGCAACAAACACACTTCAAGATACACATGAGCTCTAAAATTATAAAACGTATCATTTTAGAAAAAACATAACACACTCCGCCCTATTGAGTAATGAATCCAAATGAAGAATTTGAGAATGGGGAAGCTGGAGGTAAGCGATAAAACCCATTTAAATGCAAAGTTCTCTGTATTATTGTTGTAAATAATGAGAATGAAAGAAAATAAATAACGCAAGTAATAAGAAAGGGGAGGCAACAACAGACAGTGCTGTCTTCTGTTTAAAAACCTCTCTAGATAGCACTGTGCTCATGAATTGAAAAATCCCAGCAAACTGAATACTCTTTCTGGAAAATCTAAATTATCAAATTATGACACAAGAACAAATAAAAACTTAAGAAATCAATTACGGGGATAGAATTTTTCAAAACAACCAAAGTTTACATCTAAGAAAGATTCCAAGACTGAGAAGTTTCACAAGTGGATTTCTTCAAACTTTTAAGAAATATAATTCCATGCTATATTAACTGCCTCATGAAGTAAAAAATATAAAATTCTGTCCATTTTATGAAGTTAGTAAAAATATTCTACCAAAATGTGGCAATGCAACTATAAAAAAGAGAAATTCACATATTCACACAGTTGTTAAGCATTAAACAAGAACACTGTAAAATAAACACAATATTCAGCATGACTAAGTTTGATCCTAAAATTGAAAATATAGTTTCACATATTTTCATTAATAGTAATCAAAATTTCATGTCAGTTGGTCAACAGGAAAACAATATTCCTTCTTCCAAACATATATATTTTTCTTTACTATTCTTTCAAGTAAATATGTGTTATTTTCTTCCTAGCATTCTACTTTAAACCCACTCAATTCTTACTGATGAAACAACAAAAAGCAGTCCCATTAAAATTAGGGAGAACTGAGCTTATTCCTCTTCACTAATGCTTTACACTTTTGAAAGATCAGGCCAAGCCAGTAAGAAATGAAACAGAAGTTAGAGATGTAACTATTAAGAAGGAAAAAAAGAAATAATTATTGCTTTGGGCAGTCTGATTAGAGAAACAAATTGCAAAGGAAACAACTGGAAAAATATCTTAGAAAAGAATATTGAGAAAAGTAAACCAGTTGTGAGTGGGGGGGAGATGGGGGAAGAGATTTCTTTAATACCAGAAATAACCAGTTTTAAAAATTCACTCACAATAGCAATAAAAAAATCAAAAGCAATTAAAGACATCGAGAAGGCCTTACATTGTGGCACAGAAACAGAAAAAATTAAAAACATAGTAAAATATGTAAAAGGTAAAATTGGACAATATTAAAGATATGTTACCAGATGGAAGACAGAATATAATCAATTCCCAAATTAATATATTATTTTAAAAGCACAACCAATAAAATTACTGGTAGCTGTTTACTGGTGGGGAAAATGCATGGTGAAAAAGAAGAGAGAGAGATGTGACAAAATAATTCTAAGAACTTCTGGAAAAATGAATAGGCAAAGGAATTAAGAAAGACTGTTAAAAGAATTAGAGAGGTGACTTGTCTAACCAGGCTGTACCTTAGTCTACAACTGTTACAATTAGAAAATACAGCACTGGTGCAATCATAGATAAACAAGGCACTGTAACAGAGGAGCCTTGAAATGGATCCAAGTACATTTAAGAACTTAATAAATTATGAAGGAAGCAGTGCCAGCAAATGGGGTAGAAATGCACTACGACAATTGGCTATTGGGAAAAAAAATTAAATTAGACTCTCACCCTATTACTATTTACGGAAATACATTCCAAGTAGATTGAAGAATTAATGTAAAAACTAAAGCCACTTACAACAGGACTATATGCATATATTACCTTGAGATTTAATTATTTTAGTGTTTCAACAAAGTCGTTTTTTTTTTTAAAGTAGCAGAAAATATAGTCGTAAATGTAACTGAAGGACATCTTAAGCTCTGAGGAGGGGCAGATCACAAAAGGAAAGCTTAAAACATCTACAGCTTTAAAAATTGTAAGGAAATCTAACAGCAAATTGAGGTATTGAAACATGCTACAACCTTGAAAACATTATGCTAAGCAAAAGAAGCCAGTTATAAAAAGCCATATAGTGCATGATCCATTGATGTTAAATGTCCAGATAGGCAAATCCATAGAGACGGCAAGTGGATTGGCTGATGTCTAGGCTCGGGGAGGAGGAGCTGAAGTGAAATGGGGCGTGGCTGCTATCGGGCAAGGGTTTCTTTTTGGGAAGATGAAACTGTTCTAAAATTGATTGTGGCGATGGCTGCAGAACTCTATGAATATACTAAAAACCACTGAATTGTACACTTTAATTGAGTGAATTGTATGGTATGTGAATTATATCTCAACAAAGTTGTTATAAAAAATTTAATGGCAAAAAAGCCAACAGGAAGAAATATTGTAACATGTTGGGGAAGTAGTAATAACCTTGACATATAAGGAACACTTAAACTAATAAGTAAAACACTGACACACCATTGGAAAACTGGGGAAAAAATCAATGAAAAGATAAATTAACGAACAGTGTTTATTGTACCAAGTTAGCAGAGGTTTAAGAAGTAGTAATGCTTAATGCAGATGAAGGTGCTGGGACAAGGGCATTCTCAGCTCTTGAGGGAAAGCCTGCATCTGGAAGCCAGCAGCTTGGCAGGAGGCATCCAGACCCATTGCCAAGTACACACCCTTTGACTCCAGTTCCGGGAACCTGTTCTAAAGAAATAAGCACAAAAGTGCCTATGGATTTACGAACGAAGTTGTTCACAGTGTCATTATTTGTGGATATTAACATGCACAAATTAGAAATAAATGCTCAAAAAAGAGGAGATGGTTAAATAAATTATGGATCAGTCACAAGATTGAATATTATGTGGCCATTAAAAATAATGTTTTCCAATAAATTTAATGACATGGAAAATGATCACAATGTAATGTTCAATGGATGAGGGATATAAAATTTGCTTACAATGTGATCCCATACACACACATTGCTAAAGTAAAATATATCAAAGGGTAGGTAGAAATTATCCAGATGGTGTCATTCTGGGTGATTTTCATGATTTCTTTATATCTCCTATATCTTCCATGTTTCTGTGATAGGCATGTTTTATTTCTGTGATTTGAAAAGAAAATGGCATTTTTCTGAAATATTCATCTACAGACAAATCTTTGGACAGAAGAGATGAATAACTGCAATGCTATTCCTTTAAAGGTTTGTGTCTGCTCTGCACACACATGACTCCCCTTTGGCCCTCAGAGTCCTGGGGTGGAGGCTGTTTTAAAGCCCGACCCTGCTTGACCAGACTAAGGGACCCCAGGCACATGCTCCATTCTTAACCCTGGGGAATAAGACTGACTCACGATGGGATTTCAGGCCTTTGGAAGAGGTAGAGAAGGATCTTGCTCAGCCAACAAGCCTACTGCTGTGGGGCAGCCACCTCCTGTGCTGGTGCTAAAGGCTCAGGGTCTGAGGTATGAGGTGCGGGCCTCCAGGTATTGTGGAGCAGGGCACGCAGAGCTCTCTTTGGTGGCTGTGATGGCCAAAGCCCTAGTAGGGAAGGCCATTGAACACATGGTGCTCACAGACTTCCCTGATGTGGCCTCTGTCCCCTGTCCTCTCTGCCTCTCCAAGCCAGTCTCAGCTTAGAATTCCTATCTCTCAGTCCCTATCAGCTGGCGAGGTTTATTTCTGTTCAGCATTGAGGAGTAATGAGACCATCACCCAAAGCCCATGTGCAATCCCTGTCACATTGTAGTCACCGAAAACATGTTAGCAAATTGTTCTGTGGAGGAAATGAGGCCAGCATTCACTCAGCAGCTACAATGCTAGGCTACGTGCCCCCAAGAAGAATGAGATGCTGTTCATGTCCTGTGAGGCTCACAGATGGGTCTGTCATAGGTAAAGGTGGATGTATTGTGGTCACTGGTGTAAGCAGAGGTTTCAGGAATCTGCTAAATATGTTCAAAGGTATCTTCTAAATATGTTCAAAGGAATCTGCTATATATGTTCACAACAAAGGTTGCTGTGAAGCTGTAGGGAGCTGGGAAGATTTCACGAAGGAGATCAGTGGGTGCTTTAAGGAGTGGGATTGCAGTGGGCTAAGAAGGGGAGGAAGGAGACATCTGAGTTAGTCTTTGAAGGGAGGGAAGAGTTGGGGAGAAAGGCCATTACAGAATGAAGTCACAGCGTCAGCAAATTCCCCGAGACTGGAGGAGTATCACACGGGCTGTGTAGGCTTTGTCCCCAGAAAGCCCCCAAGAATTCAAATCTTGCTTAGCACCCCCATCATAGTAGCCAAAAGGCCTTGTTAGCCACTTTTCAGCATATTATCTCAAAGTACCTCTGCCTCAATGGGTCTAAGTTAGGCAGAACATGGGGAACACAGAATGATTGCTGGGCCCTCTTGGAAGTCCAAGTACCCCTCATTTTGGGGACTTCACATAAACCTCCTGGAGAAGAAGATGTTTTCCCCCCTTTACCTCAAAGACTTATCCACCTTTCAAGGCCCAGGTTAAATACTACCTGTGCCCGACTGCTTCTCCTACGTCCTCTACCCTCCCTGGAGCTCTCATCACGCCCCATCTCACAGTCCAGGCATGGTGCCTGTGCCTGCCTCCCCAGACGCAACAGCAGCTTCAGTGAAAGGTCATGGTGGGATGACCTCAACGTGCCTGAATGTATAAGGGCCTCTTCATTTATTCAACAAACACAGATTGAGTGACTACAGCAGTCCAGGCCCTGAATGTTCACTTGCACATGCCCCAGTGAAAAGACACAGTCCTTGACCCCAACATACTCAGCCTCTAGGCAACGAGACAAAGGGAAAAGACAAGCCCAGTGCCACCAGGTGCTTGGGCGACAGGAGCCTGCCAAGATTCTCGAGTACTGAACACGGCGATGGCCGGTCCCATAGGGAGGGGAGCACAGAAGGCAGCATAGAAAAGGAGAGAACAGTAGCTCCACCAACCATGACTGGGAGAGCCTACCGCAGTCCCCCCATCCCCAAGCCCAGCAGAAGAGCTGTGGGAGCTACAGGAAGCAGGTGCTGGGACACCAGAGCCACAGCCATGGTCTGATTCCCCTGTCTACTCCACCTCACAAGCACCTGAGTTTAAGATTCATCGGAGGGCTCTGGCTGCCAGTGAAATAATGATTTATTCTCTCTCTCACTCACACACGCACACTATTTGCAATCCTTTGTTCTCAGTTTCCTACACATTTAATTACGTTAGGATAAATCAGATTTTTCCTCTCGGTAAATCTCTCTTTTGTTTTCTTTTAATTTCCCTTCCTTTCACGTTACATTTGACAAAGTTGGGAGAGGCAAACGAGACAGATGAACAGGGGAGGGTGGGAGATGCAGGGGCACCAGCCTGGCCGTGAAGGCAGTGCTCGGTGATGCAGGCCCTGCGCTTGCACGCAGAGCTGTGAATCAGGAGAAGTGCCCTGTACTTACATTTAATTCAATCACAAACACTTATTCACATCAACATCACATATTTTCATTCTGGGAGGGTAAGTCCTGGATTTGAACAATATGTCCCCAGCTTGCCTAAGGAAGAAGTCTGCCAGTTCTGCCTCCTCCTTCCCCTCAAGCTTCATGGATGCCTGGGCTGTTAGGGGTGAGGGAAGGGAGCTGCCTGGGGTGAGCCACAGCCCAGGTCAGCGGGAGAACTCTGTGGAAGTCTCTGCAGCAGGCAAACACTCCCGGCCAGAGTCCCGAGAAAAAGGCCTGATGGCATCTTTTAAGGAAGAGACATCACATGGATGGGATGGAGGCAATGCTAACCAGTGAAATTTTTATTTTGATCTTGAAAGAAGAGGAAAAAAAACTATTAATTTTCCCAGACAAGAGGAAGGACCTGGCACCGCAGGAGGGAGGGTGCTGCCAAGCAGTGGGTCCTGGGCCCACATGGCCAGCCAGGCCCTGGACAGGGTGGGTCTCTAGGCCTAATCCTGCCTATGACTGATGCACTGGGTGGCCACAGACAGGCAACTGACATTTCTCACCCTCAGCCCCTCAAAGTCCGCTCCTCCACACTGACTGCATTGCAACCAGCTCTGTGCACACATTGCCCAGAGTGCTGGTGGTTGTAATTATTAGAATTACTGTTTCACTTAGATTGGGTCACTTGTTCCCCTCCTCCGATCTCTCCAACAGCTTCCTTCACACTTACGAAGGAAACAAACTTCAGCCCAAGCTTGTTTCTCTGCAAAGAGTATGTTATTAGCAAATGGTGAATAAGGAGAAAATCTGAAACCATCAAACCCACTGACCCAGACCCTAGGTGAAGCCACACACCCCCGTCTTTCATATGCTGTTACTGCATATCTGCATTTTATTGGAAAACAGAGGCTGTTGGTGGAAGTACTTCAAGGTGACCCAAACCTTGCTTCTTTAGTATTCTCTTAAACTATGGCATCAAAGTAGGCGTGGCACCTGATGACTTCAGAAGGAAGGCCCTTCAGTCTTCAAAATCATCCTTGCCTTTACCCATTTATGATTGTGCCAACCAGGAGGGCTAGCTTTCTCCACTTGGCAGGAAGGAAAGTTGAGGGCAACGTCTACACAGCTGCCACTAGCTCCTGGCTACTTCCCAGACCTCATCTTGACACTCTCCTCCTGGCACTGTGCTACTTCCAGCCCACGGTCCTGTCTGGTCCTTGACACTGCCAAGGTCTTCCCACCTCAGGCCCTTTGCCCTATCTGGGTCCTCTGCCAGGAATGCCTTTCCCACTTCTCTGTGTAGGTGGCTCCTTATTTTTCTGACCTTATCTCAAGTGTCACCTCCTCAGAGAGGCCTTCCCAGACTATCCACCTAAAGCAGCCCCAGCCACATTCATGCTCCCATCTTTATTTAAAAACTCCCCAGGCCATTTTCAAGTTCACCCAGGTTAAAAGATCAGCATTTTCAGGATCTGTGCCACCTTTTCATGATAGGCAGATCTCTGTCTGCTCTCAGGCACATGCCAAAGGCCACTGGGTCATTGGTAAGCAGCCAGAGAGTCTGAGGCTCCCAGTGACCTAGATGCACAGTGACATTAGGGATGGCAAAACAGGCCAGTGCGGTGGTTCATGCCTGTAATCCCAGCACTTTGGGAGGCAGAGGCAGATGGATCACCTGAGGTCAGGAATTCAAGACCAGCCTGGCCCACATGGTGAAACCCCATCTCTACTAAAAATATAAAAATTAGCCAGGTGTGGTGGTGCGTGACTATAATCCCAGCTACTCAGGAGGCTGAGGCAGGAGAATCACTTGAACCCAGGAGGTGGAGGTTGCAGTGAGTCGAGATCGCACCACTGCACTCCAGCCTGGGTGACAGAGTGAGACTCTGTCTTAAAAAACAAACAAACAAACAAACAAAAAACAGGCACTGGACAGCACTGAGAAGAGCACAGATACTGGGAGATGGAAAGATGGAAGTGGCCATCCAGCTGCAGAAAGATGTAGTCAGACTCCATTAGCAAAAGGCAAGAGGGCAGTTGCTGGAATAGCCACGCACAGGGAGAGTCAGGACCAGAGGTGGAGGTGAGGTCCTGTGAGGCTGGGGTGCTATGTGGGAGCCCCTAATACATCCCACTCCCTGACACAAACACCTGCTGCCCAGGGTCCTTTCCTTCCTAATGACAGCGGGTTAATCTGTGATTGGCTGCGACTAGAAATACTCTCCCTCCTGAGGTCTATTAAATAAAAAGAAGGGAAAGTAAACCCAGAAAGCAAAAACTGGAAGAAATAGCTATAACAACTCATAAAAGAGAGGGTGATTTATTCCTGCATGAAAGCCAGCTCCAGGTGGGCCATCACCGTGGAATGCCAGGGCCTTGCTCTGTGTGAGCCCACAAAGGCCTGCAGGGAACCTGCTTTGTGAATAATACATGCTCTCACCAGACAAGGGAAGCTTCAAAATGTGATCCATTTGAAAGGGTGACCTGGAAGCTGGTCAGGCACGTCTCCTCCACTGGTCTGAAGCCGCACAAGGACACATGTTTTCCTAGTGTTTAGTATGGTGCCAGCCACCAGCACATGCTCAATTGCCAATTTGCTGCATTAACATTGAACATTTATCAGTCCACTCAGCATGTATGGTCTTCCTGCTAGAAGCAGCTTCCCCTACTAAATAAATTCCTGGATAACTCAAAACTCAGCACCACTCTTGCATCAGTTTGAATTTCTGACTGTAAGCAGCAGAAACGAACTGTGAATAAAAGAAACAGAAAAGGAAGACCCCCTTTTGGAAAGCCTTGCAACAGTTCTCAGAATCAAGTCAGGCTGGGCCACAAAGCCTGGGCCACACCACCGGGACTGAGTGGCCCCACTGGACATTCTGGATGGCACTTCTGTCCCTGCCCACCCTCCAAACACTTGATGCAGGTGCAGATGTCTCAATTCTCCCTGAATCTTCAAGCCCCTCCCTCAACAATCAAAGCCTGAGTCGGGAGCATCCAGGTAGCTGGTTTGAGATCAGGTGCCCACACCCCGGCTTCTCAGAAGTAGGAGGGAAGACCACCTGGGCCCTTTGGATTTCCCGGCACTCTCACAGGGCAGACCTCGCCCTCCCATCGGCCCAACTTCACCTTTACCTCCCCAAGAATCCCATCCCCCATGGCTCCCAACTCAAGCAAGAATGAATATTTGGATTCTGGGTAGTGTTTCCACCACCACCATGAGACACAGCGCCATCACAGCATAGAATCCCATCTTCAACTTTCAGAATCACTTTTGCCATCAGACTTTTCTTAAAGTATCTGAATTTAAGCAGAAATAAGCTCTCTTACTTGATGTGCAATTGAATCAGTCATATATTCAGGCGTTTACAATGTGCTAAAATCTACAGCCACGAAGAAATACTGTTGCAGTTGTAACTTTAGCCTCCGGTTACCAAGGAAGGCTGGGGACATTCTCTTTTGGAAGATATTTGGAAATAAGATTAGCCCCCGTATAGAACTAAGTTGTTCCAAGCTGAGTGGGCTGGGTGTGGGGGAAGCAGTGGTTGTAATCTGGGCTGTAAACCACTGAGAGTGGCTGCGTCTCCTAAGGCAACTTGGCCCCAGGATTCTCAGCCCAATGGTTGACGCCTCCTCCTCTTCTGTCTCTCTGCTCTCACCCTAAGATTGTCTGTCTAAATCACCTGCTAGCTGTCCCAGATGTGTCTTCCGACATATGGATTCCTTGGTATGCGGCGGTGATACAGCAGGTCAGGCTGCTACCTCCCAGTGTCTGCAATCTGCTCATTTCCCACTCCCCCTGACAGGCAGTCACTGATTCCACAGCTGTCCTGATGAGAGGTCTAAGCACTGCAGAGTGGGCGATGCAGGGGTAGACCACACAATGATGATGCAAAGGGGCAAATCTCTGCTCCTCACTCCATCCCTACATTCCTGTTACTAAGGTCCTGCGAGAGTGGGACTGTTGTCATTTCTCACATTTAGGGTATAGACAAGGTGGGCAAGTGACTGCACTCCTGTGCTCTCAGCTTTCCTCCTGACAAATGGAAATGACTCCCCATCCTGTTTGGCCCATTCATAACTAGTGTAAAATGGGATGATTTTGGAGGTTGAAAGGCTTTCATTCTGAAATCATCAGGTGCCACATCTATTATGATGTCACAGCTTGAAAATGTACTGGAAAAGGCAGATTCTGGTCACCTTGAAATACTTTCAGCAAACAGTCCCTGGTTTTCAATAAAATATGGACATGCAAATATATTACATGAAATGCTGGGTGTATGTGGCTTTTACTCAAGGATCTGGGTCAGTGGGCTCAGTGGGTTCAGAGTTTCTGCTAGGTCACTATTTGCCAACAAAACAGCCTTTGCAGAGAATAAGCTGAGACGTTTGAGGGGATGTTTATTCCTCCTGCGAAGAAGTTGGCTTGGGGGATCCTCACAGGCCTGACCTCCTACAGCTGTAGGAGACAGGGCAGTGGGGACAGTGCGCCTGGCACCTCCTGGCATGTGCCCCTCTACTAGCCACGTTAATTGGGGAAACGAGAAGAAATGTGCCAATTAAATCCAACAAATTTGAACCAAAATCTAGCCTTGGCCAGGACAGAAAAGTAGGGGAAAAGGAAGTTTTTCTGAAGCTCTTTATGTTCTCTGTCATGTCTCTAGGTAAACGTATAAAGGATGGGTATTTTTCTTGTTTTAATAAGCTACACGCATTCATGAACATTCCAAAACAAGGCAACTGATGGAGATGTTCTAAGTATGTGTGTATGTGTACAAGCCAGCCATGAGTGAGAGGCCGCTTCACTGACTGACACCGTGTGCTGTTCCAGCGAGTTAGCCTTGAGGACTGGCTGTGCTTACCTATAAAATTTTTTTGTATTTTTAGTAGAGATAGGGTTTCACCATGTTGGCCAGGCTGGTCTCGAACTCCTCACCTCAGGTGATCTGCCTGCCTCTGCCTCCCAAATCCCTGGGATTACAGGCATGAGACACCATGCCCAGCCTGTTTTGCCATCCCTATTGTCACTGGGTACTGCCACATGGCAGCCAAATGCAAACCATGCACAAACACCAAGCTGCAGTGTTGATGCCTCCGGAGTAAAGAGTGGCCTAGCATGCTCAGCTGAGCACTACTCTGTGCTGGAGCAGTGACGGTCCTGATTGCTCAGTCATTGCTTGGTGGTACTGAATTTACACATTGCATTATTCAGAGATTATTGATTCCTTCTGGACAAGGCACCTTCAGTTTGAATCATTGCCACCAGATCAAGTGGTCCCTCATTAAGTATATAGAAGACTCTGGCAGACTCTCCCTGGCAGGGAATAGCTAAAAGGAAAGCATATGAAAATCAAGCTAGTTAGTACTGCTTTATCCACTAAAAAAAGTCTGGACTGCATTGTCAGGATAGTTTTTCTATACCCTATTCTCTTGACACCCTTCAAACATGGGATAGGAAAAAAAAAAAGGAAGAAAAATCAATCCTCGTGAAAATAAAGAAATGGTGGCATTACAAACCACCTAGTAGAAAATGCAGTGGAATTTGGAAGAACAATGAAAGCAGACCCACACCTCCTCAGACTTTGGCCAACATTTTGGTTTCTCTAAAGGCAAATGTTGCATCCTGAAAGGCCCTGCAGTAATAGGAAAGCCACATGGTGTAAGGGAAGTGTGAGGACCTGTGGGATAGCTCAGAGGGTGTTCTTTCTGTCTCTGTTTCCCTCACCCCAATCTTCACTGCCTCCTGGCTGAAAGAAGCTTCCAGAAGAGAGTGTGGAGGAAGCAGAGAAGCAGCCTGAGCGGCCACAACCCCCAGCACCCTCAGCAGAAGGCACACTCCTGGACATGCCACAACACATGAATTATTCATACTCTGGAGAAGAGAACACCAAAAAACATAACAGAAAACTATTCAAATTAAAGTCTTGGAACTGCCATTGAAAAAGTCAAAATACATCCCAAGATAAAATCAAGACACATCCTGGTAAAATTACTAAATCTCCAGGATAAAGAAGGAATCCCCTGGACATCCAGGTAGAAAAAAACAAATGAACTAAAAGAAGTAAAAATGAGGCCAGCCCTAAACCGACCACAGCAATGCCACGTTCAGCTGACCATGTTCAATGCCAGAAGACACTGAAGCAATGCCCATGAATTTTGAGCAAAGGAATTTCTGTGACCCATGTATTTAAACCCAAACAGGTTGCCCCTGTAACCCCATGTACACAAATGGGCAAGAAGATTCAAGCATTCTCAAAACTTCAGGGAACAGAGCACCAATGAACTATGGAGGGTGGGAGGTGGGTGGGAATGACCTGAAAGTGGAATCTGAGAATCTGGTCAACCAAAAAGTAACATAAACCAAAAATGTTAGAACCTGTCTACCCAGGTGGGGCTCTTGCAGCAGCAGCACTGACATCATGGGGATCAGGGGCAGGGGTTAGGAATACAGACCCCTTCATATCTCACCTCAGACCCACTGCACCAGAATTCATATTCTAACAAAATACCCAAGCACTTAGTATACACTTTAAACTTTAAGATCCACTTTTCTAGGACAAAGAAACCATAGCGGAAGAACAGGCAACGGCAGCCGAGCAGCTAAGAAACAAACACCTGTGTATTATGGCAGAGAACAGAATGTAACAGCTACAGACCTCATCAATGCAAAAGTAGCAACATAAGAAATCCAGAGTGGGGGCTGGGGGAAGGAAAGGAAGTAGGAAATCAAGGGATACTGTGAAAATGTTTAAATGTGAATAAATCTTGTCTTCACTCTGCCCAGAAAAACTTTACAAAAATTGAAATAACTTGTAATGAAGAAAAACATTTTCCAACTTTAGCAATTTCATTTTTTAATCTATTAAATTCAAATCAAACATATTGCTTTTAATTTTAAAAAAGGTATACAGTAAGTTTCTATTTTTGTAAGTGTGTTTGAGTTTACCTAATTAGCTATCATTCTATCAGCCAGATAACTGTGCACCAAATGTTAATGATTTCCTCTGGATGGTGGAATTGAAGTAATTGTTTGTCTTTTTAAAATTTGTACTTTCGTATATTACTTGATTTAAAAAGCAAATAATAGCATCTACTATTTTCACACAAAAAAGTTCTTTAAAAGCATAATCAGAAACATTTTTATTTTAAATAACAGAACATATTTAAATAACATTCTAAGTAGTACTTAGATTCCATAAATCTGAAGGAAAAGGTAATTAAAATGAGGTTAAAAGAAGCCAAGCAGGGTGATAAGCTGGCTAAAACCTGACCTGCTCCCCATCACTAAACACTGCTTCTGCATTAGGATGTTATAAAACCTTAGCAATGCTTCTGTTAGGAAGCTTCTCAGAAGGGAGCAAACCCTCTGTCTCTCCTGGACCTGGGGCCCCTCAAGCTCAGTGCCTGCAGCGTTGGCAGTAGGAGAAGCTCCGAATTTACTGCCCCTGCTTGGGCTCACCAAGGGCTGCCTTTCTTTCTCTATCCTTTTCTGCTTTCTGCATCTCAAAAAACCAGATACAGAAAAGCTCCCAAATTTTAATAGCTGAGCTGCATAATAAGACACCCCGCCCCTTTAATACATGACTTTCTGAGCCATATCCCAGACCAACAGTTCTTATATTTTGACAATTATCAGAATCACCCAGGGAAAGTCAGTAAAAATATTAAAGCCCAGGCCCTCTCCTCCTCATGGCTTTGGGACCTGCAGTCTTTAGCCGCTGTCAGGTGAGTCAGAGGGAACTGAATCCAACTCTGGAGATGGGCCAGGGTATTAGAGGGCCTCAAACCTTCCCTGGTGGCTTTCAGTGCAGCCAGGGTAGAGACGGGGCTTCACCATGTTGATCAGGCTGGTCTCAAACTCCTGACCTAAGGTGATCCACCTGCCTTGGCCTCCCGAAGTGCTGGATTACAGGTGTGAGCCACCATGCCTGGCTGAGACAGATTATTTAACTGCTCCTCATAGCAGCAAGTTTCACCTCTCCCACTTGGCTGAGAGAAAACTCCACAAGGGACTGCTGGTCCGAAAGAGACTGCCCTGGGAACTAGAATCCCTAGGGTATTTCAAATCCACTTTCAAAGGGTGTGCTGGCTGAACATGTCAGCGTACCCTTTGAAATTTATTTGATAATATCATGGAGGCTGAGCTTTTCAAGGCCATAGAGTGAACTGCTTAAGAACACTCTGTAACTAGTCTACTTCGGTTTAAACTCCAGCGGTATGACGCAGGGAAAACTATTTAACCTCTCTCTGTGCTTCAGTGTCCTCATCTGTAAAATGGGGATAATAATGATATTTGCCTCAGAGGAATGCATGGGAATTAAATGAGTTGACGTTGTAAGTGTGCATAGGACATATAGTAAGCACTATGTATATGTGTGTTATGACTATTCTCTAATTGTATCTACATATCTGAATGCAACCAGCCTCCTCTCTTCTTTCAGTTCCATGTACCAAGCTGATGCTTTGCCCTGCATGCCCCCATCTAGTTCATCATCTAGTTCTTCCTTGGTGGTTAGAGCTCAGGCACCAAGGGTAGCTTTCTTGTTTTGTTCCCCACCTCCTACCACAATCCTGGTCATCGTGATCTCACCAGAGCCTATGAGCCTCCCCTCATGATTTTGTTCATGGACGTGAAGGCTGGCTGGGACCTCAGCCATCCCTTTAGTAATAATTCCATTAAATAACTGTATCCTGTCAGCCCTGAGAAATGGGATGTCATCACCTGGTGCTGCCCTTGGTCTTGACCTGATCAACAGCTTAATCCATGAAGTAGAGGAAAAGTATTTAATGGGATGTATATCAAATCAGGAAGTGACAGAAAGCTGTAAAATGACTAAAATGCTAGGGAATGAGTTAAGATTCAGATTGATCACATGGGGATTGGAATTCTGGATTAAAGCCAAGAGGAGGTACTCTTTATACGGGACAAATGCAAATTATAAATCGGGGCACCTTGGCTTTGCAGCACAATATGTGAAGGAGATTGAGGTGTTCAGGTGAGTATGCACTTCCTGCAATGACCCAGGGTGGATCTGCATCCCAGAAAGGGCTCACCCACTATCCTCCGAATTAAGTGCATCCCTTCCAAAGAGTCTTGTATTGTTATGGAATCCATAGGTCAATAAGAATATCAGTGACTGGAGTTTGCACATCATTCGTTCATTCATAGACCCACTCACCATTATTTATTTCAGGCTTTATTTTTGCAAGTAATTGGCCTAAGAGTTACTAAAAGAAGAATGTTTGGTTCTTCAGAAGGTCTAAGATTAGAGGCTGGAAACCATCAGAACGTGCATTTGATGAAGTATAATCTTTCCAACAATCAGAAAAAAAAGTGAACTTCCTGCATTAGGTGCATACTCAGGCTCTCAAGGGAGGTAAGGGAGTGTCTAGAGAATTGCTACTATGTTAGGCAGCTGGGACCCTCAGGTCCTCTTCCAAGGCACTAGTCCATGGTCCTATGAATCACATGATAAAGTTGAGGCAGGTAGTGGGAAGCTGAGGAAGAGGGAGACTAAATTAAATGTCCTTCTTTCATATCCTAGACAGCAAGACTTCTTCTTGCCTCTAGGCTGCTCCTGTTCTGTTTCTGCCCTGACCTGAAACCAAAGTGACTCCTGATCCATTGGGTCTCACCTCTATGCACATAGCATAAGTGCAGAAGTTAAATACAACTTAAATCTGCAAGGGTATCATGTTTTAGCTGTCGGGGTGGCAAAGATCAAAATATATGATGCTAGCTAGTGGTTGACCCTCATACTTCATGGGTTAGAGATTATCTAGCACAATATTTTGAATGAAAATTTGGCATCATATATCAAAATTTAAAATGCATACACTTTTACACTTCATAACCCCATTTCTGGGAGTGTATCATATAGAATATACTTGGATTCCCACGGAGCACCCTATTGTACAAGGATGTTCACTGCAGCATTTTCTCTCTCTCTCTCTTTAGAAACAGGGTCTCACGATGTTGCCCAGATTGGACTTGAACTATTGGTGTTAAGCAATCCTCCAGCCCAAGTAGCTAGGATTACAGGTATGTGCTACTTTGCAGCATTCTCTTAGGCTCTGGCAAAACATTTCTATCTTGTCATTTTTATGGTGGCAAAATACATGTAACTGAATATTTATCATTTTAACCACTTGTAAGAATATAATTTAGTTGTATTAAATCCATCCATATTATTATATAACCATCACCACTATCTACATCCAGAACATTTTCATCATCCCCAACATGAAATTCTGTACTCATTAAACAATAACTCCCCATTTGCCCCTGGTAACCTCTATGCTACTTTCTGTCTCTGTGAATTTGCCTATTCTTCCCCATGTAAGTGGAATCATACAATATTTGCCCTTCTGTGTCTGGCTTCTTTCATCTAGTACTTGTATTAGTCTGTTCTCACACTGCTGTACAGAAAGAGGTTTAACTGACCCACATTTCTGCAGGGCTGGGGGAGGCCTCAGGAAATTTACAATCGTGGCAGAAGATGAAGGGGAAGCGAGGACCTTCTTCACATGGTGGCACAAGAGAGAAGAGTGATGAGTACGAGAAATACCACCAGAAGCTTATAAAACCATCAGATGTCGTGAGAACTCACTCACTATTACAAGAACAGCATGGTGGAAACTGCCCCCATAATCCTAATACAATTACTTCCCTCCCTCAAGACATGGAGATTACAATTAGATGAGATTTGGGTGGGGACATATAACCAAAACATGTCAGTACTGTACTGTATATTGTTTCTAAGATCCATCCACATTGA
Organism: Cebus imitator; assembly: GCF_001604975.1. Lineage (NCBI taxonomy): Eukaryota > Metazoa > Chordata > Mammalia > Primates > Cebidae > Cebus > Cebus imitator. The sequence goes on from NW_016107592.1 coordinate 1,203,508, forward strand.
AGCATACATCAATATTTCATTCATGTTTATGGCTGGATAGTATGCCATTGAATGTATATACCACATTTTATCGATTCATCTCTTGATGAACGCTTGGTTTGTTCCCACCTTTCGCCTCTTGTGAATAATGCTGTTATGAACGTTGCTGTACAAATGATATGTTCAAGTCTCCGCTTTCAGTTCTTTGGGGCAGCATTCTTTTTGATGACAAAAAGATTGAAAACAACCACAACACCTATTAATAGGAGACTAGTCAAATAAGTTCTGGTACATCCATACATGAGAATACTATGAAACTCCTTATAATGAGGCAGGTTTATGAGTCTTGGTATGGAATCATCTGTAAGATATATTATCAAAAAAGGAGAAGGAGGAAGAGAAGGCCCATGCAGAGAAGGCAAGAAGGAAGCAGCAGCAGCAGCAAACAGAGGAACTGAGTGCACGCCTGACACCTAGGCTGTCTCTGGAAGCCTTCACAAAGCCAATGAGAGTGGTGCTCTGGGAGGCCACTGGGCCTGGGGTCAGCGGTGAGGGAAGGCTGTGCTATATGCCCTTTGGAAATATTTGAATGAACTGGATGTTTTAACTTCTCAAAATTTGTCCATACTTTAAATCAGCATATGATCTTTTAAGGTCCTGAGTGCGGCCATAGGTCCAGTAGCAGGTGGGAGTGTGTGACAGCAAGGAGGCTACAGAACACCCTGGGAGATGAAGGCAGAGGACCAGCTGACATTTATCACTGCAAGCCCTGGACACATCACCACTGCCGCCCCATCTTCAAACACCGAGCTCACTGTTAACAGCTTCCCAGATGCCTTGTGGCCTCTTGGTTCCAATCCCTCATTTCTTCTTTTCTTCCTCTCCTCCCCAGAAAAGTAATTCGGAGAGCTGCAAGCTGAAAGGTGTAGGTTCCCCCTGCCTGGCTGTTCATGTTTCAGACTGCTGGAGAGAGAGGCCGTGGAGTGAGGCTTCAAAGCTGCAAGAACACCCTGCCCCAAGGCAAGTCAGTGCTCAATCAGGAAAGGCCTCTGCCACCCACTTCCAGGCCAGACACATGGAAAAGGTGCCTGCTCCAAGCCAGAACAGACCTCACATGATGATAATCAAATCATATTTGAAAATGAGATGAGGAGGGGAGTCAGAACAAAAGCCTATGAAAAGAAAAATAAGGTGGAAGCTGCAGAAATTGGTGTTCTGTATTCTAAGGCCTTCCTGGCTCCTGGCAGGGTTTGAGATTAGTGTTGATAATGGTTTCACCGTAGGACCACAAAAAATCAATAGAACTGGGACTGAGGCAGGATCCATTTATCTTCTTGGGGTGAAATAGAAGGTGTGATTTTAAAAAGACAAATTATACTGAATGCGTGTAATTGATGTGCATACACAGAACCATGCAAAGCGGGCCAACTGCACACAATTGCACAATATCAGGCATTACTCTCATCAAGAGTTTTTGTAACAATGCCAACCCCAGGACACAGTTCAAGTACTCTGGAGAGTCGTACTAGGGATTGAGTTCTAGAATGTGTTGCATTATTTTTGCATGATTAATTATTTGTTTGAAAAGGTGAGGAAGAATACTAAAAGGGAAAGCCAATTGGCAGGTCCTGCTTTATAATAAAATGACTTGCTTGGGACAAGGCTTCAGAGGTCACTTAATCTATCCCTCTGCCTCTCATTTAAATGGATTATTTCTCTATTGAATTATTTTTTCCCCTTAAAGGTCTTTTGTGAGTTTCCTGTATTGAGCTATATGTACTCTTCTCATGAACAGAAATGATGGCCTCATCACCTCTATAGTGTCAATACCTGACGTACAGGAGGCTCTCAAAAGATGCTGTATTTATTAATTGATTAATTCTCTAATTAAGAGAGACCTTGTTTTTCAACAGAAGGCTATCTTTCCATTTCAGAGCTGGGTTTTTCTCATGCAGCTTTCTTATCTAGCTGGCAGTGCTAAGCCAGTCTAGTTGAAAGATTCAAGTTAGTCCCTGAAGACATAAATTGCCAATGAGGAGGTGGGCAGGATGTATAGCAGCAAGAGAACTACTTTCCATGTCTGGCGAGTACCAGCTTGGGGGCCAGAGGACCCAGGACAAGGAATACCTCCTCAGAGTTCACTGTGTGCCTGCAGCCTATGTACTTAACATCTTTGGAGACAGAAATACAGAGCAATACCCTTCAAGAAAGGTGAGAAAGAGCAGACCTTGGTCCACAGGAGACCCTTCTTCCTGGCTTAACCAAGGCCACTTTTAAAAGCTTTCCTTAGCCTCCAATAAAGCCAGCTAATGTTAGCACAGTATCACAAGACCACCTGAGGCAAGACACCTTACAGGCTCTCTGGTGGTACCGCCCCATACCATGTCTACAGTTTTCTTCTGTCCCTAGCCTGGACCTGGGAGCTGTCAGGCAATATTCTCATCCTTCTTTTTCCTTCTTCATAAGGCCTGGGCTGTGTCCTGCTCTTCTTCTCTGAAGATGATCCTTCCTCCTTTACTAAGATGTAGGATATGAGGAGTTAGCAGTTCACCAAATTTCCTTCTCACCTGAAGATATTTTTAACTACAGTCCATAGTATTTCTGCATCCAAGTCATCTGCCCTTTCCTCGCTTGGGGACCTCGCCAGTTCCAGTGAGAGGCAGCCCTTGTCCTCCAGGAACTCTCAGACCATCCCTTCTCTTCTCATATCTGCTTTTATCCTCTTCAGATTAGACTCAGGATGGCTTTTTCAAATATTCCTTCTCTGTCTTTCAAATTGCTCTTTCTAGTCACAGTCCCCTTCCCTTAGGATATGAAGCTGATCAAATCTTCCCCATTCCAACTACAGTGACTCAAACAAAAAACCTTCTGGCATGCTGATTTTCCCTCAAGCTCTCTTTTTTCTTTCCCTTTTCTTCTTAAATATATGCCTAACTGCTTCCACTTCCTCAACCCACTCAGCCTTCCAACTAGGGAAGGGGTTGTCTCCATCATGGCTCTGAAATTCACCATCACCAGTGACTGATGAGGCATTGGATCTACTTGACTCACTACCCTGCACAGCCACCTGGCTGAAGCTGACGCCATGAAACTGTCTTCCTAGCCCAGCCTTCTCCCACTCAGCCTATGCGGTGCTTCTGACTCTGCTCTCTTCCTGCCTCTCTGACTGTGACTTGTTTCCCCTTCCTGGTTATCTTCTTCCTCCTGCCACTATCTTGTCCCTCAAAGCCCAGTGCTTATCCTTGATTCTCTTTCTCTATCTCTATGTTCTCTCCCTTGGCATTCTCATCCCAGTGTACATTTTCAAAATCTATTAAACACAAGGCATGGGACACTGTGTTAGGCACTGTTGTTGTGGTAAATTATAATTCTTTCAAAGCCTCACAGACAAAGGGTAAAGGAAAAGACAGATAAATAAATAAATGATTTAACACAATATATTAAGAAGTTCCTGGCTCAAAATGGGGATGGTATCCCCAAAACACTCACACATTTTTTAGCAGAATTACTACCCAAGCTTAGTACATGCTCATCCTAACTCTACTGCCTAAAACAGAGATTGTGTGAAGAAAAAGGTAATAAGGCCCACCTTCTGTACCTGCCTCAGAGACTCAGGGCTACTACTAATGAGGAACTGGGCTATGTTATGAGTCGAGAAAGTTTTCACTTCATTACTTACATTCTCTTCCTTGCCCAGAAAACATCTATACATAGCATAGCTGCCCAAGGACTAGAAATAGTGCAATGCCTTCTGAGAACCATTGGTCCTAGGGGAAAATCACTCTGTGAGACGGGGTAAAGACAGTCGTGTCCCAGAAGTGTTGCATGCAGGAAACTGTATTTTTCACATATTGCATCAGACTAGAAGAACTGAAGAACCAGAGCTTTAGCTCTCCCATGCCACCTGAGCAGAGCAGAGATACATCAAGAGAAAGCATTTTAGGTATGAGAAATTCAACTAGGACCTACACACATTGATCTCCTCCACAGCTGGTGCAAACTGAGAAGAGAATTAAATCATCCTGAAAGTGAGCAGAAATGTAGTCCTAGGACAAGCTATAAACCCTGCCTGTAAAACCTCACTGGGTTGCAGCAAATTCCATTTTGCTTAAAATAGAAGGGAAAATAACAGCTATTATAGGAATGGGAACACCATTCTGTAGTGTGATAGGAAGAGCACCCCTCTAAAAATGAGATACTGCAGAATTGAAAAGAAAAATTCAAGAAACTGTTTGCTTTTTCAGGAGTGCACAAGAAGTCATGACCTTTAAGTCAGAGGGGGAGAAAGTCACAAGGAGGAAAATAAGTTTAGACGAAAAGGAAGGTGCATCCAAAATGGAAGAATAGTAAGGAAATTAAAAATGTTATAGCAGAAACAAAGCCAGTTTGCAGGGAAGAAAGAGTAGTACTGAAGCTTCAGAACATCAAGTCAGTAATATAGAAAGCACATGTGAAAGAAATTAAAACAACTGGGCAGAAGGTGAAAGATTTGGGAAACAGAGAGAATGAAGAACCACAGGTAGATGATCAAGATTCCTAAAAATAGAATGCACCACAAATAAAGAAGAGAAATGAAAGATACAATGTAATAAAATGTTACTGAGTTGAAGACAAAGGTTTCTGCCTACAGACAGATGGGCTCACCAGAAAAAATCAGCACAAGGAGACCCTAGACACATGCTGGAAAATTAAGATAATGTCACAGTGAGAAAGCAGGCTATTCACAAGTTGAATAAGGTGGCTTTAGACATTTCTGTGAGACAGCAGACCTGAGAAGTGAGGAGACACAGACAATGACAAAGGAGATCTTTTCTATCAGCGGGAAAGGATAAATTACTCAGGGAATAAAGCCGAGACCCAAGTTAGCTCCTGGGAAATGAGCTAAATCCCTACTTTACACCCAATCCCTAAATGAATCCCTGCTGGATTAAATATTTAAATGAAAAATTGAGCTATAAAAGTAGTATAATAAAACACAGATGACCATTTATATAACTTTAAGGAAGAAATTTCAAAGAAGGAACCTAAGGTAAAAAGCACATAAGGAAAAAGACTGATAGACCAAACTACATTAAAAAGTTAAATTTTGCTAAAACAAACAAACAAACAAACAAACCCTACAGGTCTAAAACAAATTATGAAACTCAAAAGAAATGAAATATACGTGGCAAAGGTTGATGTAATGTAACTCAGTAGAAAAATGGGTAATGAATATGAACAGCCATTCAAGATAGAAGAAATACAAATATGTTTTTTAATCCAACTGGTAATCAAATTTTAAGATCCAAATTAACACAACTAAGATTTAACATTTTTTTTAACTGTCAGACTAACAATGAAAAGAATTACAGTGATCATTGTTGGAAATACTAGAGAGAAACAGTCACTCACATGGGCAGCTGGGATATGAAGGGCTCATCAGTACAACATTTCTAAATAGCCATTTGGAATTTTTATTAAAAGCCTTAAAAATGAGAAAAACTTTAATCCAAAACTTCTACATGTTGGAATTTATCTTAAGAATATCATCCACTATGGCCGGACACAGTGGCTCATGCCTGTAAATCCCAGCACTTTGGGAGGCTGAGATGGGCAGATCACTTGAGCCCAGAAGTTCAAAACTAGCCTGGGCAACATGGCAAAAGCCCATCTCTACAAAAAATAGCTGGGTGCGGTGTTGTGTGTCTGTAGTCTCAGCCACTTGGGAGGCTGAGGTTGGGAGACTGCCTGAGCCTGGGAGGATGAGGCTGCAGTGAGTCATGATTGTACCACTGCACGTTCACCTGGGTGGCAGAGTGAATGATACCTGCCTCAAAATAAATAAAATAAAATAACGTTACTCATTAAGCTACCAAAAACCTGTGAATAAGGAATCTCATTTGTAGACATTGTTTACTATTCTTAGGAAAGTGAAATTACCTCGATGTCTAAGTTTAGTGAAGTAAGTTGCGGAATTTAATATAAGGCAATTGCTAACATAATAGCATGGGCATCAACTGACATGAAGGCGATAAATAACATATTGTAATAAAAAAGCCATAAAACATTATGGCATAATTTTGTATCAAAATAATACATGCACATTATACCAAAATATTAGCAGTAGTTATGTCTACATAGCACTATTACAGGAGATATTTTCTTTATGTTTATTTGTATTTCTACTTCTTCTACCATGAATATAAATTATGTGTACCTTTTTAAAAGCTTGTTTTAAAATACAACTAAAATTCTCAAGAGTTCAATTGCTGGATCACATGATATGCACAAGTTTTGGTTAGTAAGAGGTGGTGATACTCTTTTTTAACGTGGTTGTACCATTTTATATTCCCACTAGCAATGGACGTAATTCAGTTTCCCTGCGTTCTCACAAGCATTTGTTATAATCTTTTTTTAATTTTAGCCATTCTGATTGGTGTGTAGTGATATATTATTGTGGTCTTAATTTGCATTTTTCTTAATTTATGCTACCTAATGGCTAATGATGTTAAACTTATTTTCATATGCTTATTGGTCATCTCCAGAAAAAATAAAAACAAAATATATGTTCACATAAAAAAAACCTGTACATGAATGTTATAGCAGCTTCATTCTCAATTGCCAAAAACTGGAAACACCCCAAATGCCTCTCAATGGATGAGTGGTTAAGCAATCTGTAGTAAATCCACACCATGGAATGCTACTCAGCAATAAAAGTAATGGACCATCAATATTCACAACAACTTGTGTGGATCTCAAGGAAGTTAGATCCACTCAGGCTGAGATTATGTGAGTAAAAAAAAAAAAAACGCCAATCCCTAAAAGTTACATACTATATGAATCCATTTATACAGCATCTTGAAATGACAAAATTGTAGTGATGAAGAACAGATTGGTTGCCAGTGATCAGGGAGGAGGAGGCAAGGTGCTGGCTGTGGCTATATAAGGATATTGCCAGGGAAGCGTGCGATACAACTGTTCTGTATCTTGACTGTGGGGTAGTCATACAACTCTACATGTGATAAAACTGAACAGATCTAAACACACACACACACACACACACACACACACACACACACACACACAAACTGGAGATATTTGACTAAAGTCAATCAATTGTATCAATGTTAATTTCCTGATCATAACTTGGTACTATAGTTACATGAGGTGTTACCATTAGGATAAACTGGATGAAGGGTGAATGGATCTTTCTTAATATTTCTTACAACTTCATGAGAATCTATAATTATCTAAATAAAAAGTTTTAGAAAACCACAATGAGACATTAAAATGTGCAATGAAAATGCAACAAAGAAAGTGCACTGAGAGACCCTGAGGGTGAGGCAGGCAGGATGGGTATTTTGCCAGACAAGAAATTCCAGAGTCCTTCCTGGAAGAGGCTATGACTTGAGGAGTCTGGAGGTACTGTGAGGAAGAAGAGCATTCCCAGGCATGGGGTGATGGAAGATGGGGATGTGGCATCAGTTGGTGATGATTGTACCTCCAGAGCCTCAGGTGCCTACTGCGGAGGGGTCAAGAGCAGTGCAGACAGGGAGAGGTGATGCTCTGGGGGAGGGGGGTTCAACTTTTTTCCCACTGTCATGATATTTCATGTATTCATCACATCATTTATTCATTCATTCACTTACTTGTTCAACAAATATTCTCCATGTGTCAGATGCAGCATTATGCCTTAGGAATAAAAGGTTAAATAAAAGATCATCCTTTCTACCTCACCCCACAAAGATCCTGCTGGGAAGATAGACAAGTAAACAGAAAATGCAAATACACTGTGTGACAGCTGCCATGACAAAATATACTATGTGCATATGGAAGGGGTACCTAACCCTGGAGGGCTTCGTGGAAGAGATGGCACCTGGGCTAAAACATGAAGGATCAATTAAAAAAAATACAAATGAATGGAAAGTGGGAAAGAATGGCCTTCAAGGCTAAAGGAATCAACAACTTGTATGACAGCCCAGAGGTGAGAGTTTACATCACAACTAGGGTAACCCAAGACTTTAAATGTGGCTGAAACACAGAGCTGGAAACTTGGTAAGCTGTGGATGAAGCTGGCAAGCTCATCAACCTAAGATCTCACGAAGTCCTGACTGCCATGCCAAGGGGTCCAGTCTGTCTCTTGAGGGTGATGGGAAGCCACTGAAATCATTTCCAAAAAGGAGGCTCATATTCAGCTGGGCTGAGTGGCAACAGAATGAACTGGGGAAGTGCAGGGAAGCTCCTACCTAGCCCTCATCTGTGCTGCAGGCCAACACTGTACATCCCTCCAGGAATCTCATGCAGTTTCCTGGGCTCCCTGTACTGTGGCCAGTGCAGTCCCCTAAGGAAGGGCTGAGCTCGGATGGTTTATGGAGTTCTGAGCTCCTGGGCCAGGCTCTCTCCAGTCCCCGATCAATTACTCCCTGTCACAAGCTGATCTTGTTCCAGTTCTTTACTTTCTGGATCATAAAGTTGTCCTCTGTGTGACTTAGGAGGCTCTCTGGTGCTGGGCATTTATAACCCAGAGATACCTGTGCAGTCAGCAGCCCCCATTAGTGTGCTGCTTGACAATTTAGCTGTCCCCTCCGAGGCCAGGATGAGATCTATCTGCTTCCCCAGGACTTGCTCGCCTAACATCAGGATGAGGCTGGATTGCTTCCCAGGCCGTGCTTTGTTTTGGCTTAGAAAGAGATAGAGCAAGAACTGCAGACTAGCAACATCTCAAGGAGGATTACATGGGGACAGGACTTCCAACCAGGCAGGACAGCATTCTGGACTTTGAAATGCCTGTTGGGAACAAGAGCAGTCTCAGGAGAAGCTTTCAGAAAAGTTCACACGGCAGGTGACACATGAGGACGGCCAGGGCTGGTGGAGCTGGCAGTGGGGAGTCCACCAGTCCACCTCAAACACTAGAGAGAAAGGGGGGGTAGAAATCCAGTATTCAGGGGCTGTGACAGTGGGGCCAGTGTGGTTTAGGTCAAAGGGATGGAATTCAAGCATCCAAGGAAGCAAATATGGCAATAAGGAAGTGGGTGAGATCTTGTTCCATTTCCTGCCTCATTGTGAGTGGAGAGATGAATGGGACAGGCCTCGCTCTAAAGGAGCTCACAGCATAGAGAGTGAGACAAGACAGCAAGGCTGCCCCTCTCCTCCTCTTTCAGACTCTACACACTCTATTTCCTTTAGGCAGCCACCTGAAGGCTGTGAGCCCCAGGGATTTTAAGGCCATTTACCTCGGAAGCCAAAGCACTGGGAAAGATCCTTCTGCTCTGCAGGGATCATCTTGTGTTGTGCTCAAAATGCTTAGGACAGGGCCTAACACATAGTAGATGCCCAGTCGGTATTTGTGGCATGGTTATCTTGCTTTAATCCCTTTTTCTCAGGAGACAAGAACTGAAACAAACTTGCCTTTGCCATACTGACCAGAGGCCTGGCCATGTTGTCCTGGGACCAGACTGAAGCTTGCAGCATGTGCCCTTTGCCCACAGAGAGCTGTGAGTGTTTGGCTCTCTCAGAGGAAAAGCCAAGGCCTCACAGCCTACGGCTTGAAATGAGAGACTCCTACAGAGCAGGAACCTGAAAACAGACTTCAGGCCATCATCTTCTCCCAAGAGCAGCCCTTGTGCTCCCTGGATCACCACATGGACTGCTGGGCCAGTGTCCCGGTGCCATAAATCACAGGCTTCCCCGGCCCCCGTGTTGTCTTTTTGGTCCCAATGTTGAGCTCACTGAGATTGTGACCTTTAGAAAACCAAAAAAGGAAAGCCAGTTTTTCCTCACAGGTGACCTGAGATTAAAGTTTTTAAAATGCAGCTTAAAAAAGTGGGGGCTGAGGGAGTCTCAGGGAGTGAAGGATAACAGAAATCAGCAGCCCTGGAAATGAGCCTGCTTCTAGATTTACCCATCAAAGGGAAGTTCTGGAAAAGTGTAACCACACACCACAACCTGGAGAAGCAGCAAAATGCTTACCATGGGGAACAGAGAGCCGTGCATGCAAGTAACAGGGGCTCTGCCTTGTTGGAGGGGTCAGCAAGACTCCCTGGGGACATGACGGTTCAGACAGACTTAGGGAATGAGGAGGGAAGAAAGGGAGGTGCAATCCAAGCAGGGTGATCAATATTGGAAAGGGTTCAAGTTGAAAGAAAATGTGGGGCAGGCAAGGAACAAAGAACAGGCCCTCAAAGGGGTACTCAGCCAGGGGAGAGTGTTTGCACTGGGGAGAGGGGTGAGGTCTACGGGGCCAGTGCCAGCAGCCCTAGTGAGCTAGAGTTCTGAGAAATCCCTCTCGATCTCTTCATCGGGAGGGCCAGAAAGGAGCATGCTAACAGAGTACTTTTTAAAATATTTTTCTTTTCAGGGCTGACACCCTTATAGAAACATAAACTGCAGGTCTCCACTCTGAAGCAGGAAAATAATTTGAATACCAAGGCTTTACCCCACCACTACTTCAAACCAAAGAAGCATTCAAACCAAAGCCCTCTTTGCAAGCATTTAACAAAGTCCCAGAGAGAGAGAGAAGACGGTGATAGTGCATCAAAGGCTGTAGGCCGATGCATCTGAACTTGCCAGCCCTCCTCCACAGTTACAGAAAGGTGGATGGGAGGAATACCCAGGCAATTAAACTGCAGCTCCGGTATAAAGACAAGAAAACCTCAGACAAAGTAGGCAGAGTCAAGAAGAAATCATCCAGCCCACATTAGAGCAAACGAGAGGTCTGCACAGAGCTGTCCTTAAATGTGAGCAGATGAAAAAAATGGCAAATATGCAAATTCATTATCAACTGCATAAAAAACAAGAAAGAAATATAGCAGCATAGCATGAAAAAGACACAAAAAGAACTCCATCTGGAAGAAAACATAGCCCAAGAAATAGAAAAAAGTTATCGTAAGGGTTTAATTTCCAAAAGAATTCAATAACACAAAAGCTCAAAAGCCAAATACAATGGAATAAAATTTAAAAGGGAGATTGCAGAGTTCAAGAAACAAATTGTGGATCAAAGTAACAATACAGTTGGCCCTCTGTTTCCACGGGTTCCACATGTGCAGATTCAACCAACCATGAATCAAAAACATTTTTTTAAATGCAACAATAAAAATAATACAGCATAACAGCTATTTATAATGCATTTGGTATCATAAGTAATCTACAGGTGATTTAAAGTATACAGGAGAATGTGCATAGATTATATGCAAATATTATACCATTTTATCGAAGGGATTTAGATGCCCAGTATCCCCAGGAGTTCTGGAACCAATCCTCTACAGATACTGAGAGATTAGTGTATTATAAAGCTAGTAAATAAAGTAAAAATGGCTAAAGAATGGATAGAGTTTAAAATTGAACTATCAAGATGGAGAAAATACATGGATAATAAGTTCTGAACACAGAAACAGCTCACAATAGTATGTAAAGGGCTACTAGCATCCCTAAGTTTGGGGCTCTATCCAAAAACAAAAACTAACCAACAAACAAAAAAGATATTCTAAAGCTTATAATAGAAAAATTTCTTAAAATGAAAAAAGAATCAGCAGGGTCAAAGGCATAGCCTGGTGAAATAGCTGAATTTCAAAGATAGAGAAAGAATTATTCAGCCAGCAAATAAAATAAGTAAATCACCTCAAAAGAAAACTTAGTTAGCCTCAGACTTCTCTATAGCTATATTAATAGGCTGAGGTTCTCCTGAATGTACTAGAATCTCAGGGAAGGGAGAGTCCTTCTAGAGGGGAAAGTTTTTTGATAACAAAATTCTATCAATCAAGCGATAGATAAATGAATTTGGTAAGGAGAAATTGTGATAAAGCAACCAAGAATTCTTATATTCATTTACATAAATAAAGTCAAAACAAGTCATAAACCTTAAATTGAAAAAAATTAAAAAGTAGTAAAAATTGGGAGATAGGGAAAGGTGAAGAAATGTCAGAAATAGTCAAGAATACCAGCTTCCTCATCCTTTATAGCAAGGGGTTAATTGGTACTATTTAAAACTGAAGTATGAAGTTTAAAATAGTGATTTAAATCCCATTGTTTCTATAACATTCTTTCTTAATCTTAAAATAATATTTCAGGAAATAATCTATCTTGTGGTGAAGAAGCACTTATCAAATGTAGCAATTCCTTCCATTTACATTTGTTTATTTGTCTTCATTTATATTTAACAAAGTTAAATTACGTGTTAAAGATTACCATGATCACATATTTCTAAAATTAGTTCAGACTTGCCATCCATCTTCCTAGTTATAGTGAAGATAGCTTATAGATACAGCTATAAAGTGATGTTGACCTAGATTTAACAGTGATAGTTTCTGGATTATTTTAAGTTGTATGTGTGTGTGTGTGTGCGCGCGCGCACATGCCCGTGCATTGAAATGTCAATAGAAATGTGTAACTTTAATGAAAACAAAAAGTCTTCTCTAAATATAAAAACATCACACACATGTAAGTAGAATATCAATAGCATTTTGTATAAGTTATAGTAATAATGATTTCCATGTTAGTTAATTCCCATTTGGTAGCCTTGAATGGAAAAATTTTCACAATCTCCCTCTCCACAGTTTCAGTAAGGCATTTGTAATATTGCCCCTCTGGTGCAGTAAATTCACTTTTCTCCCTATCTAGTCCTCCAATCAAATATTCAGAGCCTTTCTGATTTATGTCATCTGCGATCCAGCTCCACCACTTCCACTGTGATGCCAGAGACACACAGTAATTGGGAGGTTTGAAATACTTGCAGGAATCTTTATGTAACTTACTTAGAAGAGCTCTGTAGGTGTCTAATTCTTGGCTCCCTCAAAAACATGGCAGGATAGACAACAGAACTCTTCAGGCCCTGGCCAAGACTTCTGAGCTCACGTCAGCACATCTCAATTCTCTTCCCAGGGCAGACGTGAACGGGGGAAGGCACTCCCAGGTCTTCCTCCAAGGCTGCACTGTGAAATGTCTCCTGTTCTGCCTTCCACTCACTCCTTTCTCCCACCACCCACCAGTTTCTCTATTTCTAAATTACGCCCAACAGCAGTGACTCAAAAACCTGAATATCCTAGAACAGAAATTCTCCAAGTATACAGAAATAAATCTAAGGATACCAAAATTTCATAAAAAGAGAATCTGTGGTTGGGGAAGGATTACTATACATACAAATCACTGTGAGTAATACAAGTAAAAACCCCGTGATAGGGTTACCTGAATACTTGTACCATATATCTGTCATGGGCAGCCAGCTCTAATAAATAGTGGAGAAGGAGGAGTGGGCATATTCTGGTATTGATGGTCCTGTTTTCAGCCTAATGGTGCATTCATTCACTGTGGATGCTCTTATTAGGGCAGTTAGCACTTCAAGACACAATTTATGGAACCCGACCATCATTAGTTCTCCTCATGTTTACTCATTTGATTAGGCTAACTGCTCTTTTCTGAAAAAAATATATAGTCTGTTTAGGACTATGACTGCGCACATGAAGTTGAAGACAAAGGAATGCCAATGACAATACTGCTCAGTAATTTGTTCAGCAGATTCCATTTGCTTCTCTTGAGCTCCCTCCTACTTTGTGTCCAGCCCTGAGTTCAGGACTTTCTATTGTTTCCTTTCTATAATAACAGCCCCTCTGGCCTGGCAGTTATTCCACAACAGAGTCTTTTACAGTGGCTCGGAAGGACAGAGCTACTTGCTTAGACTGGAGATCAGGGACTTTGGCCTTCCTCCCATCTCTACATAAGGCCTGCTTCTTAATGGATGCCAACTGAAAATTGAAAAAAGCCAAGCTCCATGATTTCTATTTGACCTTGTTCATGTTAGTCGCAACCCTGTGATTCAAGGCCCTCTTTAGCAAAATGGAGCTGACAAAAGTACATAACCATAGGGTTGTTGCATACTCTGCTTGGGTCGCCATTAAAAAAAAATACCAGTCTGGGTAGCTTAAACAACAGAATTTCCTGTCTCACAGTTCTGGAGGCTGAAAGTCCAAGATCAAGGTGTCAGCAGGGCTGCTTTCTGGTGAAGCCTCTGTCCTTGGCTTGCAGATGCCACCTTCTTGCTATGTCCTTACATGGTCTTTTCTGTGTGCCATGCACAGAAACAGCACTCTGGTGCTTCTTTTTATAAAGACACTGGATTAGGGTCCTACCTTCATGATCTCATTTAACCTCAATTACCTCCTTAAAGGTTTTATAAACAAATGCCATCAGAGGGCATTAGGGCCTGCCTCAATACAGGAATTTTATGGGGACATAATTCAGTCCATGACAGCTGTGATGATAAGTTAATGCATGTAATATACCTAGGACAATGCTAGCACATATTACATGCTTAATAAATGTTAGTAATTATTATTATTCTTGTTGTTATTGTTATCACTATTATTGAGGCATGACAGGCTAACATTTGGGGAATAGTGAGTGCCCAGGATTTCATGGTCAAAGTTCCCTCTGCATAAGTGTCTTGATGGGCTGTGTAAGGTAAGAAAGAGAATGGCCTTCATTCTATTAATAAATTCAGGTTAGCTCAGCTATTTTCACACTTGGATCTGACAGCAGTGAGAAGACTGTATGAAAACAAGAGAGCTAAATGTAATGTAGTGGCATTTTCCCAAAGACTGAATTTTTGCAATAATTTTCACAAATATGAAATCCTTAAATGTTTAAATTCTGAGTTTATAATTTTAAAAAATTTTTGTTGGTGTTAAGCTGACCTTCCTTTAATGAACAATGCAACAGTGATGGTAAAGAGCTTTGTTTTTGTTTGGAGAGTGTGTATGTGTGTAACATCCTTAAATCAAAAGTTTCTAATAGCAACCTGACATTTTAGAGAACATTTTTGGTCACAAGGTCGGAAGAACACAGGCTAGACTAAGGTCCAATATGAACTGGAAAATAAGAGTTTTATGTCCCAGGCCTCCATCCTCAGATGCGTAAATGGGATCACGACATCGCTTGGGTGTTTCCAAGTGCTTTGGCTGATACTGAACCTCAGTTGGCCCCTCAAGCTAACATCTGGAATCGGTTGCATGTTGGCTGAGATGCTCCATGTCACACACACAGACAAGATGTGTCAACGCACATGCTCATTCGTGAGGAATGGCAATTAAGAAAGCCTTGTTAGGCCATGCTGCATTTGACAGGAATGACTTAAAAGGAACCGTCTCAGAGATAAAGCACCTCTAGTTGGCCCATCCTTGATAAATTCACTGAACATCCTGCCACCACTTTTCCCAAGTGAACAAAAATGGTTTCATGGAATAATCATGAGGGATTATTCCAGCACTCACATTCTTTAATCATCTGGAAAAGAGTCACTCCCTGAGCTTCTGAAATAAAGCTGAAGAACTGGCAACTGAGCTATCGCATCCTGACCTAATGTGTTAAGCCTGAATTTATAATCTAAGGTGACATGCAAAATGCAGACTTCCTTATTTGTGTCTCATTCCCAAGTTATTGGGAGTGAAATCTGTGTCTGACGGCCACTATCTGTGGCAAACATGTTTTCTGCTTGGTTGGAATTCTGCGTCTGTGACTCCTGACCAGGGGTTTCCCAGCAGGCCCCAGAGTCATTTGCTGTTAAGAATAAGCCAATGATACGGGCTTAAACTGTACTCATCTCAGAATTATGGGCTTATTCTATCTAAAGCAAAACAGATAACACTGATACCCCCTCTCAAATCAACCTAGGTAGAGGGAGATGTTTTCAGAAGAAAGGAGCCTTAGTGAAATAAAAGAACAGAACAGGAGTAACTTGAGTGGCTAATATTTAGTGAGGGTTTGCTTTGTCCATCTACCGTGCTGGGCATGTTACCCATCTCATTGAGTCCCCACTACAGCCCTAGGAAATAAGGTCTATTACGATCTCATTTTAGAGATGAGGAACCTGACACACAAGTAGCAAGTGATACAGTAGTTACAGAAGCATCCTTCTTGCTTTCGAATCCCCGGTGAAGTAAGGCATAAAGGACCAACTCACCATGATTCCAAGAGAAAACCATCTTTAATTACTCTGCTACACTCCATTAAAACTCACCAGCCAGGCACGGTGGCTCATGCCTGTAATCCCAGCACTTTCGGACGCCGAGGCGGGCAGATCACTTGAGATCAGGAGCTCAAAACAGCCTGGCTGACATGGTGAAACCTTGTCTCTACTAAAAATACAAAAATTAGCCAGGCATGGTGGTGCACGCCTGTAGTCCCAGCTACTCTATTCGGGAGGCTGGGGCAGGAGAATGGCTTGAACCCGGGAGGCGGAGGTTGCAGTGAGCCGAGATTGTGCCACTGCACTCCAACCTGGGCAACAGAGCGAGACCCCATCTCAAAAGAAACAAAAAAGGCCAGGAACGGTGGCTCAAGCCTGTAATCCCAGACCTTTGGAAGGCTGAGGCAGGTGGATCACGAGGTCAAGAGATTGAGACAATCCTGGCCAACATGGTGAAACCTCGTCTCTACTAAAAATACAAAAATTGTCTGGGCATGGTGGCGTACACAACTGTAGTCCCAGCTACTCCGGAGGCTGAGGCAGAGAATCGCTTAAACCTGGGAGGCAGTGAGCTGATATCACTCCACTGTACTCTAGCCTGGCAACCGAGTGAGACTCTGTCTCAAAAATAAATAAATAAATAAATAAATACAAACAAAAAACAAAGGTCCCAGGGAACAACCAAGTCTTGCAGGGTAGTCTCCTGAAAGTGGTCCAGAGTCAGAAACCCAGAGTCAGGAACTAGGAAGCCAAGTTCCATTGTGCAATAAAAAGTACTCAACTGAGAACGTTACATCAGGGTGCTGGTCCACACTGGTCCAGCTTCTCCCACTCATCCACAGCTCTCTTTCGAGGCCACCAGGCTCTCTAACTCCAGCCATGAAGTGGACTGTAACATAACTACTCCACCTCTGCTACCTGGTCTCTCCCTTTGCCTTGACCCATATCCTCACACCCTACTCTTTGGCTTCTTGCACCATCCCCTTCCCTCACACCCACGCCCGCACTCAGCTCACTAGGCCTCTTCAAAGCTGTGCCCCCATGACTCCACTGACCACACACACTGGAAGCACACACCTGGGTCTGCTGTGATTCATCTAATGTGGCAAGGGTGGCTCGGCGCAAGTTCCTGGGCTGGGATCTCTGACCTCCTTGGGGCCCAGATGAGGGCCCTTCCCTCTCTAGGGGAGTAGCTGATCCCCTACCCCACACCTTCCAGAAAGGCTTCTCGGAGAGTTTAAAATATTCTGTTTGTTCTGATATTGTCCCAGCCACATCCTGGCTTTTTTCTTCCTTTGGACCCTGCCTTCTCCCTTCTCCCTTCTCTCTTCTCTGAAGCCCCATCCCACCCAGTCTTCAGGCTGTAAAGAGGGGCTCTCAGAAGGCTACTCTCAGGGTCACTGTTCACATGGGTGGTGGGATCAGTGGGGAGGGGAAGACAGCTGAGCTGCAGTGGAGCCCCCAAGAGGATGATCCTCGCCCACAAGACGATCATTCAAGGCTGTTCTCAGACCTTTGTTTTCCACTGGCAATGCGGAGATGCACAGACACAGTGAATGAAACTCAGGGTCAGGAGTTCTACTCCAGTTCCTACTTCTTCATCCTCTTCATCCCTTTAGTGACTTTTACCATGAAAATATTAGAAGTGAGAAACTCCCTATGACCACCCAAGAGTCGCCCTGATCCCTCACAGGACAGAGCATTTGATCTTCACTAGGTAAGTACCCTGGAGTCCCACCAGAAAGGTAGAGGAGGGTGTCACCCCTATTTTGCAGATGTTGCTGGGACCAAAGGTGCAGCCATCACACAGCGTGGTGGCAATACTGCTGAGAGAATGAACACTTTCTAAAAACTTGTCCAGACTTCCATCATCCACCTGTCTCAGGTTTTGGGTCACTGCCTATGCAAAGGGTCTAAGGAGAGAGAGAGAGAGAGATGCCCTCTGCAGATCCCTCAGAAGCCAGCACTCCTCACAGGGGGCTCCAACCAAGGAAATGCCAGGCCCTGATATGGAAGCCCAAGGACATGGCTAGTCCTCTGCTTTGCACTGGCAGCATGGTAGGGAAGAAGCTCATGGCTAAGTTTCTAACTCCCTGAAGAGTGTCTCAGGCACTCTGCCCTACTCCCCTTCACCTCCATGTCCCTTCTTGCTCTAAAACAGCACTCCTGCTTCCCCCACATGACCCCTCTCCTGAGGAGATCCTCTGGCCAGCGGATGAGTCTGAACGCAGAAGGCAAAAGAGAATTAGCACTGAGCCCCACTGAGCCATGAAGGGAACTGAAGAGGTGAATATTTTACACCTGTAATTAGTCACACATGCAGAACTGTGCTCACAACTAGTTGCACCTGCAAGCGGTTAATTACTAAATAGCAAATGCAATTAAGCACTTACACATTATCTCCAGGATGAAAGTTGCCAACACAGTAGTCACTAGCATATGAATGATCATGAACACATAGGCATACACACACATGCATATACAGGGGCACACACATTCCCCAATGAAGGAGTGAACACAGACAAAGCAATCTGACCTTCGAGGCTGGAGACTGAAAGATACTAAGGGAGGCCTCTTTATTAAAATGTATAGAAGCTGCATTATTACATGAATCTAGGTTACTCCAAGCCTTATATCGATATATAGGACACAGTCTAAGGCTCCGGCACCAGATAAGAACAGCATGGGATTGCAGATTGTTCTTTTGATAAGGACTGAGTAATCGTGGAAGACAAATTGGACCTGGGCATGCAGGGTCAGGCTGCAGAAAAAGCCAGTGATTTCAGGCCTCACTGACTGTTGTTGATCCCCGATGTAAACCATTATTTAACTGCACAGGACAGAGGCTAGCCATAATTGCTATATTCACAGTTATTTTTTTTTTTAATCTGAAAATATCTCTTTGGAAAGTAACATACAAAATCAGAGAGTGACCTTTAAAAACTCTGTTTAATGCCTCCTTTGTAGCCCTTTCTTCCTTCCTCCAGTTTCTTCGAGCTGTGATACTGAGTTGTCATATTTTTCAAAAATATTTCCTTTTTAGCAGCCGAGTGAGGAGGAATACATCTGTGTATTTAATTGTAGTTGGTTCAGACGTGATAGACTGAAGAACCTCTTCAGCGGTAATGAGACGTGCTGAGGCACAGAACTGGTAGACAGAGGGACAGAGCTGATGATCGGGTTATGAGAGCAGTGCCAGCGATTTGCGGGAACACCTTTCTTCAGGATGTGAGTATTGGCCTGCTTTCTCGTGCAGGGCCACACCACCTCGCTAGCAAGATTTGCATTCCATGTGAAGAGAAATCGGCTCCTCTCTCCTCCTTCACTCCTCCTTTTTCCTTCATTGCTTTTCTCTACTCTCCCTTTCTTCTTTCCCTCTCTCCTCTCCATCATTTATTCATTCATCAAAAAAGAATCCAATGATCAGAAATCACTGGATGATTTCTGCCTTCTAAGCCCTCACAGTACAACTGCAGAGGATAACCTTTCTCTATTTCTTGTTTCCAGGTCTACGATTCAGGAAAAAAAAAAAAAAAGTGTGAGCCTTAAAGATAAGTGTAACATAGACATTGAAGAGTAAGGACTTGGACTCAGAAAGTACAAATTTAAATCTCAATTCTGCCACCTTGTAGCTGTATGATATTGAACGAGGAACTTAACCCCTGTGAGGTTAAATTTACTCATTTGTAAATGGCATAATACAGCCTACCACTCAAAGCTGTAGTGTGGGTTAAATTAGACTTAGAAAATGAACTGGCTTATTGTAAGGGCTCAATAATAACTAAATATTAATAATTGTTATGCTCCACCATCAAGGACATGTTGTCAAGGAAGAATCCATTAATACTGGCTGTCTTCATGGAGAGTCTAGCTATAGCCTGGAAAATTTAGACAGATTTGGACAGACTTCAGCAAAATTATTGACTTCTCCAAAGAACATCTCTATCTCCATATGTTTAGCACCTAGAGCCATACCTGTGCATAGGGTGGATATTCACTAAACATTTGATAAGTGGGTGGTTGGGTAGGTGCATAGAGGCATGCAGGCAGGGATGCAGAAACACAAATGTTGAGAAGAAAAAAATGACATTATAAAGAGAGGACAAAAATACTGATTCAATGACAGCATGTGGTTGTCATGTGGTACTCAATGCAGCTTGCCATTTTTTTCCAGCAATGTTCCAGGTATATGGTACAACTGTACTTCCTGGCTGTTCTGAGGTGGGATTAGACTAAAAGTTTAGCTCTGGACAGTGAGTTGTAAATAGAAGTAATATGTGCCACTTCTGAGCTAGGACATTTAATGCCAATCCAAGACCCTCTAGTGCTCCCTTTTCCTCTGCCAAATGACCACCATTGACAGGGAACAGATACCTGCCTTCCCTTGATGAACAGGCAAGATGAGGGAGAGGTAAATTTGTGCTGTTTTAAGGCATTAAGAGTCGGGGAATGTCTGTTATTGCAACACAACCTAGCGGCTGCTGACCAATACAGGTACAGTGAATCATCATGACCTAATGACAAAATCTAGCACGGCCAGAGTGCTGGTGAGAGGAGCACCATGTGGGAAATGAGGTACAAAATTTTATTTGGGGCCATCTTTGACTACCAAGAATAAAGCCGCTGGTCAACCTGTGTTGCAGGAGACCCCAGTGTGTTAGCAATGGTTTGGCACAACAAAGATGACCTTGTAAGGTCTGATACCCTGCTTGTCCTGTGCTCATCTCCCCTGACTAAGGCTTGAAGGAGAGGAACCTGTTGAGCTCATGGATAAAGTGGCTTGAATTCCCAGGAATCTGTTTCTTTGGCTTCTCCTCACTCATAGAGGTTCTTAATACCTTTATTCTGAAGGATTATGGCAGATGAAATATTGTCCCTCCAAGGTGGTATAATGTTATGGCTTATGAGCAGCAGGCAGAGAATCCTCAAGCCATATAATATTTAAGTATTATTAAGCCCCTAGCCTAATTTCATGCGAGATAACTCAGCTTACATGAAGACACACATGGATTGAGTATTTATCCCCGGCAAAGGATGGCAAAAGGCACCTCTTCTCTGACCTGGTATGCCAGGGAGAACTAAATGGAACAATCTGGCAGACCTCTCCTCTCATGTGGATAGAGAAATCTAGAGGCTGTTGCTAGCAAATCTCTCTAGACCTCTAGAGATTATCTTGTTCATTTCCTTTCTTCTAGATAGCACTGAATATAGGGCAATCTAGTCAGAATTGAAACAGTCATTTGTGGGTTCAAATTCTTGACACCCTTCCCATTGGGAAGTGGCATCTGTCTCTTCTTCTTGAATCTGGCTGGGCTTATGACCTCTTCAACCAATGAGGCATGACAGAAGTGATAATAAGTGACTTCTGAGACTAAGTCATAAAAGCTTTTTCCATGAAGCTTTTTCCTTCTTCATTGTAACAGTCTCCTTTAGAAGCCTGAAACACCACCTAAGAAATCCAATTGCATTGAGACCACCATGATATGAGGAAGCCCAAGTCACATGGAGAGGGCATATGTGAGAGTTCCAGTCAACAGTCTCAGCTGAGTTCTGCTTTCTGGTCATCTCAGTCCAGGTACCACGCATGTGATAAGTCTCTGGATGATTCCATCTCCCAGCCATTAAATTTTTCAGCTGAGGCCCTAGATATAATGAAGCAGAGATAATGCATTCCTGTCATGCCCTGTCAAAAACCACCATTGAGGTGTTTTGCTATGCAGCAATTGGTAATAAAAACACAATCTTTCCCATTAATGTCTTCAGCGGTACAATGTGGGATAACCCAAATGACTTTTGCATTTGGGTCTCAAAATAACAACAAAAAAACCATAAGATTAAGGGAGAGAGGGTCCAGACAGAAATACCACCTATAACCATGTACTGCCTAGATGGTCTTGGGTTGGTCATTCAAGCACTCTTGTTCCCACTTTTTTCCTTCTACAAAACAAAGAAAATCTTCATCAGAATACAGATGTTCCTCGACTTACAATGGGTTACTCCTGATCAATCCATTATAAGCTGAAAGTGCATTTAATACACCTAACATCATAGTTTGGTCTGTATGATTTCTACTGAAATACATATTACTTTTGTGCCATTATAAAGTTGAAAAATCGTAAGGTGAACCATTGTTAAGTTGGGAACCATCTGCAATAACTCTCTTATAAGATTGTTTAAAAAGCAAATGGGAAAGTGCAACTCACTTAGCTGTACAAATGCTCACTGTTGCTCTCAATAGAGTGAAAGAAGCCCTTTGTAAAATGCCTTCTTAAAGTGAAGACCATAATCTTAAGCTATTTATGGAGATGGAGTGAGTTTTACACACAGATACACAGGCACAGCCTTGGTTGCCTTTCTAAAGACAACCGATTCCTTGGGAATAAAAGTCTAAAGTTACAGAAAGAACTGAAACGTACCAATCTGGTTGGCTTTATTCCCCCTTTGAACATGCTCCTTTACTAAAGTTTCAAAATTACACAATAGCTTCCAAAGATCTAATCACTCGATTTCTTATTATTATTCCAAGTTAAAAATAGGTCAAATACACTTTTCTGTCAGTCAAATTACAACGTAGAAGACACTGTACCTTCTAAATATAAGGTGAGAATAATTCTTTCCCAAAAGAAAAATCTTCCGACATCTTGATTTTGTTTCCTTGTAAGCTTTTATAAGCCAAATTATGAGGCCAGAAATGCTGAGTGTTTGCCTAGTTTTGGGATGCCAGACCCCACGGCCCCTGACCTCATCCTCCATGAGGACAACATCATGGAGGAGGAAACCCAAGAAAGCTGGTCCTATTTTACTCTTCTGAAGCCAGATGGCAAAAGTGTTGCCACCTCTCACATTATTCGGTAGGTCCCACAACACTCTCTCATGCATTCCACACATCTGTGGTGAGTTTCTCATAATAACTCCACTGTGCCAGATGCCAGAGCCACAGAAGCAACCTGGAGGTCGTCCTGGCACAGCTTACAGTCTTGTGGGAGGACTGGGCAAGAGAACACTCTACCTGTCCAACGCAACCAATGACCCTGGAGTTGGATGCTCAAAAAGCACTGGGGACACAGAAGCAAGAGCTACTAAATGCTGTGGAGGGTGGAAAACAGGGAAGGCATAGTGATGTTGAACTGTTTCAGCAGACCTGGCATTGTGCCAACTGAAAGGAAAAAGAAGGTAAATCCAGGAAGAGGAAAGGGTGTGTAGGTGACGCTGGAGTATGAAAGACCAGACTCAGTCCTGGGAACCCCTGAGCACAGAGAGGCCAGACGCTTAAAGTGGGGCTGCAGGAGATGGAACTAGAGAGGAGGGTGGGGGCAGACTGCTAAATGCCCTGATGCTAAGGCAGGGTTTTCAGACTTTCTCATAGGGGTAATGAAGATGTCTAAAGAAGAGTCTTCCATAGGTGGACAAGACCAGCTTTACTTTTGGGGAAAATCCCTGGAGCAACCATGTGGAAGATGCATTGAGGGGCCAGGGCAGGATCCAGGAAGACCAGAGAGGGCCCAATTACAGTGGCTTAGGGTAGGGGCAATGGAGAGAAAGAGAAGGTTGAACTCTTCCGCAGTGAAATGAATAGGACTTGCTAAGTCAATGGCTGGCAGGAGTGGAGGGCTTCTGAAGGGAGAAAGGGAGAACTTAGATCTCCAATTTTTGAGACTCCACAAGGAAGTCACCTGCTTCCTCAGAGGGGGCAGATGCAGAGGAGGCTGTGTGAGTGTGGCCAAGATGCCAGTCTCCTCCAATGTCAATCCTGCTGTATAAGGATCCTTTTAAAAGGACTGGACACTGTGGAAAGAACAACAGAGAATGGATGGCATGGCACAAGTGCCTCCTTCCATTTTCTCCTTCGCAGGTGGAACCAGGGCTGGGCTAGCAGGAGGCTGTGGTTCCAGCTCTGTCACAGGGCTCAAGGTGGTTTCCAGCATCTCCTGAGGTCAGGCCTCTACTTCTATCCCTCTGTGGAACAACCTGTGGGCTAGGGGAATAGAAAAATCCATCCTTCCAATGGTGGAGGGGGTGGGAGAAGAAGCTGAGAAGGCAGAGAGGAGGATGCTGAGGGAGAATCACAGAAAACAAAGGAGCACCCACTACACACAGATGGAAAACCAAGTCATGGGGCCCAGGTAGAGCTTTGGCCCTGGAGAAGGCTGAGTGTGGTCAGCATGAGAGGAGAAATGGAGGCAGGGGATGTGGAGGAAAAGGGACAAATGAGGATGCCCTGGCCACTGGAGGAAAGTCTGCCAGATATATTCCAAGCCTTTCTATTTTTCTTGACACAAAGGCATGTAAATGAAGGAACAGGTATTTGGGGGAGCCTGCCATGGCAAGGGCTCTAGAGGGAGAATTAAAGGAATGCGGGATGCAGGAGTCCATTCTTGGTGAAGACGGATTTTCTGCAGGTCCATCCACCCCTCCCAGAGCACAACTCTGCTGAAAGGCCACAGGCCTGGAGCTAGAGATTTTCCAAGGCATTTTCCTTCACATTCCAGGCAGCTCGCGACAGTGGCGGTGCCTTATGAAGTGTGAAGCACAAGCTGAAAGTCTACACAAGCGCCTCCTCTAGTGTGCATCGTGGCTGGTTTGGAGGCTTCAAGCACCTCTACTCCTCCATTCGGCTAAGCTGTGAAGGTGAAAATGCAGATGGAGAAGCTACAAGACATTCCTCTGTGTGAAAACATCCCCAAGGAAGTCTCAGCTTTACTGAAGTAAAATTGACAAATAAAAATCGTCAGATTTTTAGTTTTGATAAGCTGGGTTTCAACTAGAAATGAATGCCCTCTAGCACTTACATTTCCGAAGAGAAGGCAGAGCCCCAGAGTTCAAGGCCACAAAGTCTCCACCTACTGGGAGGCTGGGTGCAAGAGATTTATCGGAGCTGCTGTTTCTATTAGGATGGTTGTTTTTCTTAGGGCTTTTGATACAAAGTTCTGCAGGTGTTGAAGGACAAGCTCTAACCACCCTATCTTTTTTTTTTTTTAAACCCCACAAGCACTGATATTTTAGAGTGCAGTTTTGCATACAAGGTTTTTTTATGGAAGTATATGTGGTATGACAGAAGGAACATCTGGGCCATGATGGGTGTTACGGAGGCATAGAGGAGGAGACGAGGTGACTTCTGGAGAAAGTGAGCCCTAAGCTGAGATGCAAGACCAGAGAAGTTCTCTAGATAAAAAGAGGAGCAAGAATGTTTCAAACCAAACAAGACAAACTGTCCTACAACACAATTAGATTTACCTTTGATGATATTAGAACCTTAGCAAGTAGACCAAAGGTTTCCTGTCATCTCAGCGTGCTTTGATCACCTTTTAGCTTCCTGGTGAATTGACCCTGCCCAATGCTGCCTTTATTGAGTCAGGTGAGGAGCTGTTCTCCTGCATTTGCCAGGGGGCTGCCAGGCTGCAGGAAGAGCTGTTGCATCCATCCCATCCTGCCCTCGGCCCCTCCTCTCTGCTCTTGCCCAGATAGCTCTCAGATGAGATCTTTGTCTGCTGCTCTCCTAGCTGCTCCCATAGATCTTTGAATTCATGTAGGGGAACAGCAGTTGAAGTTAATGGCTGCAGAACCTGGCAAGAACAGTGTGTGTGTGGATCAGATCTGGTGACAACCAACTAACCCATACAGAGGGCCTGAAATACTCCAACCAGGGCCGAGGCCATGGCAGATTCCCCACAAGTGCCTGTTCCATCCTAAATGCTGTTAATCCTCCACCCACTTCTGGCCATGGGTGTCAGAACCTTCAGCCACATATCATCTCATTTATCTGTCTTTATTTCCCCCTCATCCAATATCGTCATCTAGTGGCTTCATTCTCTTGGTTTAGTTTTACATGTCTGGCCCCATCTGCAGAAGATTTAATGCAGCCAACATGTGTGCACATGTAAGCATGTGCACACGTCCTTTAGGAGGCAAGATGCTATCTTTCTTGCCCCCACTCTGCCCTCTTAAATATTTCTATTATTCTATCTTTACAAATAGTTTTTTTTAAAAAAAACCACTGCTCTTCACTAACTTTAACCTATTCCTATAATGACTTTTTATCCATAAAATGAGATGTAAATAATGTGATCTGCTTCCTAAGGTTATTGGTAAGATTAAATGAGATCATGTAAGCAAAGCCCTCAGCACAGGGCCAGGCAGTACACTGGTGTCAGGGGTTGGGTCAGTACGTGCTGCATGAGGGGATGGGGAGACAGTCCTGGGAAGCTGTCTCTTATGCCAGAGTAGCAGGGTATCAGGAGCTGTGGTGCCCCACAGCAAATTCCCACCACTGTTCTTCCCCGCAAGCCTGCCCTTCACTCCTGTACAGCCTACAGTATTTCTGCTTTGGCTTTGCTCACTGTACATGCTCTTTAGTCTCACCCACAAATCCACCCCAGTTCTGCATCCTCCATCCTGCCCAAGGCTCTCTACCACCAAATTCAGGCTTGCAAAAGGGAGGGTGACACTGATCTCAGTTCATTAGATATGGCATCTCAGGTCCCTGAGCTCTCTGAGTCCCTGGAAAAGTTTCCAACATCGACTCCCTAACTCAATAGAACAAAGTCAACAGCTTTGGAAACAGCCTTCTTCCTGCATTTAAAAATAAGATCATGAAAAGTCCCCCAGAAAAATCAATGTCGGCTTTTTAAAACTCCAAATCAATATGATGTGTGAAAGTTCTCATTAAGAGAGAGGTGGGGGAGGTCAGAGAAACCAGGAGAATCAAAAGGGAAGAGATGGAGAGAGGGGAGGAAAAAAGAGAGACATGGGGAGGGAAAAAGAGAGACATAGGGAGGATAGGCAGTGGTGGGGAGAGGAGAAGAGAGCAGGGGAGAAGGAAGAAGGGCAGGGAGGTGCAAGGCACAGGAGCAGCTCAAGCAGGAAAGATGTGCTGAGTGCCCTGCTCCTGCAGGACACAGGGAAATGCGGCCACGGATCAAAGTTGAAGGCATGGGACTGTGGACCCCTTTGGGGAGCTCACAGTCTGACTTAAGGACTTGGGAGACAAAAGGGCAAAGAGGACAATGGGAAAGAAAGGCAACGTGATGAGGCAGGTGCCAACAAGAGTCCATTAGGATGTCAGCTGGCACTGGCGTAGGAAATCAAAAGCTCTTCACAGAAGAGTGAGAGGTTAGGCAAGGCTTGAAGAAGGGTTGATGAGATTCACAATTTAAACTACTGGTGTTGAAGAGGTGGGGCAGGAGTGGGGACACAGGACACTCTGCATGAAAGATGGGAAATAGTAACAGCTAACACATACTGAATGCGCTGTGAGGGCCAGCAGTGTTTTAGGCACTTTACAATCATTAATTCACTCAATTCCCATACCACCCTAGGAAGTAGATTGCTATCATGAGAAACCAGACACACAAAGAAGTAAAGTACCTTTCCCAAAGTCATACAGGCTAGTAAGAGGTAGCACCAGAGATCCAACCCAGGGAGTCTGGCACCAAAGTCTATACTCTTAAACAAACTGGGGTGGGTGTGTGTGTGGGTGGGTGTGTGTGTGTGTACGTGTGCACACATCCTTGAATGCTTACCTGTGACTCAGTCTGGGATTTATGAAGATGATCTGAAGAGAGGAGGGGTGTGGTTAGAGACCACTGTGACTGGATAAAGGCTAAAGGCAGAGGAACAGCATATTTCATGCAGCTCTATATCACTCCACAGCACTCTCTGAAGACTTGCCTTCCCGCCAAATCACCAACTTCCTGCTGGCCTTTGGGTCATCCCTCCTGCAGACATGCTTCTCTTGTTTTTCCAGGTCAGACAAAACTTCTAACCATTTCCCTAAAGAAATAAGATACAGTCTCCAGGCCAGGCCTTGAATCCTGCAGCTGCAGAGATTTTCTCGAGGCTTGAGTATTCTGGAAATGCTTTCTCCCAAGACTTTTTGACAAGCCCTACCATATCCCACTCCTACCAACCCTGGGCATTGTAATTCTGCTCAGATAATTTATTTTTGAAATCTAGAAAACAGAAAAGGAGAGCTTCTGCTCAGCTCCTCTCCCACTGCCAGACCTACAGTTGGTTCCATGATAAAGAAGCAGGAGCCATCTCTTCCAGGCTGAGCCAGAAACTTGCTTTGGACCTTGTTGGTCAACACTGCCCTTCGCTATCAGGTTCCCACTATCCTAGTCCCTGAAGAAGACAAGGGAGCCAGTGAACACAGCCAGAGAAAGCAATCCTGTTGTGTGCCTGCCCCCTTGGAAAGGGCTGCAGACCTGAGACCACAGGGTGTGCCACAGCTGGAGCTCCTGCAGCAGGGCACATTCCCAACCCAAGAAAGGTGAGTAACTGTGCCAGATTTATCTATGGTCTGAATCAGACTCCAATGCCTTATTGCTGGAACACTTATCCAGGCTGTGGAGGGAGCAAAGAAAAAAAGCCAGACCAACTCCCGACCAGGCCACAGACGGGCAGCTGAGGCCCAACCTGGGATGTGCAGGAGTACAAGCCACCTGTCAGAGCTGCCCACCCACCCAGACTCTGGGGCCAAACAGGACTGTCCCAGGCAAGGCAGGAAGGCCATTTGGCCTGCTCCCTTTCAAGAGAGGCCTCAAATTCATACTGAGTGAAATACACTCACAGGACTGAAATGAGAAGTCAATCCACAACTTCAAATTGTGTCCCATTATCCAACCAGCCTGCCTCTTGGGCCCTGCACAGGTATACGTTTTATAAGCCCGGCAAGTCTCTTCTCGTAGCATAACACACAGTATTGCAATTTTTGTTTTAAAAGTATTTGTTTGTTGAATGCAAATATTACTGCAATTTTTATAACCCTGTTTTGACAATACCTCTTGAATATATATTATATAATATATATTATATAATTATAATTTATATAATATATATTAATTTCCAATATTTTATATATACTTATGTATTTATATATATAATATATATTTTTATATATCAACATACACACACGCACACTCACTCTCTCTCTCTTAGAGAAAGACCCCACAACGCAAGTGCCCTCTGTACAGTTCAGAAGCCCCACATGCAATATTGGCTCATAGCAAGGATGATCTGAAGGAGAAGAAAAGGAAGGGGAAGGACGGGAAAAGGACAGATGAAGAGAGGCTGCTTCTTCTCTTAGAGGATCCCTGGGAGGCAGGTGTGGCCGTGAGGACTGGTCCACACAGGGGAGAGGCAATTCTCAGACAGGCGAGTTTCTGTTTCTGATCTGTAATTAAGACCTTCGTTTAAGGAAGACATTTCAACCAGCTCTGCTTGGGCTTCTTTTTTATGAATTATTATAAGTGTTAATGGGAGTCCTCATTAAAGCATAATTTAAGAAATATTACAAGTTAAGTTCCTCTCACACTCATAATTCTGATGACTCAAAATCAGCACCTCCTCCCACTGAACTGTAACAAATTTATCAAAACACAGTATTAGCCAACATGGTCAATCCAGTGCTGCAAATGAGATGGAAACAGAAGACAACATGAGTTTGCTTTTCTGAGAACAAACATAGTATGTGACCCAATTTCAAAGAGGCCAGGAGCCTTAGCTGTTCAGAGATAATCAAAGAGTAGGGCTGTTTGACAGGATCTGCTGGACCTGCAGGATGTCATGCTGGGGTGGGAGATGGGATGGTATCTAAAGGGACAAGTTTCTCTGCATTGAGGAAGGAGAAAGACCAGCAACCTCTGCAAACGCTTCACACCAGCCCCCACCAGCCAGGGCCTGCCTCTCATCCTATTCCCATCAGTGCCCCCTGCATTGCAAATAAACATTCACATTAAGAACAGTGTTGGATCACGCCTGTAATCCTAGCACTTTGGGAGGCCAAGGTGGGCGGATAACGAGGTCAAGAGATCAAGACCATCCTGGTTAACATGGTGAAACCCCACCTCTACTAAAAATACAAAAAATTAGCCTGGCATGGTGGTGGACACCTGTAGTCCCAGCTACTCGGGAGGCTGAGGCAGGAGAATTGCTGGAACCCAGGAGGTGGAGGCTGCAGTGGTTGCAGTGCAGCCTAGGCGACAGAGTGTGACTCCATCTCAAAAAAAAAAAGAACCAGCCACTCTCTCTCCATCCATCTGTCCAGACTGTCAGACTGTTGTCCCTAAGCCCCTCCTATAAATTCCAGAGCAGACCCCAGGGAGACTTAATGTCACGCATCCACTTCACCTGCTACTGGACAGGCCAAGGGCAGAATGATGCCACTGATGAGGAAAGTGAGTTGGAACTCAGGATAGGGTCAGGATGAAGAGGAGGGGCTCCATTTGCAGGAAACAAGAATCCACTAAGCCCACTCTCAATTTATTTAATCTGCTTCATTTTCTTCTGGTCTCTCTGTATCTTTGTGCTGTTTGCATCTCAGACTCCCTGGGCCCCACACTTGATAAGTTAAGCCTCATTGCTGGAATTGAAGCACTGTTAGCCAGTTGAAAGCTTCCAATCTAGCCGACTTTGCTTCCTAAACAGCTTTCCCCTCCATCCTGCCCATCACCTCATCTATGAGTCACTTCTAATACCCAGGATTGAGGGCTGATTAGAATTTGAGATTATTTTCCCAGGGCGTTAGAACACTTCCTTTCTTTCAAGAGGTATCAGGGTGAGCAAAGGATAAAGCTTATATTTCAAGGAACAAATAATTTAAGACTGAGAGGGAAAAATGGTTTAATTGCTCATGTTCTTATTAGCCTCATTCAATATGGTAGGCAGGTGAGTGAGAGAAGAGCTTCAGTGCATTAACTGTGACAAACCTGTTTTGCCTGATGAACATGTGAGGCAGAGTCCAGCTCGTACCTGATAGCTGCTGCCAGCCTTGGAACCCAGAAACTGTCCCTGCACTATGGACCTCTGCAGCCATGTGGGCTAGGGGACTCCAGCCTCTTCATTCTTCAAATATGTGCTAATCACTCAGGATACATCGGTTAACATGCAGATCCCTTCCCTACATACACACACACATACACAGTCAAATACCCCTGTCCTTGTATAGCCTACATACTAGTGAGGAGAGACAGATGATACATATCACAAATCAGTAAAGCTTACACTATAAGTGCCATGAAGAAAGACAAAGCCATGGAGAGAGATGAGAGGCTGTTGAAGGTGATTTGCATTGGGAGTAGTGGTCCGGGTAGGGTTCCTGAGAACATAATATTCAAGTAAAGGCTTGGAAAAAGAAGAGAAAGAGCCACTCACACAGCTCTCTGATGTTGGAATAATTGGACATCATAGGCAAAATGATGATAAAATGAACCATACCTTAAACAAAAGTTTGACTCAAATTGATTATAGACCTAAATGTAAAACATAAAAATAAAACTTTAGAAGACAGCAGAGAAGAAAATCTTTGTGCCAAGGTTAGGCAAAGAATAATCGAATTTGACCTGGCTCAAATGAAAAATAATTGGTTAAACTGGAACATATGGATTAATTGGACATCATCAAACTTTAAAACGTTTGCTTTGTGAAAGACATTGTTAAGAGAATAAAGAAATAAGTTATAGGCTGAAAGAAAACATCTGCAAATCACATATTCAACAAAGGACTTATATCCAAAATATATAAGAAACTCTCAAAACTCAAAAGACAATAAACAACCTAATTGAAACTTGTGCAAAAACCTAGAACAGACACTTCACAAAAGAGGATAAACATAAATAGATGGCAAACGAGCACATGAAAGATCAGCATCATGATTTACTCAGGAAATGCAAATTAATATCACCATGAGATACCACATAGTATATGATACCACATAGATATGATACATTTAGTAGAATGGCTAAGATAAAAAAAAAATACTGATAATACCAAGTGCTGCCAAGGAGGCAGAACAACTTTAACTCTTACCCTGATGCTGATGGTAATGGAAAATGGTACAGGCACTCTGAAAATTGGTCTAGCAGTTAAACATACAATTTCCATATGACCCAATAAGTCCTTGCCTGGGTATTTGCTCTAGATAAATGAAAATGTAGGTCCTCTACTTATAATCAAAAACTGGAAACGACTCACACTCTCTTCAACTACAAATGGATCAACAAATTATGGTACACCCATACAACGAAATACTACTCAGCAATAAAAAGCAGCATACTATTGATACATGATACAATTTAGATGAATCTCACAGGCATTATGATGAATAAACGAAGCCAGTCTCAAAAGGTTGCCATAATGCATCATTTCACTTAAAAGACAATACAATCATGATGAAAAACAAATCACTGGTTGCCTAGGGGTGGGGGATGGAAAAGAGGGGACTATAAAGGGGTAGCAGAAAGGAGCTCTTGGTGTCTCGATTGTGATAGTGGTTACACAATTCTATGCATGTATCAAAATTCATAAAATTGTCCACTTAAAGAAGTCAAATTTTCTGTATCATAATTTTTAGAAATAGAATTTAGTCACAAAAATTAAAAAACAAAAATTTAACCTTGCAGTAACAAACTGGACAAACCCATAGCCATTTATGACTAGATAGATGGCTTCCACTATCTTCAAGGGCTCTACTTCAAAACACTTCATGTATCTATGAACCAGATCGTGTTGTCTAAGCCTCCTTGATATTTACTGGATGTCTTTAAATTTTCCACATTCTTCCCACAATTCTTATATGTTTCAACCAAAGACAGACAGAAATTTACCTCCTGGCTTGTTTAATCATAAAAATGTTGACATCAACATCCATTTTTAAACTCCTGCAAGGTGCCAAGATCTTTGCTTAGCTCTACACATGCAGACTCTCATAAAGTCTTCATAGCAAACATAAGCTCAATGCTGTTATGTCATCATTTAACATACTGAGGCCCAGACAAGTCACTCCCTTAATAAACACCCAGCCAGGATTCAACAACTCAAGCTGCCAGCTCTTAAAAACTATACTCCTATGGCTGTTTTCTCTACAGCTTCCCCCCTCCTCCCCTGACCTCTGCCAGCTAGTTGCATGGTACAGAGACTCATGTCCTTGTTTTCTGGAGAGGTCCTTGGACAGAGCCAAGATAGACTTCACTGAGGGTCCAGGGAGACACATCTGTGTGTTAGAGACAGGTTCAGTGAGTGGACTCCTGAAAAGTCCATTTTGAGACCTCATCTCGGAATGAGAAGATTTTTTCCAACACACTCCAGTGGGATATTCTTCTCATGTGCAGCCATCACCTTAAAAGGTCACCAGTGAAAGAGGATAAACCAATTATCATACTTTTGTCTTAGTCCATTTTCTGTTGTTATAACTAAAAACCTGAGACTAGGTAATTAATAAAGAAAAAGAAATGTATTTCTTACAGTTTTGAAGGCTGGAAGGTCCAAGGTCAAGGTGCTGCATCTGGTGAGGGCCTTCTTGCTGGTGGGGACTCTGCAGAGCCTTGAAGTGGTACAGGGCATCACATGGTGAGGGACTCATCAGAGATGGCCAAAATGGTAACAATATAACCATTGTAGTATAGTTATTACAAGATCCACTCTTGTAATAACTAACCCATTCCCTTGATAACTCATTAATCCATGAATGGATTAATTCATTCATGAGTGCAGAGCTCTCATCAACCAATCACCTTGCAAAGGTCCTACCTCTAAACACTGCTGCATTGAAGACCAAGTTTTCAACCTATGAACTTGTGGGGCACACATTCAAACCACAGCATATTTCTTTCCAAGTTCTATTTCCTTTTCCTTTCTTTCTCCCTGACTAGTTAGTACCAATGTGTGTCATGATGGGGCTTCTACTGCTCTCATTTTCATTTTTTTTTTTACACTCACATGCAGATTTCTACACATACAGATTCTCATAAAGTCTTCATAGCAAACATGAAATCAGAAAATGAACTAAGTTTTTCAATGTGCATAGCACTTACTTAAAACTCTTTATACATCTGGGCCGTCAGTCCATTCATCTCATGCCTGGAGAAAATGCATTTCCAGAGGGGTCTTGTCACCATGTGTCCCTCCCTCTGCCTCACAGCTCTCCAAAGCTGGTCCTTCTGGGATCTCCCAGCCTTTAGAGTGGGGTTGGTTGAATAAAGCACAAGGTGGCTCTATTCTAAGCTACAGCAGAGCTGCCATGCAGATGCCCCCATCACTGGTTTCTGTGGTGGCCAGAACCTTTTTGAGCATGAGTGGGTTTTCAGAACTCAGGGCCAGATTAGGGCCCTGTTCTAACACTGACTGTCACTCCCCCGGCCATGCACTGGGCAGGCACTTCAGCACCATACATCAGGGCTGCCCTGGGGAAACAGAATGGCAGGAATACAGATGGAAAAAGAAATTACCAGGTGAACCAAGAATATGAGAGAATGATGGTGGCAAAACTCTGAAAGAAAGTCTTGACTTGCTGGGGGATATTTTCCAAGCTGGGATTTCCTAGTGACTTAGCTGCTCCTGCATGGGCAAGCTCCCTGATTGGGGAAGCCAGCCCTGCTTGGGAAAAGCCACCAATTGCTTACTCTCTATCAGCCAGAACAAAAGTTACCAATAAAAGGATACACTTAAGTGTCCCTAAATAGAAACTCTTGTTTACTGGGCTATTACAGGAGTGAAAGACAAGAAGAGGCAGAGTAGGTGGAGGCTGGCAGTGGGAGTTCATAAGAAACTCTCTGTCATTTGTTGTTTCCTCCCCTTTTAGGATAGGAGGTTAAGACAAAGCCCTCTCTGCCATTCTGAGGAAGCTTTGTTGCTTATTTTGTCAAAATATCCTTCCGAAGCCCCGTGAGGGCCCCCTCCTTGTCCCTTTTCTCACTGGCTCTTAAAAGCCGGCTGATTTGCACAGGGGCTGGACTCGGCTGGGTCTCTCTTCCAGGCTCACTCTCATTCTCTTGCTCTAATTAGCAACTGCTTTAAAAAATTTTTGTATTCTCATTCAAAGACAGAGAGAAGGAGGAGAGTGAAAAGGAGAAAGCAAAGGTCTGTGTGAAAGGAGCGAACAGATGGCCTCTCCCTCGCCCCTCTGTGTACCCAGCGCAATGTTGGCAAACAGCACACAGCGTCTGTCTACAGAGCCCTTTGTGGCCCGAAAGGAAGGGCCAGTGCACAGCTACGGGCAGGGAAGGCAGGAAACTGGGAGAAAGACCTCAAGAGGCCTGGTCACTGGGGAAGCAGATCAGAGAGTCAAGGCCACCAACCTCTGGGATGTAGAGGTACAGGCACTTCTGCCTCCCAAAGAAGCGGTTGTGTGGATGTCCAGTCAGTGTGGCTTGTGCACCGATGCTATCAGCTCTCTGAATAGTCAATCGGTAGCCCCCAGGGCTGCAGAAAGTCCTCATGTGCAGGTGGGGGCAGGAGGGCTGCTGCACTGCTTAGACATGGTTAACTCGAATTTAGGCTCTCTCCACACGCAGGCAGAAGGATAGTCAACCCTTTGATGGGGGTCAGGGAGAAAAGGAGTGAAAAAAATCTATCTCCACAGATAAAACACTCTCCAAAATAATTGTTTTTATTAGAGGAAATTCTTTTTTTTTTTTTTTTTAGAGACGGTCTCACTCTGTTACCCAGGGAGGAGTGGACTGGCACTATCATAGCTCACTTCAGCGTCAAACTCGGGGGTTCAAGCAGTCCTCCTACCACAGCCTCCCAAAGTGCTGGGACTACAGGCATGAGCCACCTCGCCTGGCCCTAGAGGGAATTCTTAGGGAAGTGGGCAGGATAGGTAGGCAGAGATAGGCAGGGTACGTAGGGCAAGGCAAGGAGCAACATCATCCTGCAAGGTGGAAGCAGTAAGTCCCTCTCATTGGGTATGTACAATTCAACAATGAACAGCTTTGGCTACAAGTTCTTAATGAGTATCTGGAATGAAAGATTCAAAATATGTTCGAAGAAAAGGTAGCTTGAAAGAATTCTCATAAGCCAAGAGTAATCAAGAATGGGGCTGAAGAAACTGAAGGAAGCAAAGAATGTTCCAGAAAAATAGTGAGAATGAAGAAGCAAGGCATCCTACAAAGACACTTTAAAATCTTAAAAAGCTACTGTTCTTTTTCATTATCTTATTATCAAAATGTGTGATTATTAATCATTTTGATGACAAAATCACTTGTAATATTTGCAACTGATTCAGTGGTAAACGTTGATTTCCTGTCTTTTACTATTAAAAGAGTTAATTTTTAAAATTGCAATTCACATCAAGACAGACTCCTAGAGACCAAATAAAAACAATGAGTGGAAATAGCCATTCATTAAATGAGTGAAAATAGCCATTCATTCATTAAAGTTCTACCAATGAAATGCATTTTTATTTTCCCTCTTTTCAAATCAAGTCTGGAGAGAAGACAGACAAGAGAATGGAATCAATGGAGGAAAAGAAGAGAAAGCAGAGTAGACAAATTTGACCAGAGATGCAAGGGAAAAGACAAACAGAACCAGTGAGAAAAGCAAAGCCAAGCCTGAAGTCACAAGGGCCTCCACATTCAGACCCATGTGGGCATGTGTGTGACAGACCCAGAAACCAAATGGAAGCCCTGAAATTGCCTAATTCCTGGAACAGGCAAATTTTTGCCAAGTTCATGATTTGGCAGAGTTCTTGCATATTCCATACAATTTCAATGAGAAGCTCTATCCATATTGTGCAAAGAGCAGATTGTCATTTTCCACTTGAAATACACACGTTGCACTGACCTTATGTCCTCTGTCAAACTGAGACATTATCACCAACTTTTAGTGAAAGAGTTTCACAACGCATGGGCTTGCGACCATTCTGTTGTTTTTGTTCTGTATGTTTGTGCACAATGTGTCACTATATTGGACAACAGACAGACAAGGCCTCTGCCATCACTGGTTACTGCCTCCATCTGGTTCTGCCATCATCACCTCCACAAGTGCACGCCTTGTGCCCGA
This sequence comes from Cebus imitator, assembly GCF_001604975.1. Classification (NCBI taxonomy): domain Eukaryota; kingdom Metazoa; phylum Chordata; class Mammalia; order Primates; family Cebidae; genus Cebus; species Cebus imitator. The sequence continues at coordinate 1,240,196 of NW_016107592.1, forward strand.
TTCCTCCCTAGTTTCTCCAGAGCTCCCTTCACTCAATGCTGCTGGGATGTTTTCTTATGCATCCTAATGCAAAGACTCTCTCCTTTCAGCTCACAGCCTCCTTCCACAAATTTTGTTTTCAGTGTGATTTGTTCTGTTTTCATTTAACAGATGGCACAGAGCAAGTAGGGATTCAGAGATGCATCAGGCATGGCCACTGCCCCTCAGGAGCTTTGGGAAAGGAGGAGTGGGAATGTGAGCCGGGCATGATGATGCAGGTGACAGGTGCAGTGACAGTGACTTCAGTTTACTCTCACCAGTGAATATGATCACTCCATGAACCTCCTGGTTCGTCCCTCACCACTGCGAAATGAACACTATCTATGATGTCCCCAAATGCAGATCAAACTCCAAAGACTTTACTTTGTGCACGTTAGTGAAGGCTTATATCTTAGTCCAAATGAGACACTGATGCCAGCTCCCATCATAAATCACAAATCTGCCCCTAAGTGAATCTTGGCTCTTCTTTAGCTTAGAAGGCATAGAAAATAGTGGTTACCAGCAGGGCCTCAGAGTCCTGTGTTGTATGACCTTGAGAAAATTACTTAGTTTCTCTGTGCCTCAGTGTCATCAATGGAAAAATGAGGATAATAATCACATGTACCTCAGAAAGCTGCTGTGAGGATTTAAGAGACAATGCAGAAAAAGAATTTGGCAGAGCATCTGGCACATAGTCAGTGCTTTATAAATGACAGCCATACTGTATTATCATTTCTACACAAGATGGAAGCCAATCCAAAAGCGCACTCCATACCCAGGTTATAATCGTCATATAACCATCACTAGCATGTGGCAGTGGAATGCTGGGCTATACTGAAGAATTCATAAGCTGCTCTCCTAGTCCAGGTAAACTGGGCATCAGCATTCTTTTCAAATATCAGCCTATTATCTTTATTCCTTTTTGCCATACCTATATGTCACAGGTTTTAAATGTATTATTATTTTTCTTTAAATTAACTAACTTTTTAACCTAAATATATTTACTTTCAAAGAAAAGTATGGAAGGAGGGAGGGAGGGAGGGAGGGAGAAAGGAAGGAAGGAAGGAGGGAGGGAGGGAAGGAAGGAGGGAAGGAGGGAGGGAGGGAAGGAAGGAGGG
>NW_016107592.1:1241486-1268411 GCF_001604975.1 Cebus imitator
GGGGGGAAGGAAGGGGGGAAACTGAGGTAAGTAAGAGGTAGGGAGTGCATAGCCCCAGGCAGAAAGAGCTGCCACAGAGCAGTGGGACAAAACCAAACAGACATACACACAGACACAGCAAGCAACAGCCCAGGGCTGAGCCCACACCCCTGGCAGAGACAAGGCCTGGGCTTCAGCAGAGTGGGAAGGTGTATGCTCAAGTAGAAGGTAGATACCTGGTCAGGGAAGGGGATGAGACGGATTTGAGGCTGCTGTGGAAGGGGTGGCAGGTCTGGTGAAGGCTGAAGAAATGAAGAGGAGGCAGGAGGAGATAAGGGATGAGAGCTGGTGATCTAGGAAAGTGTGGCCATGGAGGTGTCAACATGGTGAGCTGAGACTAGAGGCCCCACAGGTAAACTGGGAAAGTTAAAGGAAGGATGTGGGTGAAGGGACTGAGCCAAGGGGTGAGAGCTGAGAGGCGCATGGGGCAGGGCAGGAAGCCCCGAAACAGGCCCAGGGGCAGGAAGAGACGTATGCGAGAAGCAAGATGCATTTACTAGCAAACCAGGCAGAGTTGGCCTTCCTGAGACTGGACTGTGAGAATGGGGTGTCTTCCAGTCTCAAGCACCTGCATTTGTCCCATCTGCAGACATTTCACCTACCACAGCTTGGGAAGTGCCAAAATCAGTGGCAGGCATGTGTCAACATGTCCTAATACTAGAGATGGGCAGAGTACATACAGAGTATGATTCAGGGTTGGAGGGAATGGGACAGAAGAGAGTGAAGAGCAGACCATGCCCCAAACCGTCTGCAGCACACACACACACCCAACTTAATGCATTCTGTTGGAATGTTTGAGTCTCAGTTCCTGAACAGGGCAATTTATGGAACTTTGCAGAGTCAAATGCAAATGGGAACAATGGGATGCCATTTCTCACCTATCACATCGGCAAAGATAAAAATGATTGATATTTTATTATCTTGGTAAAGGTATAGAGAACAGGAACTCACAAACACTGCTGGTGGGAACAAAAATTGGTAGAAAATGCCTTTTGAGGGAGGACAATTTGGGAATATCTATCAAAATTAAAAATTTATAGACTCTTATTCAGCAATTTTACTTCTGAGAATTTACTGCATTCTTTGTGCTTAGAAAAGTGCTTGGCACATAGAAAATTCTCAATAAATATTCATTGAATAAATAATTTTTTCTCACAGATACTCACATATAGGTGCAAAGATTAATGCACAAAAGTATCTATTGCAACATTGCTGAGAAATAGCAAAAGAGAGAAAACAACCTAAATGTATATAGATGACCAGTTAAGTAAAATATATCCATGCAATGAAATAATAGCACTCGTTGGAAAGAATGAGGCAGATCTATACGTAATACAACCAAACTGCTGTTAAACTTCAGGATTCACTGAGAAGAGATGTGGGGGAACTAGGTGCAAAGTCCTCTATAGTGTGCCCCTAGGCAAGGGGGAAACGTGTGCAAACCCATCGACTCTGCAAGAGAATATTAGAAACTGACAATGAGAGAGCCTGGTGACAACCAGAGTGGAGGGAAACTGACCTTTCACATATATGACCTGTTCAAACATGTTTAATAACAGCAGAAAAGGTAAATTGGATGAGTTGAGATTTGCATAAAAATTCCACCTGAAGGAAGAAAGGTTCAGAGATTAACCAGGCTTCCTTGGGAAGTAACGGTGTTCCATTCCTGGAAGTGTCTAAAATTAGTCTGGGGACCACTGTGGAAGAGCAAAGTGTCATGGGGTGTGCTTGATTCGCTGTCCTTCGAGGCTTTATCTAGCCGGATGGGGTCATGCGTCATCAGGTTCTCCAGGGCAATAGCCCCACTTACAGCCCAGCATCCTCTGGACATCACAAACACTTTCTAAGAGCTAAGAATGCAGCACATTCCTGGAAGAAAAATTGCTGAATCTCATATATAAGTATATAGGGCCCAGTACCAGTTGGTGCCCAATAAGTAGCTGAAGAAAGAAAAGGCATGGGACCATCCAACTCACAAGACCTAAAGAGTGGAATCCAATTTGAATGAGGAATAGGAAGGCCAGATCTCCTGAGGCCTGCAAGGAGATGATCAGCAGGGACCCCCAAGGACCCTACCCTAAGACCCAGTGACTCTAGCTCTGACTAGGAATGTGTGCTGATTCAAGTACCCTGAAGGCGAGTAGGTTTACTCCAGACAGAGACCAGGGGAAAACCAGAAACCAAAATGCCCCTTTCCTTCTGCAGCCTTTCTAATGAACTAGGTCCTACCCTCAATGAAAAGACTCATTAGGGTTGGGTACGGCCTTGCTGGCCTGAATTTTTGCCCTGTGATTCCAAGAGGCTTCCTGAGATTCTCAACAATGCCTCCTTCTCACCAACCTTGTCAGGAGCTAAGCTGATTTCTTCCTGACCTCCCTGGCCATGCATACAAGAAGATGAGTCCAACACACCTTCCTGTGTACCCACCCAACCTGCTGCAGGATGAGTCCAGACTCATCCTGCAGCAGGTTGGGTGGGTACACAGGAAGATGAGATACTGTCTGTCTTATGGATGGCTTCTGGGACCCAAAGCAGACCCAGCCATACTCTTCCGGACTAAACCGCATCTCCTAAGGGTTTGCCTGCTCTGTATTATTAAATGGCCCTCGAAACCAAAATAGGGGCTCAACTGCCTTGCCAGGTAACTAGCACTCAAGCTCTTTGTTCAGCTTGAACATCTACAGCCGAAGACCTATCTTCTAGGGAAAGGCAAGGTTGCACCTCTCTCCACATGCCTGTCAAAGCCCCGCTGGCAAAATAAGACTTGTTCCTGGGTGGTTTGCCAGTGTTTGAGGCACATTCCTTCTCCATTTGCAACAGGTCTGAAGTGACTCTTTCCAGTCTTCTTCGCCCCACTGCACTGAGGGAGACCTGAAACCCAGGTCTTAAGGTCCTGTGAATGCAGCTCATCAATGGCCAAAAGCAGCGGAAACAGAACTCAGACTCCCAGAGCTCCTAAGGGCCCAGAACTAACAGATGCCACTACAGACAGGCTTGCATTCAGCATAATTTTTCATCTCCATGCTTCAAACTGAAAAGTGTTGATTCTCCATCCATGAAAAAAAGTTTGCGCAGATGTTTGTGCTCAAATTCTGCAGAAAGGGACTGTCCAGCCACAGTGAAAGATAGGGACAGAAAGCAAAGGATACGTTTGACAACAGCCCTGACTGAGCTGAGATTCAGCTCTCAGAGGCCCATGATACACATAAGAGAGACACAAGCCCCCTCCTTCCCTCTGCCCTTTCCTGTAAGCTCAAAGTCTCAGACCCTCTTCTTCCCTGGTGATCCTGAGAGGCTGTGCACTATCTGGATGGTTCATAGATGGAGTTGCTCCTGGAGGGATTAAAAAGGAGATGGCGATAGTGGACATGGAGTCCTGTGCAGATGGACAGTGCAGAAATGTGTAACCACAGAGCCACCAGGACCCCAAGAAGAAATAAGGTATACAAACACAAGAGAGAGAGTCATTTGTGAGAGACAGCTGAGAGAAGTTCGATATTCCTGAAAACACATGGTGTGCTTTCAATGATGGTTATTTTTAGCAAAATCCAGTCGCAGAAGTAGAGGCAGACAGTGGCCTCCCCAGACCCGACTTCTAATCCCAATGCTAACATTAATTAGCCGTGGCTCTCTAGACTGGTGCCCGGAAATGCTCCTTGGCTGCCATCTCTCTGTGGATAAATGAGGCAGTCTCTCGGCATCCCCACACCACTCACTTTGGCAGTTTCAGATCCCAGGGGTCTTCATGGGCAGATGTTGGTGAAGAAAATGGTGGCATTAGGGCCCCTACTAGACCCCTGATGCAGTGATGTTCCCACTACTCACATCACCTCAGTAATAACCATATGATGTCTCTGTCATTATCTTTGATAATTCGTATGTTAAGTCGTGGATGATCAAGTTCAAACAAAATCCACCTAGGGCAGTTCTCATGAATGGGACACTGCCAAATCATGATCAGTAGCTCTAACGCTGGCCTGGAAGACTCATGATTATTTGCTCAACATCAATGGAATTTGGGTGCTTCTTGCCCTGTGTCTCAAGCGCAGAAAGGGTGCTGCAGAGCATAGCGTTGCTGGAACCTAGAGCTCCCCCTGGCCATCCTCTGCTGTCTCCTGAGCCCGGCATGCTGGAGTGCATGCTGCAGAGGGGCATCCTTCCAGCTCCCCGTGCTGTTGCTCATGCCGGTGTCACAGTCCATTACAGCCAGCCAATTACATCTGATTCCTCTCTGGGGGATGCTGGGCAGGGCCACCATGGGGGGCAGAGGAGGCCTGAGAGGTTTCTAAATGAAGTAGCCTGTTGGGAAATCCTATTAGGAAGCTCATGTTACAGGGCTGCGGTGTTAACAACCCTGGCCGACCCTGGCCCTGAACATAGCCAGTCTCCCTGGGGCTTGAGAGGAAGCTGTCTGGCTGTGGTTTCTCTCTCACTCACCAGCCAACCGCTGATGGGAGTGAGAGAGCAGAGAGGGCTCCTTGGTGCCCTCGAATGTGACTTCTAGCACTATGGGCACACACACACACCCTCATGTTCCTCACCTTCTCTTTCAGCAGCTCAGGGTCAGGAGGCAGGGGGAGCCCAGAGCTGGGACCAGCACCCTAAGGGAGATGGAAGCAGGTCCTGAAAACCTCTTTTTCCAAGAAGAGCTAAATTAGACATATTTTTCCCACTTTCAAATCTTGCAAATTTTTCATCTCAACTCCCCCAGGCTTACAAAGTAGCTCATCTCAGCTGTTCAAGTTGACAAAGGCGCAGAAACTGTTGAAAGGTTCAACATGTCCCTTGGGTTTCCAGGCATGAAGGAATTTACATGCAAGTTTTCTTTACTACAGAAAAAAGTCCCCACTTGGAGATGGGGGAGGAGTGAAGAAGTGTCCAGGAAGGAGAGGAGACCTTGAGGGAGAGGGCAAGCACGCATCTGACAAGAGGAGCACCTAAGGCAGTGCTGGGGGATCACAGCCTTAACTGGCAAGGAGACACCAAGTGGGAAGACAGGCACCTCGAGAGCTGCTCTGTTCTGTTAGAGTTGAAAAGGCCCTGCCAATGCCCAGAGTTAGAATGGTCAAGGGTGACCCGAGAGCCCCCTGGAAGACCCATACAGATTCCCAGTCAAAGTCATGCATCCTCATTCCCAGCCCTGATTTGTAAGCCTGAACAGAAAACAGGAATCCTGCAGATTCGACCATGCTGCTGGGAGCAGTAGTGGCACCCCTGGCGTTCTTAAGACAGTACCGAGGGACCCAGCTGGTGCTGGTCAGCTATAGGGAAGTTTGTTTCTGTAATACCCGGATAGTCAGTCCTCAGATTCTCCCCCTCTTTTCCCTGCCAAGAGCCCTTCTTGGGCTTCATATTAGCTGTGCCATCTTGTTGATACTCTGTTGTTCAGGGCTGCCCTGTGCGGCTTTCCCCAGCCCCGAGCCTTTATTCAAGGGGTAATGATGCTCTGGATACTTCGTCCTGGTGGCCTTGTTCTTGGTCTACGCAGCTGCCAGCCTGCTCCTGCAGTCCTCTCTGACTCCTTCTTCATTCCCTGAGGCACCCAGGTTCATCCTGTCTACGGATTCCAGAAACCCAAGAACACCTTCACTGACCACCCCGGGGCTCCTCTCTTCTGGATGCCGGCCACATACACAGTCCTGATCTGCTGCTTAGAGCTGGGGTTCTTGGAGTTTTAAAAATCCCCGTGTTTGGACCACATACCAGACTTATCACCATTGGAGAAAAGGCAACTGGGGATGTCACTTTGCAAAACCTTTCTGAGGGTTCTCATGCCTGCCCTGGGGTCAAAAATTGTGGGTTCTGAAGACCATGGCTCTCTCGGGCTTGGAGAATCTTCTCTCTCCACTTGGTCCTTCATTTCACAAAGACTGCCTGCCTCAAGGCAGGCCATGTGAGCCACACCATTCAAACATGTTAACTGGGCCTTTGATCAGTTGAGGAACAATGGCTTATTCCTCTGTGCTGTTTTCATGGGTCACTGCTTGATGGTCATGGAACTGGGCCTGGGCAGGTGCAGGAAGGTGATGACTGGGAATTCAGGATTCCTGCTGACCTGTGTCTCTGGATGGGGGAACCCATGCCATCTTCATTCCAGAATCTTATTTTCTTAATAAGGGGGATTCAGAGCTTAAGGACAATGACACCTAGCAACATGTAGCACTGCATGGCTTATAAAATATTCTCATATCCATTTTCACACATTCTGAGAAATAGGCAGAGAAGATATGACTGTCAATGGAAAGGGACTTACCTAAAACCACACAGCAAGTTCACAGCAGAGCCAAGATGAAAACCAGCCCCTATCTCTAGGTTAGGTCTCTTCTACCCAAGTGTACCCCCCTCCTCTTTCATCCACTGCACCCCCTGTGCATGACAGCCCCAGACAATAAAAGCCTGGGCACCATAAGTTAGCATGTGTCCTCTGTAATAGAAAGCTAAGGTCATCCTGAGGCAGGGGCAGAGGCAAGGGAGGATTGCAGGGAGAATTACGCATAGCATTGTTATTTTCTGAGTCCCCAGTGTGGCTAAAGAGGCAGCCTAATGAAGCAGCTTCTTCTGGAAACTCTGAGGACTATGTCCTGGGAAGGAAAGCCGAGCCCTGAGGCAGCACTCTGGGGCAGAACGGATCCATGGCACATAGGCACCATGCTCCAGCTAGGGTCTGGCCATTCAGAGGCTGTCACAGCACCTGAGACACCTCCATGGACACCCCTATGGGATACTGCAGCCCCCAAGCAACTAACACAGATAAGGAGCCTGCCCCTGCCAGGATCCTTCTAACAACAGCCCCAGCCTCCTCCTCCTCCTCCTTGAAGTCCAGCTTCAGCTAAGGCAATATTTTAGACTCTACAGCAGAGAGCAAGAGAGTCCGATGAAAGCCAGCTTGGCCTCCCTGGCACAGGAAGAGCCAGACTGTATGGGACCTACACAGAGAATAGACTTAGCCACCAACCTCAGCACGGAAGTGAGGAGAAGGAAGGACAAAGCTATGATTTCTCATTAATCTGCTCCACTATGAGCACAACTTGAAATTGGAGTAGATGGGCCGTTTTCCTAGTAATTAACAATTTTATAGAGACACACGCATGACGAGGTCAGAGTCACTAGTGAGATGAGGTCAACAGGCTGATGTGACTCTGTTGATGGGACCAGTCTGTGTGTACAGAAAGGATGTCAGGAACAGGCCTTAGGCCAAGGAGCCCTCTAGAAAATGCATGAGCTGCTTGCCACACATCCTAATGCACAAGTTCTCCCCCCCCTGCTTCCTCTACTCCCCTCTCACCTATTCTCTTCTCACTGCCCAGGCTCTTCACGACAGAAAGAGCTCTAGGCCAGGACCAATCTTTGCTGGCTGTGCTGTCTAATTGGTCTCCAGGTGCCTCTGCACAGTCAAGCGACTGGTCACCATGACTTTGACAGGAGACGGTTTCACAGAAGCAAAGTGAAAGCCAAGAGAATACAGTTCCCTGGCCATAATGAAAGTCTGTTCTTCCAGAAAAAAATAGCATGGAGACAGAAGCAGAGAGATTATTCTTTCTGCCACCCTACAAAGTCCCAGTTTCACATACCAGAAAAGATGTATCAAATCAGCACGACTGTATGAATCATAAAAGCATCAGCATTTGGCCCAGCCAGGCTCAGAGGACATCAATTCTCGGGGCTGTGTTGGGAGAGAGTAGCTGTTGAAGGCTCACTGTGTCTCACCTGTAATTCTCTGTCATCCACCATTCTCTCTGCTGCTGGCTTCGCAATGATTGTGCTCAGTGGGCTACACCAAAACCACTGTGAATGGCCACCGTGTCCATCTGGCAGTACTCTGTGAGCACCAAAGTGAGTGGAAACCCTTCCCTTGAAGACACACCATGGAGACCAGCAACAAGTACCTCCATGTGCACTTCCCACCCCCCACCAAAGAGCGCAGTCTTCCCAAGATCACCATTTTTGCCCAAAGGTCCCCCTGCCAGCCATCAGTGTCTAGTTACCAGCAGAGTTAGGGGCAAGATTTCAGGGGATTCAGTTGAAAGTTCTCGAGACGTGGGCAAGGGGCCTTATCTTCCCTTCCAGGGCACTGAGCTCAGCCAGGATGCTGGGCCACAAGACCCATGATGCAACTCTCCAGTCTCAGAAATATCATCAAAATGTGGCTTCCTGTGCCTCTGAAGTGGCAAAGTGATGGTGCCATGGGTTCCCAATTTCCTCTACCCTCCAGTGAGTTTGCAATAAGTAGCTTGTAAAGTCAAGTCATGTTCACAATAGCTTGAGATTAGAAATGTCCAACAAAACTCAGGAGGGGATTGAGACTGGGAAGGGAAATGGAAAGAAACAATTCGGATTTGCATATTTGTCCCCACAGGCCCTCCCAGGACAGCCACAGGAGGTAACTGACAAGCTACACGGACAGCAGAACCCTCTAAAAGAAAAGTTCCAATTAGCCCAAAGAAATAAAAGCCTGTTCCCAGAGTCCCAATTAAATCAGAACCAATCAATGCTTGCTCCGGTTCCTGCTGTTCTGCTTAGGATATAATGAGAAAAATGAGAGTGCCCTAGCCAGCAAGTGTGGTATAGCAGCCCTCTGAAGCCCAGAGAAATCACCCACCCATGTGCTGCGAGCATGCCTGGCAGCTGCTGCACCTGGACCTTTAAGAACGCAGCCTGGTGCCTTGGTCCCCACTTAGACCCTGACAAATATCAAAGATGGTGACCCTCCCAACCAATGGGACAAAGAGGAGGGCTGTGGGACCAGGCTGGGATGGTTTTAAAACTGTCAATGTTGATTCATCACTGGATCTGGCGCTCTCTCTCCTCTATTTCCACACCATCCATCATGGGTACCAGAACCAAGAAATCCAATAAAGACACAAAGACACAGCTCTCTCTGTTCTCAGCAGGCCTCAGAAAGGCTGTGTGAGTGCTCTGGCCCAAGCAATTTGCCAAGTCCAAAGGATTCCTGAGCTGATGGGCATTAACAAGCCTGTGCCTGGCATTTCCCCTGCAGGTATCTGGGGAGCAAAGTAACTGGGGAAGTAAACTGGCATAGGCTGGTCTGGTGCTCAGGCAGGGTGGGGGTGACATCAGAGAAGGCAGCTGGCAGGAGGCTCACAATGGAGAATAAGTTGCTAATACAGCCCCCGAGCCCCAAGGGACTAAGAGCAACCATAGGGGTACATTAAGATCAAGGTAGTCATTTCTGAGATACATATAGGAAGGCTTCCTTCATAAAAGAATCAGGACCTTTGAAGGTTCTGAACAAAATTTAATATGGGAAAGCAGTCTTCTCTTCCCTGAGCCTGGATTCCCCCACGTTCAGCTCCTATGCACTTAGACAATGCATAAGCTGTGGGGCCTCCAGATCCTTCTATTCACTCCCAGAACAGACTGAGCCTGCAGCCAGTTCAGCACATTTATTGCCACATGTTGAATATGGGTTTTCTAGGGCTAGCAATGGCTAATATGAGCACATAGTAACCTGACACTCTCAAACTGCAAAGTTTGCATCACTCTGTGTCATGTAGAAGCAAAAGTTAATATAACACATGATACAGCCCCATTCCCATTCCAATAGCTTCATCTCCTTCCAGGGTCTGGCATTGAGCCCCTAGAGAAAGACAGCCAAGTCAGAGGGCTTTGAGTTAATGAGCTACATGAGTTCAGTACCAAGTTGAGTGCTGTGGGAGCTGGACTGAAATGAACTAAAATATTTTCCAAATTCAGTCACATCTCAATTACCCTTGAGTGAATTGTCCATGGTAACCCAAATTCCAAATTCTTCAGCCCCAGCACTTAGGGCTGGATTCAGGATATAGGGTGTGTGTGGGTGTGTGTGTGTGTGAGAGTGAGAGAGAGAGAGAGAGAGGAGGGAGGGGGGGAGAGAGAGAGAGAGAGAGAGAGAGAGAGACAGAAAGAGAGAGAGGGAGGGAGGGGAGAGAGAGAAACTCAACACTAAATATTACTGACTGGTCATTATTTTACCATTTGAAAGCCCCCCATATCTTCCTCTCACTATGAATAATAAATATGGACAATCTGGTTGGACATGATTGGAAAATCATCAGGCCTAGCACTGGGAATGAGAGTCCTCAGAGCTTTATAATAAGCCATTAGACTCTTTTCTGTTCCTTTATGACCCAGAACTATTGGTAAGGAAACCTTGTAGATCTGTCACTGCCTTAGATGGGCAGGAAGCAGAGGCTCCAAAACTTACCCTTGCATGCCACGCTGTTCTCAGGCTCATAGCCAGGCTTGCAGGTGCACCGCCCAATGGGCACCATCCATTCTCCATCCCCGTTGCAGTAGAGTTTGATGGGTACGTCCACTTCTTCTGCGTTGGGGATGCATGTGCCCCGAGCAATCACCAGAGATGTGCTCTCTGCTCCTGTCATGGTCTCTGGAAACACTGCAAAATTTTGCACAATGCTGGGACACTTTTTAAAGAAGACACGGACAGAAAGAAGAGACATACAGGCTCCGTAATCCTGAAAAGCGAGGTAAAAACCATTCCGAGTAAGAGGCCCAAAGCTCCTGACTTCCGTGTTTACCTTCATCAGCCTTCCCCCAAAGTCCACCTGGGAGAAGCTCTCATCTGCAGCAATGGTGTCTACTTTGAGGTAGGGAGCCTCAGACCAGAAGGCCGACTTCTTGGTAGCAATGACAGAGTCAGTCTCATAATAATACAAGTTGAAGGTCTCCTTGCAGGATCCTGGGACATTAGGGAGGCTGCTGCAGTCTCTCACAGTGAAGCGCATCTCTGTGTAGATGCGATGGGCCCCCCGCCGGTTGATGAAGGTGGTGAGCAACCAATTGTTCTGGTTGGGCTCGAAGACATTGCACACCTGGTAGGTGCGGATGGTGTTCAGGTTTTCATCATAGCCACTGACTTCTTCCCACTGTACATAACCGGCCACAGGTACACACATGCAAAAACACAAAATAAAGAGTGAGAATATAAAAAGTAGGCAGAGCAGAGGAGAATCCTGGGGCTAAGGGGCCTTAAGAGCTCACCAGTCCAGTAGCTTGACTTGAGAAATGAAGACATCCAAGCCCAACTTGATTTTAAAGATCTCCTTATAAGAAAGCTTCATATTTCTCTGCAGCCCATGCCAAAATATAACACACTTCATTCAAGAAAGTTGTCCCTTGCCTAACCCTTAATGCTCATCTTGTGACTGGCTTATTACATCCATGGGGACAACATGAAGCTTTCAGCCCATGTGATGGCAGGGACTTTCTTTCTCACTTCCACAGTCGCTACTCTAAAAGCCAATCTATTGATTAGGAGTACAATTACTTGACATCCACACCTTGGAAATCCCCATCTCTGAACCTAATTTATTATGGTGAAATTACTTTATATGTCTGAAAAGCACATGAATTTAAAGCTTTTCAGAGATTCTCAACAAACTTAAATTCTCACAAACCTTCTCTTTGTGAGAACATCAATCTCTTTGAAGGACTGATAAGGTTTGGATGTTTCTCCCATCCAAATCTCATGTTGAAATGTGATTCCCAATGTTGGTGGGGCCTGGTGGGAGGTGATTTGATCATGGAGGCAGATCCCTCATGAATGGTTTAGAACCATCCCTTTGGTGATGAGTAAGTTCACATGAGATCTGGCTGCTTAAAAGAATCGGGACCTTCCACTTCTCTCTCTCTTGCTCCATCTCTTACCATGTGACATGCTGGCTCCCCTTTGCCACCTGCCATAAGTGAAAGCTTCCTGAGACCCTTACCAGAAGGGGATACTAGCACTATGCTTCACGTACAGCCTACAGAACTGTGAACAAGTTAAATCTCTTTTCTTTATAAATTACTCAGCTCAGGTGTTTCTTTATAGCAATGCAAGAGTGGACTAACACAAAGACCTAGACTATAAAACTGGTAAAATTGGAGGCTGCTAAGAACCTTTAATGAAGCAAGTGAAGTTCTATTGTGTGCAAGTTTCAGGCAAGGCTATGACGAAGGAAAATGTTGGAGGGTGCTACTTTAGGGAGTAATGAAAATTTCTTAAGGGAGAGACAAACATGATTCACATTAGAAAAGTGAGCTCCCATTTATAGCAGCCCTGTAGATTGAAATAAGAGAGAAGAACAACACATGTATAAAGGGATGTCTTTCACTATTCTCAACAACTTTCAGAACTAGGTATTATTATCCCCAATTTACAGATGAAAAGATATCATGCAACTTACTCATGCTCATACAGCTAAAAGAGATTGGGAGGAACTAGTAGGAAGTACTTTGAATGGGCAAAGAAATTCACTTAAGAACTTGTAGATTATTTCAAAAGCAGGCAATGAGGGCTGGAGGGGAGTGGGGAGAGGCCTTTAAAGGCATGGCTCCCTTAACTGGGCTTTCTGGGAAAGGGATCAAAGAAAAGTTGCTGGGTCATGCTTTTTTGTGCTTGGAAAAAAGGAAGAAGTTGCCCACATCTGGGAGTGCTCCAGATCCTGGCCTCAAGAACTGAGGGTATTTCCAGGAATAGATTTAAACTTGTATTCTGTTTGCTTAGAATAAAAAAATAGAGAGAAAAAATTAAACTTCCTAAAGTGAAAATGAATTAAGATTCTGACTATTTAGACTATTTAGCAGTGGTGATCAAGGTAACCAAATCATGCCAGCATCTTTGAATATTGCGCTAATTGCTTATTATTTACAGTGGTGGACTTTATCTAGACTGGAATTCTTCATTAACAGAGCTAAAAGCCAATTATGCGTGCATGGAAAATATACTGCAATTGCTTCTTGCAAGGAGTAAGGCCCCTGTGGAGCAAGGAGGATAGAAGCAAGGCTGCCCTCTAAACTTGTGTAAAGGAAACCAAAAAACAGGCATGGTGTGGAGAGGTGGGGAAATGGACATGTCAAGAGCTGACCCTGCATGCCCAAGTCTGTAAAGTAACCACACTCATGGTCACTCCTGCTGTCTGGGCCTCTGCTACCAAGGCACCTAAACTGCAGTCTATCCAGGGTCTTCCTGGTCCCCAGCCTCTCCCAGGACTCCCAGAATGCCAGCTGCCTCACCAACTTGAAGTTCTGCCAGTCCCTCACCAACAGATCAGCTCCTGCCAGTATCCTTACAGCAGTTCTGGGACACACAGGCCATCATGATTCTGCCCTGGACAGTATCAGCTCCAGGCCAAGAACCACTCAGCTCTCCACCTTTCACTTGATCTCCAACCACACTATTCATGACCCACCTCTCTTTATAAAGAGAAAATGACGCATCTCTCCCCACTCCACTCTACCTTCAGCAATGCCAAGGACCAACATCCCCAAACTCACAACTCTGTTTCCATGTTCCAAGCCTGTTCTCATGCTGTGCTTTCTACCTGGGATGGCTTTTTGTTATTCTATGCCTGAGATACTCCAGCTCTTGAAAATCCCATGGCTGAATTAGATAGCATATCATGGCACGCCAGTACATCCTCCATACAGCAGGTAAGAACCTGTGCACACTGACCCGAGGGCATCTACCTCCTCCAGGAGTGAGTGAGCTCTGAGGGGGCTGCAGCACATCCCTGGAGTGGCACATCCACAGTCCATACAGCTTCTTCACAGCATGCCTTGTGCCCCGCACATGGATCTCCCTGTGCCCAGGCCCCATGTGACCCCCTGTGGCCACCACGGGAGAGAGATCTCACCTCTGTGGCCTGCACGGAGTGTAAATGCACACTGTTGAACCTCACGTGGGTTTCGCTTAATTTCATATTGATTGTCTAGATGTAAAATAACCACTTTTTCTGCCTTCTTGAACGCTACGTTTTGTTCTATTAAATGTGTTTATTAAAGTTATGTTCTGCTTGCCTGTTTATTTTTCAACGAGCGAGAAGTCACTGACAATGTTTCAGATCCAATTTTTAGATGTCCCTCCCTTTCCATGGCTGTTATAAAACAACATTTTCTCAGTTGAACCTATATGACTTTTGAGAAAAGGAATTTTTTTTTTTCTGTTCTGCAATTGTTGAAATACAACAGGTCTCACGACCCATTATTCCAGTTAGGTCTCAGTACACATGTGGGGCCCCTCTGTCAATGTACACGTGAAACATGTGGCCCCATTTAGAGTGGGCATATGGTCACAGCCAGAGTTCTTGACCCATCCAAGACTAATGGAGTTCTGCTGTGGGAGCACGATGGAAGCCTATCATATGGGCTTCACTTTAGCACTGAAACAGTTAATACCAGGAGGTATTTAAATAAGCAAATTGAGGCCAGGTGCAGTGTCTTAGGCCTATAATTCTAGCACTTTGGAAGGTGAAGTGGGAGGATTGCTAGAGCCTAGGACTCAAGACCAGAATGGGCAACATAGAGAGACCTCATCTCTATAAAAATAAAAAAAAGATTAACCAAGATTGGTGGCTTGTGCCTGTGGAACCAGCAGTTCGGGAGGCTGAAGCGGGAGGATCGTCTGAGCCCAGGAGGTCAAGGCTGCAGTAAGCCATGCTCGCACTACTGTACTCTAGTCTTTGTGACAGAGCAATAAAATAAGCAGCATGAGGATTTCTACTCTCATGGAGCTGGGATATTGAGAACACTTACCTTAGAAAATGACGCTGATTGGTATTATAAGGCCCAGCAGAAGTCATTGTTTCCAACATTAACCTCTCTGGGCCTCAGTTTTCTCATCTGTAAAATGGAGAATCATTACAACTCTGGGTGACCCAGAGTTGTAAAATTCTACAGATCTAATTGATTCCATGACAGCTCCTAAAGGAGTGATCTAAGCTAATTAGAGGAAATTCAGCTGCATATTCAAAGGGAAAGAGTAGACGGAAATGCAGAGAAAGGAAAATAACTCCCTGTTGTTGGAAAAAGGCCAACATAGAGCTTCCCATTAATTTCTTTCCCTCTTTCATCCTTCTTCTGTCAGCAAAAGCTCTGCAGGGGTTGAAGAAATAAGTGATCAGAGTAGGTTTCAGGAGGTACACATACTTTCCACAGCAAGTGGTAATTAGAACTGGGGTCCTCGATGAAAGAAAAGATTTAGGTTAATCGAGATGAGGGTAGAACAGCATCCCCAACAGAGAGAGACAAACATATCATTCGTTTATGATATTTGGAATCAGTCTCATTGCTTTATATTTATGCCTCATTCATTCATCAATGGAAAAAAAAAATGTCTACTGAATGTTAGGTTTGTGCCAGGCATCCCATTAGCCACTGGGGATATAACAATATGAAGCTTATAATCTAGTGAGAGAAACAGAAATTAGAAAATTGTTATTAAAATAACTAAATAATTATATTTGTGTTAACTGCTGTGAGGCAAAATTACAGGGAGCCAAGAAAGGGGATGCAACGGATATACAGAAGATTGTCAGGAAAGACCCTCTGTATGAGTCCGTTTTATGTTGCTATAAAGGAATACCTGACGCTGGGTAATTTATGGAGAAAAGAGGTTTATCTGGCTTACAGCTCTGCAGCCTGTACAAGAAACACGGCACCGGGATCTACTTCTGGTGAGGCTTCAGGAAGTTTCCAATCATGGAAGAAGGCAAAGGAGGGGCAGGTGTGCCATATGGTGAGAGAGGGAGCAAGAGAGATGCCAGGTTCTTTTAAACCACCAGCTTCCGTGTGAACTAACAGAGTGAGACTCACTCATTACCAAAAGGAGGGCATCAAGCCATTCATGAGGGATCCCCTGCCATGACCCAAACACCTTCTGCTAGGCCCCACCTCCAACGCTGGAGATCATGCTTTAATATGAGATTAGGAGGAGACAAACATTCAAACAATATCACCCTCCAAGCTGAGAGGGAACAATTAGATAGAAGTTAGCCAGGAAAAGTATGTGCCTTCTGGGAGCAGAGTAGAAGCAGAGCATCTGGGCCCAGGAATGGCAGGTACAAAGGTCTCGTGGTGGGAAAAGTGGCCTGGTGCCATTGAGGAATGAAAGCTGTGTGACAACGAGCCATAAGAAGCTGGAAGAAGATGAATCCAGTTGAGAATTTTGAATTTAATCCTCAGTGTAACAAGAAGTTGTTGATGAGTTAGGGAGAAAAAACACAGGTGATCAGAGCTGAGCTTTTAAAAGCTCCCTCTGACACACTATAGAGACTGGTTTGAAGGGCAGCCTGAGTATATAGGCAGGACAATTGGAGGTCATTGTGGGTGTGCAGGCAAGAGATGATGGTAGAACAGACCAGTAAAAACTGAAAAGATGCTTCAGGAAAGAATCTCTAGACCTTCACTGAGCCACGTTTGGGGGAACAGACCAGACTCAAACAGCCATGTGTCCCCTGAACACTCTTTCAGGCATCAGTCCTGCCTCGCCAACCAGGCTTTGGGCTTCCCAGATCCTTAGAAATGCTGATTCTTCACCTCTTCCCTCTCTCTTTCCTTAAAAAAGGGGGAATTTTACCAGTTTTGCATGTACTACACTGTAGATGCCCAATTTCCTATTCAGGATGATATGTCTTTTACCGAAAGCCTGTGCTGGCTCCAGTTCTGGCAATGTGTTCTGACCGCCTGCCCCAAAGCCAATTTCCTAAAGGTCTCCATTCAGTGACTGCTTCTTAGCCTCCACTTCTAGGCATTTCACATGTTGCCTCTTGTATTCCTTCCTGTAATTATCTCCTCCCATTAAAACAACAGCAAAATATCATGATTTGCTTATCAGATGTGCAAAAAGTTAAAAAGATAAAATGTCAAGTCTTGGTAAGAAAGTGGGAAAAGGAGTACTGACAAAGCTTAGTGGTAGAAGTATAAACCAGTGAAATCTTTTAGAAATCAATTCAGTAGCTTCTCTCAATACTTGACGTGTGGGCCAAAACTGAATTCAATACGAAAAATGTAAATCATTTTTTTAAATTGCAGTGATAACTAGGTGCCCATCTGGGAAAAAAAAATGAAACTTTTGTTTCATACTTATACCTTACTCCAGAATAAATTTCTGGCAAATCAAAGATTTAAACATTAAAAATGAAACTACAAATATACTAAAAGAAACCATGGAGACAATTTGTGTATACTAACTGCGACATGAAACTCAGAAGCCATAAACATATTGATAAATTCAGTTCTATACAAGTTTAAAAACCGGCATGACAGAAATAGCCATAAGCAAAGTTAAAAGGGGGAAAGAAGAAAACCTGATAGAAAAAAAATTGTCACATACCACAAAGTGTTAATATCCCCCAATATATAAAGAGAACCCACATGTCAACAACAAAACAGAAAACTGAGCAAAGAGTATCAACAAACTGTTCACTAACAAAGACACAGATATAACTCTTAAATATATGAAAAGATGCTAAATCTCACTCTTCGTAAAGTGTGAGTTGTTACTTTGCCACATTATGACACTTTTAGGGGATGTCAAAGAACAAAAGTGTGATAGCACACTGTGTTGGAGAGGATATGGGAGACAAGAATTCTGATACACAAAGGAAGAATAGCAAATTTGTACAATGTCTATAACAACGTTAGTTTTATTTATCAAAATTATAACTACATACACCTTTGACCCAGCAATTCCACTTCCGGGATAATTTCTCAGATAGACTTCTATCTATGTGAAATTAGGTACACACAAAGTTATCAACTGCCGCCACCGCCACCTCCAGAGCTTTATTCATATCCAGAAAACCTAGAGTGGACCACTGGCCTTTGGACAATACAGTAACCTTCTCAGAATCTGTGACCTCTGGGAGCATAGTCCTAATGGAAAGAAGAACCCATTACTGGGTATATATCCAAAGGATTATAAATCGTTCTACTATAAGGACACGTGCACACGAATGTTCATTGCAGCACTGTTTACAATAGCAAAGACCTGGAACCAACCCAAATGCCCACGATGATAGACTGGACAGGGAAAATGTGGCACATATACACCATGGAATATTACGCAGCCATCAAAAACGATGAGTTTGTGTCCTTTGTAGGGACATGGATGAACCTGGAAACCATCATTCTCAGCAAACTGACAGAAGAGCAGAAGATCAAACACCACATGTTCTCACTCATAGGCGGGTGTTGAACAATGAGAACACATGGACACAGGGAGGGGAGCACTACACACTGGGGTCAGTTACGGGGAAATAGGGGAGGGACGGTGGGGGGTGGGGAGTTGGGGAGAGATAGCAAGGAGAGAGATGCCAGATGTAGGTGATGGGGAGGAAGGCAGCAAATCACACTACCACGTGTGTACCTATGCAACAATCTTGCATGTTCTTCACGTGTACCCCAAAACCTAAAATGCAATAAAATAAATGGGAAAAAAAATAAAAATTAAAAATAAATAAATAATAAAAAAAAAAGAAAAACCAACAGTGTCTCAAAGAGATTGAACTCTTCACCAACCAGTAGCATAGGGGACTCAGAATCTGAAACAATTAGACTAAAAGAAAATAAGGTATAGGACATTTCGTGTACATCTTTATATGAGGAGTAAGCTTTATACTTGCTGCATGCTAATCTGACTGTTATCCTCCTTTCTTGAACTGGACTCAGCTGGACTCCTTAATATGTCACCTAAGACCCTTTGCTGTCAACTGGTGAATGCATAAACAAAATGTAATGTGCCTGTACAATGGAAACTATTCAGAAATAAAAAAGAATGAAGTACTGGTAGGCACAGCAGCATGATGAACCTCTAAAACGTTATGCTAAGTGAGGAAAGCTGTGTGTCTCAAAAGACCACATATTGTGTGATTCTAAACACATTAAGTGTTCAGAAGAGGCAAATCTACAGAGAGAGCGGTAGGTTAGTATTTGTCTGGGGTCAGAGAAGAAAATGGGAAGTGACTACAAATTGGCATAAAGAAATTTTGTGAGGAGTGATAAAACTGTTCTAAAATGAGATTGTGGTGATGGGTTACACATTCTATAAATTTACCCAAAATTACTGAATTGATTAAAATTTTAATAGACTTAAAATGAGTGAATTTATTGCAGGTAAATAATACCTTTTTGTGGCTTTGGAATAAAATCCCTCTGTCATCTGGTCCAGCCCACACCTCAAAATCCCAATGATGCTGACATGGTCTCCATTATCCACAAGTAGCTTGTTCATGGTGACTTCATGCCCTGCTCATTCTATCCTCTGTACCTTGGATGGCCTTCTTACACCTTTGTCCCTGTATCCCAAGTGCCAATTATTCATTCAATCAAATTTGTTGTGAATGATGCCTAAGTTGAGGCAAAGGTGGCATCTGGGAAAGCTAGGTGGCCAAGGAAGCATCCCTATCACTGAGACTGAGGGCCTGGGAGTATCAGGGTGTGGTCCAAAGACAGTATCAGAATCTTAGGCTCAGAACCCTATTCCAGGACCACTGGATTTTCCAACCTGGAGGTCAATCAGGTAATCAAAAGGCCAAAAGTGCTCCCCATGTTTAACACACCCACTTCATCACCACAATGTGCCATTTCTTCCAGAACAATCCATATCCCCCCCATCTGGCCTGTCTCTTATATTTCCATGACCGATGCGCTAGGGCTGGCATCACCTCATGCCCTGGTCAGAACATGGTGACAACAGACAGGGCAAGAGATGTCAAGGGCCCAAAGCAGGGCCTTATCCTCTCACAGTGGACACAGCCCATGCCCTGAACGTTGCTGCTGATGTTGTGACTGACCCTTCTTCTACCTCACCCCCATACTATCTGAACTGAGCCAGAGAAAAGCAGACGTGGCTCGGAAGCCACTCTAAACCATGTTAGTCAAGACTTTTTGTTGACAAATGGGCAAACTGAGGCCCAGAGACATTCAATAGCGGGCCTCAAGTCAGGCGGCGGATCCATGGCAGGGCTGGACTCTCTTTGCTGCACCTTCCTCTGGGGTGGCTCCAGTCTTATTTCCTCCATAATGCCTTCCCTGGCTTAGATTCATCTACCATTTCTCTGAATGCATAAAGCATGACTGAGTTTATTCCACACAATTTAGCATTTGATTATACACTGTTTTGAACTATCCTTTAATTGCTTCATGTGTGTGACTTTGGTTTCTGCTACCAGGCTTTGAGTTCCTTGAGGACAGGGAATTAAGTTTTGACTAATTTATTAGTTCATTTCAACAAGCAAAATAATTCCATGCATTTAGCTTCACAACACTGGAATTACAGAACACCATTTTATTCAATAACATCTGGGACCAGTGAAATCCACTCCATTTTCAGCTCACTTTCTGTCCTAGGTGATCTCAACCACATACAAGGCTTCAGCCACCACGGAGTCCAACACCAACCTGACCTCTCCCCAACACCCCAGACTTGTATATCCTGCTGCCTGCTCGATGCCTCCTGCTAAATACCTAAGATGCACCACCTTGCTCTTTTCAGTTCTGATGCAGTCTCACCTGTGTCTGAGAACAGGACCTCAACCACGCAGTACCAGATACCTAGGAAGCAATCTAGACTCTGCCCTCTCCACTTTGTTTTGCTCCTCATCATAGGAGGTTAAAGCTCAAATTTCATGTCTCCTATCTCCTTCATAGCTCTTCTATTCAGTCCTGTCCTGTTTCGCCATTGAATTCTCTTTACCCTCCAAGTAATGCTTCCAGTCATTCTCCTTAATTCCCCTGCTCATGTAAGTTTTCTAAATTACAAATCCGTCTCCCACATAAACCCAATCCTACAGGCTGGGACTGTGTTGGGTATCACTCCATATTCCCAGTGACAAGTCCTCAAAATATCCTGGAAGGTTGAGGCAATACGCAGGGCCCTGTCCTGTTCTTTAACTTCTCTCCTTTTTTTACTGCAGGTGCCACCTGGCTAACCTGTCTTTGTGAAAGGAAGAAACAAATCAACCTTGCGCAACCAACAGATTATTAACAGGCTTTGAAAGAGCACTATTATTGACACAAATGGACCACCTGTCCTTGAGATAAGCATAATAAAGGAAACAATGACAGCCATTAGAAAGTACTTGTTCAGGCTTTCAGACCATGACTTTGATGTATGAGAAAAACGCTTTTAGGTCTCTCCAAGATCTAGGTTTATTAGACTTGCTTATTGGAAGTCAGAGCTTGCAGATCTATTGCTAGAGTGCCTGTTGACATTTGGACAGTGCATATTGACTATCTGCAGTCGGCTGATTGTGTGTGGGGTGTGTGGGGTGTGTGGGGTGTGTGTGTGTGTGTGTGTGTGCGCGCACGGGCGCACGCGAGCGCCTATATAAAGCATGCTATCAACACTCAGTCATCTGTATAAACTGTTTCCCTTTCAAAATCGTTGCCATGGGCTCTACCCATTGGTCAATCTACACTACCTTTTAGAACAACCTTCAGAAACTCTGACACATTCTTTATGCTCCAATTTCAGAAACAGGCAAAGGTCATTTGGAGCCAAGTCTGATTGATGAGATGGAGGAGCAAACTAAGAAATGATAGTACTAGTCAAAATGAAGAGACATTATAAAATGAGGTTAAAGAGATTTGAGCTGATTCCACTGTGTGCCTCTGAAGACAGTTCCAAGCATAGAGTTCTGGAAAGATTTTTGATAGCTGGCCCCTCCCCGGACTGCTGCGACGTCCCCCGCCCCACACCAGGCCCACACCTCTAAGAATGCCCAATGACTACCATGATGCTGCATCATTATAACCTCCACAAATAAACCATTTCTAAACCATTGCTACAGGGCCTGGCGGGAGAGGGGCACTTCCTCTGGACACCTTTATTTAAGACAGGAATAGAAATAATTGAAATACGCTTTTCGGCCTCTATTAGCCTAACAATATTCTAGCTATTCTGATTTGTTTCAAACCTAGCTCATTTATCTCATTTATTTAATAAAGAATCAAGCATCTACTACAGCAGCCCCAAGCAGTATTCTAGAAGTTGGTGAAACAACAGTAAATAAGAGACAAAGTCCCTGCTCCCATGGACCTTATATTCTAGTAGAGTTAACCAAAGGATAAACAAATGAACTAATGAATAATGTAAAGTCAGGTAGCATTAACTACTCCTAAGAAGCAAGAAAGGAAACAGAGTGACAGCTGGCAGTGGGGTCTTCAGGGAAGATCTCCCTTTGAGCTGAGATCTGAATGAAACCCAGGAGCTAGACTGGCGGGAACATGAGGGAGGAGCATCCCAGTCACAGAGGACAACCAGAACAAGTTCCCAAGGGCAACCAGGTGCCTTCCCCATTGCTGAGAAAGCCAGGATGCCAGTGTGACTACAGAAGATTAAACAGCAAGAGAAACACTGAAAGAGATGAGTCTGGAGAGGTTGCCAGGGCAGGCAAACCCCACCTCTGCCAGTTACAGCTCTGAGATCACAGACAACTTTCTGAGCTTCGGTTTCCCCCATTTGCAAAATACTATTTACTTTGCAGGGTAATGTGAAGACTGAAAGACCGTGGAAGGAGCTCATCTAGTGCTGTGCCTGCACATTCACTGAGCACCAATTATTACCATTATCATCATCATCATCATCATGATTACGTTAACCTCAGGATCCACCTCCAGCTGAGTCACCAGGGTGTGGAAATCATCTACATCCTATACAAATAGTCCTACCCTTTGGTCAGCAGAATGCAGAAACTAAAAGGCTAAGCTACCTCTCCTTACAGAGACAGAAACAACCAGCAGTCTACTTCCCTTTCCCTCCGGGAATCTCCAGGGCTTCCTCTGAGGTGTTTCATCATAGGCTCTCTTCTCTGGAGCCAGCAATCCCTGGACCACTGTCAGCCACCAGCTCAGGCCACAAGAGACAAAATTGGACACATCTTACAGGCTCTGGTCCCATTCAACAGTCTGCTTTTGGGCACAAACTGCTGTTGGTGGAAGTTGCTATTTTGCAAACAGTTGCGGCCACCATGCCCTGTGGGACCATAATGGAGCTTTCCTGCCATTGCCCAAGCAGAGGAAATGGCTGCCCCTCTGAACAAGAAGCCCACTGGAGCCTGGGCAGCAACAACTTCACAGAGCCCACAGGAGGAGAAAGACTCTTCGGGGTAGCAGATGCTCAGGGCTGGGCTGGAGTCACCACTGCCAAGCTTTCCCCACCAATCACCAAGGACAAAGCTCCTGTGTAGACAGTAGACTAAGCCTGAAAGAGCTTGGATATTAGACAAGCTAGAGGGCTAATTAAAATGTGAAATGTGGTCCATGGGGCATAAATTCCTACAAGCCCAGAGGGATCTACCATTTAGTACACCAACCAACCAAGGCGGCGATTTGCTCAGCGGCTCCCCTGAGGGCTGTGAGCACCAGCTTACCTCCCCCTATGCTTGATTTACCTCCCAGATGTGCTGGGCTGGGAGGACAGGAATGCCCCCCACCCCATTCATTACCACGGCCTGATGCTGTATTCCAATAAGGAAGGTGACTGACTCAGGACTGGGGGCTGTTTCTGAAAGCCCGGTGCCTTGGAAGGGCTTCCATATTGTAGCAGTACGAAGCAATGAATTCCCTAAACTGTGAAATCACAGCAAGGATGCCCTCCCAGAAATGCATCACAGCAAGGGGATGGGGGTGAGGGACATAACTGGAAAATCACAAACATATACAAACATTGTTCCCAATGTGATAACTGGAATATCACAAACATATACGAACATTGTTTCCCAAAGCAATATTTAAGAGCAGAGCTCCACAAAATCTTGGATGGTAGAGAAATGCAGAAAATACTATAACAAGGTCAAGGTTGAAGAAATGGCCCCAAGCAGAGTATATTCAGATTGCTACGAAGGAGTGTTTTGTGAAGATCAAAAACGGGCTGAGGGTTTAAAAACAGCACTGCTCTAATCTTGGCCAGCCCAGAATCATGGGGATCCTCATCTTAGCACAGGGTTAAGTTCACAGGCTCTGGACTCAGCCCCACCCAGATGCCTGACCATGGGTAAGTCTTTAAACTTCTCTGAGCCTCGACTTCATCCTCTGCAACCAGGGTAGTACCTAATAGTACCTATCTCATGAGGCAATCGTGAAGATTAAACATGACTTAAGCTTGCAAGGTAATTAAACACCAGTAAGAGCCCCTTTCGAGCCAGTTATCATGAATATCCCTCTGGGGACACACACTTAGCCTCTCTCTGAGTGCACATTAGTTATTTTTTTCTTGACATTCTGCTCTCCCTCCACGATGTATATGATCTACAGCTCTCTAGTTACTTTTTTCTTGACATTCTGCTCTCCCTCCACGATGTATACGATCTACGGCTCTCTCCTGTCTGTCTGTTGGTACCTGTGCATCTATCATTGATACATGCGAGCATGGGTGTAGGTGTGCAAGTGCTGGCAGCTGAGGTGCTGGCCGTGGCCCTCACTCAGGTGTGCATACCACTGGAAGGCCATGTGGGCACTGGTCAGCTCTGTCGACTGCTTAAAGACCCTGTGGCTACAGAGCCACACTACTAGAGGGCAAGGCCAGCAGCGCACAAGGTCTAAAAGGCGCACACCCCTTTATATTCTGGCATATTTCACACCCAGGTTTCTACCAGCATGCCAGAGAAAATACTGCAGGCTTGGGTCTGGGCAGGGGCTCCCTATGTATACTCCCCTGGGCTACTGTAACCTCCACCAGGCAGCAGCACTGTGTACCAGGCCCTGCCTGGAGTGGGGTCCTCTGCCATTATGACAGCTGCTGCTGCTGTTGACACTGCAACAGTGACAAATTCATCCTTCTGACAAGATCCCTTTAAATAATTCACAGGGAGCTAGGGATTAAGACACTGTTTCTCTCTGTCTCTGTTGAGATTTAAAACACCTCCAGCTGGGGTATTTAAAGGGAGTATAATGGGCTGCCCCTCCTGGATCTCCCCTCCCCCTTTCCTCCTTTCCCATTTCCCCAACTCATCGCCCACCCCACCAGCCAGCCCTATAACAAGGAGGTCCAGAAAACAAGAAAGGAAAAAAAAAGGAGGGAACCAGTGCTTGGCTGGTCACTATGGCAACGGTGGCAGGGTATTCAGCTGCCATTATTACAGTGCCTCACACATGTGATTATCTTAAGCTGTCGATTGAATGTGGTTCTCACTGCTGCCCAACACGGCCTTGTCGAACAAGGCAGGGGTGGGAACTGCAGGCCCCAGGCCCCAGGCCCCAGCTGCTTAATACTGCTATGCCCAGGCCTGGACTCCACTGATGGAAGAACAGAGAGTCACCCCTGGGAGAGACTGATGGCATTTCCCTTCAGCTTGGCGGAATGTCTGCTCAGAATGTATAGCAGAGGCCAGCCTCAAGCTGGCCCATCATGCTGGGTTACAGCCTAGGGAAATGGGCTCCTCATTCCATGCGCTTGGGAAGTTTTGACTGAGTGTGAGTCATGCTGGCTGGGGCCAGCCAAAGCCATCTTGGAGATGAGAGAGCCAGCCCTGGGAGAAGGAAGGGGCGGGGCCTCTGGCAGGAGCTCTTGGCTTCATTCCCATTCTCAGTATGGAGGAAGTTCCCAGTCTCCTGGTGAAAAAAAGCCACATCTGGCCTCAAGAAAGGACACCCCCACCACACCCTGTGTGTTCTCCCAATTGGGTGAGACTGTGGCCACCATGTGTGATCCACTTCAGGGGACCGCTTTTTTCCTGGGACTTTGGATGCTGGAGCTTGGTCCTAAGGACACCTTCAGAAAACTCTGCCTCCATTGAGAAAAATTATTCTATTCCTTTGCCTCCTAGACTTGGCTTCCCAGGTGCAAGAATATTCTTTGAAAGACAAGATCCCTGGTTAACCCCAATAGACACACTCTGATTTTTCCAATGTCCCCTTTAAAATTCAGCTCCCAGATTAAGCCTTTCATGACAGTTATGCTCAGACCAGCAATGCACACAGTGGGGCCACCATTACCTTCAGCTGGCACCAGGACTGCTCCAAAAGGGAGAGATCAGTCTGGCTTTCCCTGCATTTGCATCCCGCGGTCAGCTCCCGTAAAGATATGGCCAGTCATACACAGGTCCCCACCACTTGAAACACTGCCCACCTGGGTCACCCAGGTGGATGTGCCACCATGGGACCCCAGCCCCTTCTGTCGGCATAGCAGTATCTCAAATGGAGGAGGGGCATGTTCAGCCCCACTGACACTGAGGACAATGGATGGGACAAAGGAGCACCCTGGAGCCCCTCACAGGTCTCCCTTCCCTTCCCAGGACTTCTCACTTCCTGAACACTTGTAAGGACCAAGGGGGTGGGAGGGAATCCTCCTGGGCTCCTCCATCACCAACTGGAGCTGGACATACACAGGCACCCCTGTATCCCCTTGTGGATCTCTGGCCAGGGCTCACCTGCTCCAGGCTCCTCTTGGACTTGCTACTCTTTGATCCCCCAATCCCACACTTCACAAACTACCTCCTCTACCTCCCCCATACAGCTTGCTTTAAAAAATGATTTATCAGGTGTTTATCATGTGCACAACTCACTGGTTTGTTACTTTAAAAAGCTACCCTTTTTCTTTTTGAACATTTGCCCTTCCTTATTCCCACTCCTCCCACCCCAACCCCATTCTCTGGTCTCTCAATAGTCTATCAGTCTGAGTTCCTCTCCTCACACTCCTTCAGGGGCAAAGATACCAAAATAAGCTTTGTGGTCAGACAAGACTGGAGTCAGTCTCAGTGACACCCCTAACCTGTCCTGGAACTTTGGATAATGGCTCTGAGCCTCAGGGACCAGTCCACAAAATGAGAGAGATGCCACCTTCCTTCCTTGTAGGGTCCTGGTTGGAAGTGAGGTCATACACGTAAAGTTTGATGCCTGGCACACAGTTGGTTTGTAATTAATGGTGATGATTAGTGTAATAGTTATCATTATTAATAATAACACTGTTATTAATAATAGGGTGTGCTCTCTGACGTTGTTCACGTGAGAATTGCAACCTAACATGTTGATCTTGTGTCTCCAGGGGCCCTGCTTTATCATTCTCATTCTCATCCCATGCAAGGTAGGTCTTTCGAACAAGACTCATTGTTACCACTAGTACTAGTCCGGGCAAGTGATACTGCACTGAGCCTTACAGTTTACAAA
>NW_016107592.1:1268466-1423263 GCF_001604975.1 Cebus imitator
CAACACAATGTAATCCCAATCACTCCACAGATAAGATCTCATATTACCCATGTTATAAAGGCAGCATATGGGTTTAAAGAGGTTAAAAAACTTAGCAGAAATGGGAATAAGCCCAGGACATCAGATCTCAAATCCTGGGCATGATCCTTCATGCTACTGAAAGTACAGTGGGATTTTGGCCAACTTATTCTAACAATTTGCCAATAACTGGGAGTAAGGCCAAAGGCCCAGGGCAACCCTGTTCCTGCAGAGGCTAAGTTCCTCCTTCCTGGAACCAGGTCTAGAGCCCTCACATTTCTTCTGACAACCCTGATCCTCCCTTCTTCACCTGTTTTCCTCCTATTCATCTTATCCTCACTTTCCTTCTAATGCTTTGCTTTATGTGTCTTTCCTTCACCAAGGCCACCAGTGGGAGTGCTGCGAGTTCAGGCTGTCAGGGCAACGCTGACGCCCATCAGCTCCATCCCAGTGCCTGTGTCAGGAGCCCTGTGTCCCCTCCTGCCATGGAGAGCCATTTGGTAAGAGCTGTCATCAGTGGGTCAGTCCTCAGGCTCACCTGCCAGTTGCATAAAGGTTTCCAAGATTGAGACAAGGGACATAGTGGGGGAACTGTCCTCATGGGGAAGGTTTTAGAGAAGTGGAAAGACACCTGTCTGCCCCAACAAGAGTTAAGCATTTCTCCAAGAGGGTGAAGTTGGGCTTCGGTAACCTCTGGAATTCCCTCCCAGAGTCTGTGGACAGAAATGTCTCTGCTCTTTTGATGAATGAGTCCATGAGCCATTTCCAAGAGCAAGAAAATAAATCTGCCAGACAGTAAGGTTCTGGTGAACCACCACAACTCCCAAAGTTGTCTAATACAGCAAGCTAGAGAAGCTTCTCTCTCTCTCTTCTCTTTCCCACTCCCCTGCACGCAATCATACCACACACACACAAAGTCACATCCAATATATTTCTGCTATCAGTGTAATAACTGATATCCTACTCTACAACACGGGTCATCTGTGGCACTCTATTCACCTTCCTGTTATATGCATACACAAGCCCACAAAAACAGTCTGATAGAAAAGCCCCATGAGGACAACCACCAGCGACGAAGCCAGGCAGAGCCGTGGCCTCACTGCTCATCTGGCCCAGCTCTCCTCCCCTGGGGATCCATCAAGGTAGCTCCACCCATGCAGGGTCCTGGAGTCTCTTCCCAGAGCAGCATCTGAATCTCGTGGCCGTCGCCTTCCATCTCCTGGAGGAGGACCTGCTTCCTGGCTCTCACCCAAGCTCTCCATGCCTTTGTCTATCACTGTCTCTGTCAGGCAGGTGATTTTAAACTTCCATTCCTAAAAGACGCATATTATATAAAAAATGTTTTAAGTGCCTCGGGTGTTTTGTTCCTCATTGCTTCATAGAAGTGACATTAATAGCCAGGGAAGAGCTCTGCGGAGTGCAATTATGGAGGATGTTTCAGGTATGAAAGCTGTTTTGAGCCTGCTAATGTTTCCTAATTACAGGCCTTTTGGTAGAGAGAGAAAAAGATAAAGAGTGGGTGGGAGGCCTAGGGTGGGGAGCTCTGACTTATCTCAGTGGTTTACCTGAAGAGGGAATAGGAGGGGAGGGAATGAGGGAGGGGACGGGAGGTCAGAGGCCCAACAGCAGGGAGGCTGGGCCTCTCCGTTGAGAAAGTGGTACAAATTCCTAAGGAACAGCTCAGAGAAAGGATACCACCCATGTCTCTTACCGTGAGAAAAAAACCTTTTGCAGACCTAAATTCAAGGAAGCTCCAGCAACTTCATCTATGAGTTCCTTCTGGAATCCAGGCTCTGAAGATACCACGGTGGGCAGCATTTCATTGGGAAAGACAGTGAAGCATAATTGTTGGCAGGCTAGCCGGTCTCCAGGTTAAAGGTCAGCATTGGCACTTTTTCGCCGTGAGACCTTAGGCAGTTTACCAGCTGCTCCATGCCTTACTTTCCTCATCTGTAAAATGGGGCTACTGTGAGGATTATTGTGTGCCTGGCTGTAAGTCACTTAGGGTCTGTCATACAGTGATAGATTCTTTTTTTTCCTACCTAGCATCTAGTCATCTCTCTGTTACCTATATCCTGATCCCCTCTGTTACTCTCTCCTGCCCTTCTCCCTGGCTTCCAGTAGGTTCTCCACAACACAGGAATGGACACGGGACCTCAGTGTCAATTTCCTCCTCAGGGGATGGTCCAGAGTGAGATTGGGATTCAAGCCAAGCCAGCCAGGCCGGCTCAGAGCTAATTCCAGGGCTTTTGCTGAGGGCCCCAGGAAGAGGTGTCTGCTCTTCTCCAGGGCAAACTGATGAAAGAGGCTGTAGGGGCTAGAGCTGCTGCAAATGGACATCTTATGACCAAGAGAACTCCAGCGTGGAACCAACACTGGAAGAGTAGAGAGAGGAGAAAAGGGATGGGAAAACAGAAAAAGATAAAACAAGACGGTGGGGACGAGGGATCGACTGATCGATCTGGAGCAGCCCAAACTTGAAGCCACACCAGCCCCTGGACCATTCAGTTTCATGAGCCAAGCTATCTTTCAAGACTGGGTTTTGCTTTTCTGTCACTGGCCACTAAAAAGCCCGGACAGATACTAAAGTATAGAATGAGAATAGCTGCCAGCAATCAGTGATCAGGTCCAAAGCTCTCAAGTCCCCATTCAGTGGTGCCCATCAGAGAAATCAAGACCAACGCCACCTTCTTCTGTCCTCCTGTCTCTGGCATATCCTGAAATTCAAATGCAGTGAAATTCCATTCACAGAATCATTTTGCCCAGAGCTAAATTTCTCTTGGATTTTTCTAATCTAGCTCAGGGTTTTCTTCCTTAATACGCATGATTGAATCATTAAAGTGAGAAAAGAGAAAATTTAGCCCTCTGGAGGGTAAGTGATGTGCTAACATTTCCTAAGTGTTTACCAAGGAAAACTTTTTACTGATATTGTTTCCAATATGACAGCGTTATCATTCTTACCCCACTGAGCAGAAGTGAAAACTGAGACTGAAGGAGTCTAAATGACAGGCCCAAGATCACACAGGCAGGGAGTGGCAGAGCCAGAAAAATAGCCAGTTTATTTGACTCCAGGACCTGAGGCCTTAATTGTGCCTCCATAAGGGTCTTACCCATCAGATCAGATAAATTGTAATTGATTTTGCTTGGTCTTAGAATGGATGAGTTGTTATTAGAGTGGGTTTCTCTCCTGAGTGTGCTTTCCTGAGTCACTTGAGGTAGGCAGCTGGTGAGGGTGCCTGGGGGATGTGACAGGACTGAGGAGACAGCCAGGGGCTGCCAAGTGGCCTAGACGGCGCACACATGAACAGCCAAGCAGCAGCAGTGCATTCTGCCTGCACGCCTGCACTCGTGGGCATGCTGCACTCATGGGCATGCTGCACTCATGGGCATGCATCTCGTATCAGGAGTTAATCTACCAAACGTGGTCATTCAAATATGTGTTGCTCCCTTCACGCTGGCCTGCTCTGGAAGCTCTCCATTCAGTCTAATAATCCTCCCATTATTGAAAGTGTTTCCAGAAATCTAGGAACTGCTTACAGAAGCACAAGGTGAGATCAGCGAATTTAACTTCATACACACACACACACACACACACACACACACACACACACATATACACAGGTGCATATGTATGCAGACACACACATATATACACATATATTCATATAAACATACACATGTATACAGATACACATATACACACATATACACTATATACATATGTGCATGTGTACATATATAGCACATATATATAGCACACATAGCACATATATACATGCATGCCAACATATAGACACACATATATACAGACATACACATGTATACATATAAACACAAATATACATATACACACACACTTATATTTATACAGATATAGCTGTATATGCACACACACATACACATGGAGCACATATACAAGCCCAGCTCACTCATCCTGAGGGTTCATGCGGCTTGGCTTCGGACTTCCTTCCTGTTTTTCCTCTATCACATCCCCCTTCCTATGGTGAACGTTTGCCAGTGTTAAAGTAGTCAACAGAGCATGTCACAGGCCCTAAAGGCAGTTCCACAGGACAGCACAGGAGGAGGTGGAGGCTGGAAGCCCTCACAGCACTTTTTGAAAGTAAGGACTCAGGTAGATGCTTACACGTACATGTAAGCCACACATCTCACAAACACAGAAACTTACACACACAGAAGCCACTGTGGCCCAGATACAAATGACCATTAGCCCTGGCTAAACACTTCAAAAGTAAAAGAACTCTGGACTGAGATTTCCAAAAAGCAAGTTAAATAAGCCTCTTGATCAGAGGGACTAGGTTTGCCTTTCTAATCCATCACAGCCAGGGGCTGAAAGCAACAGGGACTTTCTTCTGCGTGTCCTTGTTCCCTTTATCATGCTTATCTCAGGAGAAGTGGCTCCGTGTGCATCACTAATTATGCTCTTTAAAAGATATTGACAACCAATTGGGTGTTAAGAGGCCTGCAACAAACATGTAACCGTGTATTTGGGTTACAGTCAGTCTAAATTGAGTGCCTTCTAAGTGCAGGGGCCTGGGTGGGAGATGCACACAAGTATCAAGAATGACTGTTATTCATTTATTCAGTCAACAAAACGTTAATTTGATCCTGTCCTATGCCAGGCTGGTGCTGGGCACCAGGGACACAGAGAGGGAGCTGACTCATTCTCTGACCAGTGCAAGAGATTGACACATTAACAGATATTTACCTTGCAGAGTGAAGGACAGTATGTTAGAGGTTGGTACCAAGCCCTCTAGGTTTAAAAAAAAATGGGGCATCCCTCTTCAAGCCATGGTGGGAGGAGCATCCCAGAGAGGCTGAGAGCAAAGCTGACACCTGAAAGACAGAGTGTCCAGGAGAAGGAACAGAGTGGGGAAGGCCAGGCAGCACCTAGGAACTGGAGCAGACCTGGAGGTACAACCAGAAAGACTGCTATTTACAGAGCACTGCCCATGGCTGGGCACGGTGCTGACTGTTTATCCACAGGACCTCTCTGAACCTCCCACTGCTCAGAGGTCCAGAAATGTAAAG
The DNA here is from genome assembly GCF_001604975.1 of Cebus imitator. Lineage (NCBI taxonomy): Eukaryota > Metazoa > Chordata > Mammalia > Primates > Cebidae > Cebus > Cebus imitator. The sequence continues at coordinate 1,273,534 of NW_016107592.1, forward strand.
GTTAGGGAATCATTCAGGGCAGGGCTAGAAGCCAGCCCTAAGAAAGGGTCACCAGGGGCTGTAGTGGTGAGGGTCCCTGGGACAGCCCTTCAGTGGGAGCTCAGCTTCTCCCTGGCATTTGCTACTTTGTAAATGTGTTTGTTACCTTTATCCTGTGTTCACCAGGTAGCCCCTGATTTAGAGTAAACCTAAAGGCCTTCAATGAAAGGCAGGGTGCTGCAATAGATTATAAAGCAGCATTTTTAATCTGGGCATACTTTCCGATCTTGACATGCAATATTGCTTTCCAACAATAAAATTGAGAATGATTTGTGGGCTTTGTGTAGGTGAGTGGTCCTACGCCCTTCCTATATCTGGTAGTTCTCAAGTACAGCAGCAAAGGCACCCACTTAGCCCCATAAAAGGAAAAGTTCCTTGGCCTCTCTCTGGGAAGCCTGCCACACAGGCTATGCACTGTGGATGGGGCCCATTGCAGTGCCAACTGGCCCCCGGCAGAATTGTATGCCTCCTCTGGATGGGGCAAACCCAGTTCCTTTGAGGCCTCCAGAACAATGCCACCCACCATCTCCACTTTAAGCCTCCATGCATGGTATCCTGACTAGAGAAACAATCTGAGGCCCTTCCCTCCTTTCTGGGCTGACAGTCCATCTCCCTCCCCAGTCTTCTCCATGCTAAGTCTCAGGAAAAGGTGGACCTCTACTCCCCCAAACCTCCTGTCTTCTCAAACACCTGAGCTCCTCAGTGTCATGAAGTTCATCCTCCTCTGCCCCAGCAGCTCACATCCTGATCCACTCAGAGCCTCTTCATCACCTGAAAGTACTCTGTGTGTCTTTCATCTGATGTCAAGGTGCCAGGTCTTCCTCCAGTCCCAGCCATGACATCACATCTGTTCCTTAGCCTCATTGAAACCTCAGTCTGGGGCTCCTGGGCTGGTCACACCAGTCCCTCCTGGTCTCACTCCTTTTCCCATGGGGTAGATGTCATGATATAAGGTGCCAGCATCCTCAGCCCCTGGCCCTTTCAGTCCCACCATTCTTTCCTGTAAACCATAATTCTGGGTGATCCCACTGCCACAGCTCTTCGAGGTGGTCAGGCAGCTGAAGGAGGCCTGTAGATCAGGGTCCTTACCCATGCACAGTTGTCAGCCACAATTCAGCTCTTACTCCTGGCCATATTCCTCCTAAACATGCCCAGCCTCTCTGCAGCTCTCAGTAGCAGTTCCTTCTGTACCCTCTCAACACCTGCTACCCAGACTCCACATGCCTCACTCTCTAAATCTCACCTCCAACCTCAGAGAGAAGATATGAAGCCGAGAGAATTTTCTATTTCATGGCTCTGTTGTGTCAAAAGTGAGCACTCTCCGCCCTCTGTGGGCATCTTTATCTCTGTCTTGCTATTTCAACAGGAAAGGAGCCCTTTCCCTAGGAAAAACAAATGCACCCACAGCCCCTTGTTCCCTCTGTCCTCCCTCCCCTTACCAACTGCTATCTGTACTGCCTCGCCTCCTACTGACTCTTCACCTCTCTGCTTTCTGTCTTCCTGCCCTGGGCTCCTCTGAAACCATCTGTATTCTTAACCATAGGGTTCTTGCATCTAAACCCAGTGGAGATGTTAAACACCCAGAAGCATTTGCCACTTTTGTGCCCTCCTCCTCCCTGACATGCTCTTCCCCTAGCTTCTATAAGTGGACCTCGTCTTGGTTTTCTCCTCCTCCCAGTCTCCTTGTCAGGCTCTATTTGGCACTTCAGTGCAGGTTATCCATCCAAAGCTCTCACCTCTTTCCCCTGGGACACTCCCCTAGGAGACTGCAGCCACGCCCTGGGCGCCCATCTCACCGACAAGGGACTGCCTCCTGATTCCATTGCCCCTAAGTCAAATACTGATGGCTCACCTTCCCGTGGGTGCCTCAGAGACGCTTCAAGCTTGACAGGTCCCAGATTGACTCATCCTCTTCCCACCCAAGCATACTCCTCCTCCTGTGTCCTCTGACTCCAAGAATGTCACCAGCATCCACCCACTTGCTCAAGTCAGAAACTTTCAACAGTCAAACATTGAGTCAAGTGTTGAACTGGGTGTAAGTTGCCAATGGCGAACAAATGCATCGAGTCCTGGCCACCCTGGAGGTTGTAATAGGGCTGAAGCGGGGGCTAGAAATGAATCCAGTTCTAACACAGAGAGATGTAAACTTTGGGACTGTGAATTGTGCTATCAATAAAGCTCCCTGGCACTGAGAAGACCTGTGATGGGGAATCCAACATGACTGGGATGCAGAGAGCATGTCCCTGAGGATGGACACAGAAGCAGAGATCTGAAGATGATAAAAGGAGAAGTCAAGAATCACTTCTGGTGTCTGGCCTTTATAAATGTGCTAAGATGGACAGAAAATGCACGTGTGTCGGTGGGAAAAGGAAAAAGGTGAGATCTACTTGGGCCATGTTGAGACTGATATGCCCATGAGCATCCAGTGAAAGAAGTGGCAGCTAGACATGTGAGCCTGAGCCAGGCATACTAACTTGGGAGTCACTGGTGTGTCCACAGAATTGGAAGGTACTGTCCCGGCAGAGCACAGAGGGAGCAGACAAGCAGGCCTGGGGGAAAAGCACAGTCCTTGGGTCTTCCTTTTCCACTCAGGCCAAGGGCCACTGGTCACTGTAAACCAGACGGACTCAGAAGCTATACCAGGCACCAGAAGAACTATCTGGCTGTGTGTTGCCTCACAATGAGTGCTGGGGAAAGGCAGCTAAGCATGCTGGTAGCAAGTGGGGAGGGCAAACAGGGAGCCCAGGCAGCTGCTCTCTCTAAAGGGCATCCCTTGACTTTGAATGTTTCCCTCAAGGAGAATCTTCCTTGGGAAAGGATATCAGAAGTATAAATCAAACAGGTGTTGTGTACAAAAATCTAGGGGAAAATTAACCATAAATCACGTCGAGGCCTTGTAAAAACACAAAAGCCTTCAAACAATAACATAATTTGTAAAAGATGGCATGTTCTTAACATCCAGGCAATGTGGAAGAACTGCTGCCTCATCAGCTTTACATAAAGTCCCAAGTAAAAGTGGGAGGGTTTTGCTGGTGGGCTACAGTGCTTCTGGCATGACTTAGACTTGTTCAGTGCAGTCAGGCTCTGCCCCTGTCCCCACTCCCTGCTTTAGGGAATGCCAGCTCATTCTAGACCTTGCTTCCCTGTTCCTAGGCATGATGCTTATGCCTCAAGCAGTACAGTTTTTCAAATGCTGCAATAGGGTAAAAGTGAGAACCCAGGGGAGAATGCACAGGTGAGATAACTGTCCGCCTGTGACCTGAATGTCCCAATTAGAACCATCCCTGCAGCAGAACCAAGGCATGGTGAGGATGTGCTATGCTGGAGATCCTTCATGGGGTGCAAAGGTTACAGGATGGGATGCAGAGAGAAGGTGTGGGACAGATGAGGACGCCTAGGGCCACCCTGTCCCAGCATGACATCACCCACTGGCTGAGATGAAGAGCCCACTCCCACCTCCTCTTGCCCTCTCCCTTCATGATTAAGCCCTGAAATTAGCTAACTGCCGAAGCCAGGGACATGAACATCATCTCCACCTCCTCTCTCTTTCTCTCCTTCCTGCCACAGTCCATCCATTGCTAACTTCTCTCAAACTAGCCTCTGAGTATCCTATTTTAACTTGATTCTTCTGTTATATCCAAGACAGCTGAAAGAGCCTCTTAAATGCCTTTCTCCCAACTGTTCTTCACAATCCTGTCAACAAGTGTGATAATTTCTTTCTCCTGCTCAGGATCTCTCCATTACCTATGAGATAAAATCCAAGTTCCCTGCTCAGCATGGCAGTCACAGTCGATCGCCACCATTCCAGGTTTCAACTTACCCTCCAGGCCCATCTCAGCAGCATTCACACCACGCTGTGTTCCAGACACACACACACTCTTCCCTCTTAAGTGTTTTCATCATCTCATCCCTTTCAACCAGCATTCCTCCTACTTAGAACATCTTTTCATAGAATCCTGCATACCCTGGAGGTTATAATATGGCTGAAGGGGGAGCTAGAAATGAATCAAATTCTAACACAGAGAGATGTAAACTTTGGGATTGTGAATTGTGCTCCCTGCCACTGAGAAGACTCAGTATAACATCTGTCAAACTCCTACTCATGCTCCAAAACCCAGCTTGCTTGCACCTTCTCCATAAAGACTTCTTGTCTAACCTGTGCCCAAACCACATGCGGGTTTCCACAGGAGGCCATGAGCTCCTCAAGGATAGTCTATCTTTGTGGCTCGCCAGGTACATGAACACTAGACTGTCTCTCCAAGCCAAGGTCTAAGTGAAAGAGAGCCTTAGCCATGCTGAACTCTACCTCCTCCCTCATGTCTTTGCCTCTGCTGCAGCCCTTTGGGCATCACAGATCTCTGATCTGCCTCAGTGCCACTAGCCTGCGTGCCCCCACTCTCACACAGCCATGGCCCTAGTTGTCTAGGTGCCAGCTCTCAGAAAGGACTGTGTCAAGAGATGGTCCACATCACCACACGAGGCGGCACCTCAGGTCTGAGACCCCCAGTGCTCTCTTTACACAGATGGGCAGTGGACACAGCTATTCACACCTGTATTCCATTCCCCACGGGTACTGCTCTGGGCAGTCTCTACTACCCCAGATATCGTATGTGCCCAGGACCTCACAGCAGGACTGAAAGATGAATGGTGTGATACTCACCCCTGATGCAGGATTGGCCGTCCAGCCCAGCTCTGCAGTAGCCGTTCTGGTGTCCATTAACGTTTCTGTAGATTGTAAAGAAAAAAACAAAAAAACAAAAAAGGATGAGTCAGAAGCATTGCTATACAGTGGTCCTTAGGTCATGGAGTTGTTTGTGATTGTAAATGACAGCACTACAAGGAGGTTTGTGTATCTTCAAGCCCAGGCCCCTCTGTGAAGCCCAAGGCTCACAGAGCAAAAGAAGCCTGCTAAGAGTATGCAGTTCACGGCAAAGTTGGATACAGACCTCGGGTCTGACGCTAAGTCCAGTGCTCTCTTCCCGGTGACCCCAAGGCACCCAGGTGGGATGAAGTCGCCTGCCCACCTACCACTGGACCCCCAAGACACAGCTTCTTCCCAGATTATTCTTCCCAGAGATTCTGCCAGGGCTGTGTTGACCAGGTAGCCAAATGTAATTCCTTCCTAGACCTTTCTAGGCCCTCTTTCTGCCTTCTTCTTCACCACCAGGCAGCTTCTCTGGCCTCATCTGTCTGCCCTCCTTCCTCTCCACACATTCTCCTCTGCCTCCCCATCAGGCATCTATATTGACACCTTGGGTGATCTCCCATCAACTCCAGAGGTTTCACGTCGAACACAAATGCACATCTCACATCCCCGCAGCCTACCACGTAGGCGATGAAGTGGCAAGGGTGACCATAGCAGCCAGCTGGTTACCTTCCTTCCTCTGGCCACAGGAAAGGAAAGACAGACACCTGGATGCTGCTGTGAGCTCCTGGGAGCCATCAGGGATAAACGGCACATACAGTACTTAAAATGTATGATTTGATACATTTTGATATGTATGTACACCAGTAAAGCCATCACCGCAAATTAAGACAATAAAGATATTCCTCGTACCCAAAAGTTTCTTTAGTCCCTTGGTAATCCTTTCCTCCCTCCTGCTCCTAGCCCACCATGTCCCTGTCCCAGGCAATGACTCATCTGCTTTCTGTCATTGTAGATTAAATGGCATTTTCTCACATTTCATGTAAATGGAACCATACAGTATATGCCATTTTTAAAAATCTGGTTTCTCTCACTCAGCATAATTAAGACTTATTCATCTTGTTGTGTATACCAATGGCTAATTTCTTTTTATTGCTGAGTAACACTCTATTGTGTTATGCCACAGTTTGTTTACTCATTCACCTGTTGCTTCCAGTTTGGGGCTATTATGTGAGAGTCTATGGGCTTTCCAGTTCCTCCATATTTTCATTGACATTGGCATGGTCATTTGTTTTTAACTTCAGGTCGTTTTAATCAATGTGTAGTGGTATATCATTATGGTCCTAATTTTCATTTCCTTACTGGTGAATGGTATTAGATATCTTGCCACATACTAATTTGTCACCCATAAATCATCTTTGAAGTGCCTATTCAAATCTTTTTCTCATTTTTCAATGGATTATTTTCTTATTATTGAGTTTAAGAGGTCTTTATATATTCTAAATACAACTCCTTTTTCAGGAGTTTATGATTTGCAAATATTTTCTCCCAGTCTGTGGCTTATGTTTTCATTTTCATAACAATGTCTTTCAAAAATGAGAAGTTTTTAATTTTGATGAAGTCCAATTTATCAACTTTTTTTCTTTTATGGTTTAGCACTGTGTCTGAAAAATCTTTGCCTAACTCTAACACAAAGATTTTTTTCTCCTACCTAGGTCTATGATTCAAGTTAATTCTTGTATAAGGTGGAAGGTATTGGATCAATGAATTTTTTTCTTGATGTGGATATCCCATTGTCGCAGAGGGGCACTTTTAAAAATTTACACAATGGAGCTATATGGGCAGGTGAAGGTGTCCTAGTCACCTGTGTTCTCAGGGTATGTATCAAGGGAACAGGCACAGCACCTCCCAGATGCATAGCTACTCAACACACAGGGGAGTACACAATATAAATGATGCATTGTTCGGTGTTTTTTCTCCCCTTGTCCTCCCACAGCCTCCCCTTCCCATCACCAAATGAAGAGCCACTCCCTGCTTACTGCATCAGGGAGGAGATGTGAATGCAGAATGCAGAGTCACAAAATCCTGGGCCCACTATGAAATAGAAGGACCCTGTTATAAACCAAAGGTTTTGGAAGAAACCCACCCTAGGGGCAGGATTAAGGGAATGAAAACATAAGTGATAAATGGGAAGCTAAGTGGAAGAAAAGGTCTTCCTACGCTTTCATTGCTCACTCAATCCCAAAGAGCTACCTGCACAAGAGAAATTCTGAGAGGCTGTCCAGGACACAGGACCTTGGATATTCAGCATCCTAGGGCGGTGATGGAGCAGCCAATGGCCCCATCAGTCTAACGTGGCACTCAGGGAGCACAGGAGGGCCAGAGGCCCTGAGTGGGTCTAATGAAGGGGGCCTGGGAGCACCCAGTGGTGACCTGCATGGGCTATAAGCAAGGTTCAGGTAGGGTACAGGGTATCTCAGCAGGTACATATGTGGACAGCAGCCAACAGAACCAGGAAGACCTTCCTCCATAGCTTAACACTATGGGCCCACCTGTAACTCAGACAGCACTTCTGCTACCCCAGCAAAACAGGGACTCAACTGGAAATGAACGGGAGTAAAAGGAAATGTAGAAAGCTGCATTTTCCTACCCAAGTGAGTTTGTGTTCAGATTGAGTTGTGCCCCGTGCATATTTGAAGGAACAGAAGCACTGGAGCAGGCTTCTTAAGTCTGTTTTCGTCTCCAACTCTTCTGACAGCTGGGGAGGCTGGTCCCTGCTTGGAGCAGCTCCCCCTCCCTCCCCCCATCTCCACTTCACAGCACTAATAATGATCATCATGACACACCAAATTTACATAATACACTTCTCAGAAGACACTCCATGAGGCTTTGTAGAAGCTCATCTCCATGATTATTAAAATGTCTCTGCCAGGTGGGCCTGGAACAGGGGCAACTGAATCCCTGTGGCAAAGTTGGGAATCAGGGCACAGAAAGGTGCAGTGCTTTCTGCAAAGTCACACAGTTTCCCACCCTGACAGCAACAGCCTCAAATCTCAGCACATGGCCACCAGGCCAACTTAGGCTTTTGAAGGGCTCTGCTACAGCTCTGGGGTTGGGCAGGAGTGGGATCCTCACTTGTAAAGCCAAGAAGCCACAAAAGCTCCAAGAATAATGTATTCCCCAGCCCAACAGCAAGATCATGTTGGAGGAGCAGGGAGCAGGCAGAGGATGGTGGTGAGAAAAACAGAGTCCAGAATCAAATAAAAGAATCGAGCTTACTTCTGTGTCTTCCAAGGACTCACTTGTTTTGTTAACCCCATAAATACAGTCTAAGACTTCATATTAGTCATGATCACCTGCTCTAGGGCTGTAATTAAGTCTGCTTCTAAATAATGTTTTCCACACACTCTGCTGGACAGAATTTGCAGCAAGAGAAATCCATTTCTTTACATCTGCCCATTGTCGAGACAGAAGACTACAAAACAGTAAACCATCCACTCGATATGATTAAGGGCAGTTTCTTTTCTGGCACAGAGAGCTCCTGATGATAGCATTACATTCTGGTGGGGGCTGAATAAAAGTGATTTGAACAGGTTTACATCACCCTGGAGAGGAAGAGCGCATTCATTTGCATTTATAAAGCATATTGAGAGTTCTGGCAGAAAGTTATGGTGGAAGCACAATTAAATATTTACCATCATTTCTGCTCTCAAAAAGTGGCACAGGGACCAACCCAGCTGGAAGTGCATGTGGTGCTGTCAGATCTGGAGATTCCTGCAGAGGACACGACTCTGGGACCCATGCCCACCACCCTCTGGCAGCATGGACTCAGTGCCCAAAGGGGGATCGCCAGGAAGGGCACATGCAGGGTGGAGAGAGTGCTGGTGTGGGCAGACCATGTCCCAAGTCCCACCTTCACCTCCTAGAAGAGATATGACCTTGCTTGTGTCATACAACCTCCCCCGACCCTCCGCCCTCCCTCTGTCTCTCTCCATCTCTCTCTCTCTCTGTCTGTGCCCCTCACCTGCAGGATGGAGCTGGTGCTAACTAGTAGGCAGGCTTATGGAGGGAGAAAGGGAGACTGAATGAAATAAAACACTGCGAAACATGCAGTATTGCTATTACTATAACTGAATCACTCCAAGCTTCAGTCTCTTAACTATGACAAGAATTTGACATGTGTCTTCTATACAATATCAATAAAGTATCTATAAGAATCTAATTATTTTACACATCTAATGATATTTTATCTACTTTCTTATTTGCATTGTTGTAAAGATCAAGGGAATAACACATGTTGGGGATACAACAATGCATATAAATTGATGTGTGCCCTAGAGAAATTCATGGTTTAGTCTAAAGAAGGACAATAAGCAAAGTCATAACTGGCACCCTATTCTGGCTAAGTCTATGAGAAAAAGACTGGAAAAAGGAATGGGCACAATTTTTCTGTATGTGTGGAACAGGTGTGGCTGTCCCAACAGGGAGACTCGCCCTGTGTGTAGGCAAAGGGAAATGCTTGGGGTATTCTGGAAAGGGGTGGGCAGTGGTGAGGAGGGAAGAAGAATGGATTATCTCCCCTGCCTCTTGGGAAAAGGATGGGAGAGCGACTCCTAGAAGCAACAATGGGAGAGGCATGGATAGGTTGAAGGGAATGAAGTAGGAGTCATCCCAAGCAGATGGGAGAGAGAGAAAAGCCATCAGCAGAAGGAGAAGGGAGGCTGAGAGGACAGACAGGAGTCTCTGGCAAGTGTTGGCTTAACTTGCAGGAACCTGGGAAGGATGGGATGCATAAGAAACCTGGCATAGAGTCAGGCACTGTGGTGTGCACCTATAATCCCAGCTATTCAGGGGACACTGAGGTGGGACAGCTCTTGAACCAAGAGTTTGAGACCAACCTGAGCAACACAGCAAGATCCCATCTAAAAAAAAAAAAAAAAAAAAGTGCCTGACAGAGTGATCCCATATTCCCAGGGAACACTTCCCTGTGAGGGCTTCATTATGGAAACCCTCAGGGCATCCCCACCAACCAGCGGGGCCACCGCCTGGGGGTCCAGATGGTGGGGCCAGGTCTGAGCCTCCTGAGGAAGAAGAGGCAGCTACGGACTGGCCCTACAGACAGTTTTTGTTTCTGTCTGGATTGGCACCTTTGGATATACTGACATTTGGGAAACATTAGACACCCATCATGTTGAAAGGGAAATAAATAAACCCTCTTTTTACAGCTTTGCCATGCTTTTTGGAGAGACATTAATCAGATATTCAGTTGAAATATTTACAGTGTCCCTCCATCGTGGTAACAAAATACAACATATACTGACAGATGGAATAGCAGCTTCCAGGCCTTTTCTGAGTAGTGCCTTATGTGTATTTGATAAGGCAAGTCCACAGACCTTTCAAGTAGGACAGGGCTAGTGCCACCAAGCAGTCATTTCCCTGTGTTACCCTCCACCGCCTACAGAACTCTTTAAGCCTGAAAGCCACACCATGGAATGGTTCAAGAACAAAGCTGCTTGATGTAAATGCAAGCAGCCCAGAGTTGGTCCCACTGCACAAAGGGCACAGGGCAGTCCCAACTCCTTCCCTCCACCTCCACAAAGAATCCTTGCAAGAGAGCTGTAAGGTGGTAAAAAGGGGTTCAGGTATGCATTCAACAAATAATTTTTGTGCTGTGCAAGCAGAGATGAACAGAATAGAGAGACATCCCAGCCCTCAGGGAGCTTGCAGTCACACAGAAAACAAATTATTCCAATAACCATGCAAATAGATCTGCAATGGCAGCCTCAGCGAATGGTAGATGTACTCATAGGAACAATGTGAAGATGGAACACAATGACAGGTGTATGGAGCCTACCAGGCAGCTGGAACTTCCTCATTCTTTGCCCCAGCCCCTGGCTGTTGAAAGCACAGAGACCACGCCCATTCCCTTCACATATTTCTGTATGAGCAAACACACAAACACGAGCACACATACACACACACACACCCTTGCCCTAAGACAGTCCATACTGGCAAGAATAGGATATATTAAATAATACCTCTCAGTCCCAAATCCAGACTGCACGAGGTGCCAAGGGTATGTGTGGCCAGGTCCTCTGCCCTCCCCAGGGGTCTCTAAGCTGCCCTCCAGACCTGGTCTGCATATCCTCTGCTGGCTGGGCAGGCCACCCCTGTTGGCATGGAACTCCTGTATGATGCCCACATGGCTCCTCAGGGGCTCTGCTGCCCTTGACCCTCAGCCCTTGCAACAGGGGCCCAGCACTAAAGGTGTTTAAGCACCAATCTCACTCTATGTCCGGACCTCCTGCTGCCTGTACAGGCAGGTCTCCCTGTAATCTTGTCCCTACCCATCTGAATTGACCTCATGTTGCCTGCTGGCTTTGGATATGGGGATGGGCTTCGTTGACTGTAAACCGTTAAAGGCACCAGCCTGTGTTCTATCATGACCAGTGCCTGGGCCCAGCACAGCCAAGAAGTTCAAAGAGAAAGGGTTCCAAGCAAACCTTCCACACCCCATCTCCCATGTGTCTACCCCCTAAATCTTCTCCCTACAGAAATTCTCTTCTTCTTCACACCAAACCCTTCCAAACTTCCCAGGAGCCCAGGTATGAAACTTCAGCAGCATTTAGCTTTGATTCCTTCCTATTTTACCCAGTCATTCACCATATTCAATGGTTCTTTCTTCCTTTACAGCATCTTTTTCAGCTGTGTGTTCCTTTTCATTCTCAGCACCCTATCTGAGCCCAGGCTTCATTCCTGCACATGAGGACCACAGCAACCACCTCCTAACTTGTGTCTCATCCAGGAGGCCTCATCTGAGTTGTTTTTTATGCAGCTGGCAACTTCAGTTCTGACAGTGTCAATAGTTCAGCTTTTTAAAAAGTAACATGGCCACACTAAAGAAAGGCTTATAGAATCTCAGGTCCTCTGACCATCCAATAATTTCACTGCCAAGAATTTGTCCAAAGAAAATAATTTCAGAAGAAAACAAAAAGCCCTATATCATGAAGCTGTTCATTGCATCATTATCTAGACTATGTGAAAAACTGGAACCAGCCCATCCATAGCGGGAAGAAGTAGTGCGGGATAGCACATCCACACGCCTGGAATGTTAGGAAGACAATGTAGCAGTGAGCAGAATGTGAGCAGTGAAACATAAAGCAGGAAGCAGAGCTGTGTGAGCCAACAGATGCAACTCAGGAGACAGTGTTTCAACCTAGTGAAATAACTACGTACAGAAACTAGAAAACGAGATGCAACAGCTGCTGGGTGGGGGATGTTTGTTTACAGATGAGCTTCCTAATTATTACTATGCTGCTTTATGCCACACAAATTCAGAAATAAAAATGTAACCAATTTTCAGAAAATGACTCTTTCATCACATCTCATTCCTCTACTTTATGATTTTCAGTCTCTCCACTAACTCCAAGATATGCCACAAATGCCTGGCCTTCAAGAGCTTTCTGGTCTAACCCCACCTCTTCCAAATTGATCTTCAGTTCCCTAAAGGAAGACCTTTCCTCCAGTACCCCATTTCTGCTCACGTTGTTCCTCCTGCCTGGATCATCTCCCCCACCCTCCCCTCGACACACCTGGAAGACTCCACCTAGTCCTCCTATCCATGGAGGTCTTCCTTCCTCTACAGAACTTGTACTGTTTGAATGGTTGGTTTTAGTTATCACTTTATATATCTGAGTATATTCAAAGTATCCTCAGAGCACAGAGCTATGACTTCTGTCCCACAGAGCTTGGTCAGATGCCCTCATACAATATAAATGTTCAGTAAACCCTGAAGATCTGGGTTCAAATCCCAGCTCTCCACAATTGATGAGCAAATCAAGTCAGGTTGAGTGTCAAAGCCCTAATGTGCAACACAGGTAGGGGCTTCTCCTCTTGCTTCCTGCCCTGAGCCAACAGAACCACGCCCAGAAAGATGCTCTGTGTTTTTTTAAGAACATTCATTTGACTAACATTTATTTATTGTCTTTGCCAAGTATAAAATGCTAGGCAAATGGAAGCTCTCATTGTGTAAGTCTCCACTGATTGATGTGTGGTAATGGCCAGTGAGGAAGAGAAGAAACAAGCCTGAGGAAACAGAAGGAGCCAACCCAACCCATCTGCTGAATGACTGACTGACTGTGTTTGAACAGGCATGTAGATTATAAAACTGTGAAATTTGCTATTTTTTTATTTTGCTTTAGGTTCTGGGGTACGTGTGCAGGTCATGCAGGGCTATTGCATAGGTGCATACATAACCAGGTGGTTTGCTGCCTCTATTCCCCCTTCATCTATATTCCACACTTCTCCCCATGTTATCCCTCCCCACTCTCCCCACCTATGATGTCCCTCCCCTAGCCCCCCGCACCACTGCCCTCCGTGTGTGATGCTCCTCTCCCTGAGTCCACATGTTCTCATTGTTCAGCACCCACCTGAGTGAGAACATGTGGTGTTTGGTTTTCTGTTCTTGTGTCAGTTCACTGAGAATGATGGTTTCCAGATTCATCCAAGTCGCTACAAAGGATAAGAACTCATTGTTTTTTGTGGCTGTGTAGTATTACATGGTGTATATGTGCCACATTTTCTTTGTCCAGTCTATCATTGATGAGCATTTGGGTTGGTTTCAGGTCTTTGCTATTGTACACAGGGCTGCTATGAACATATGTGTGTATGTGTCTTTATAATAGAATGATTTATAGTCCTTTGGGTATATACCCAGTAATGGGATTGCTGGGTCAAATGGAATTTCTATTTCTAGATCCTTGAGGAATTGCCACACTGTCTTCCACAATGGTTGAACTAATTTACACTCCCACCAACAGTGTAAGAGTGTTCCTATTTCTCCACATCCTCTCCAGCATCTGTTGTCTCCAGATTTTTTTAATGATCGCCATTCTAACTGGCATGAGATGATACCTCAATGTGGTTTTGATTTGCATTTCTCTAATGACCAGTGATGATGAACATTTTTTCATATGTTTGTTGGCCTCATTGTGTCTTCTTTTGAAAAGTGTCTGTTCATATCCTTCGCCCACTTTTGAATGGGTTTGTTTTTTTCTTGTATATCTGTTTTAGTTCTTTGTAGATTCTGGATATTAGCCCTTTGTCAGATGGGTAGATTGCAAAAATTTTTTCCCATTCTATTGGTTGTCAGTTCACTCTAATGATTGTTTCTTTTGCTATACAGAAGCTCTGAAGTTTAATTAGACCCCATTTGTCTATCTTGGAAATTTGCTCTTTTAAAGGACATACAGATCAGCACAGTCCTCCCCACTACGTCCTCCTTCTGTTTCTTTTATGTTCCAAGGTGCAATTAATTATGGTAAGTAGAAAGAAGCCACAGCTTAGATGGGTCACAACATAAAAATGTGCCTGAAGGAGTTGGGACGGGCTGTTGATTAGGTCTTGGTTCACACGTGGCGTATCCCATGAGCAAGCAGGAAGGCCCAAAGGCATTTCTCCCCCTCCAAGGCTCTTCCAAGGCAGAGTTCCAGAGAAGCAGGCCAGAGCATGGGGACATGGGAAGGTCTGGCTCAATGTACGGAGCTGTGAATGGCCAGGAATCAGCTTCAGAAGGTCTGCCCTCCCTGCCCAGCCCAGCTTGGCACTTGGTACATGGCTTTTGACCATTGTTCTCCTCTCTGGTTCAGAGGGTTTCTTCTGGCTCTTAGTTCTCAAGGTGGTATCTGAGAAACATGACAAGAAACTAGAGGGGACCTCTAGATTTAGGATGGACTTTCTGCCTCTGGAATCCCCAGGTCTGGCACAGTCTTATAGTGGCTTAGCAGTGTGTATGCTTGTACTGTGTGAGTGCTTTTTAATCAATAAAATGTGGAGTTTACTTTAGAAGCTATATTAGTTTCATAGGACTGCTGTAACAGAGCACCACAACCTGAGTGGCTTAAAACAACAGAGATGTATTGTCTTACTGCTGCTCAGAAGGCAAAACATCCCAAATCAAGATGCTATCAGGGCTATACTTCCTCTGAACCTGTAGGAGAGGATCTTTACTGGCCAATTCTTGCTTCTAGTGGTTTTCCTGGGATCTCTGGTGGTCCTTGGCTTGCAGCTGCCAGTTTCAATCTGCCTACCTCATCTCATGTTGCTCTCCCTGTCTGTCTTTACGTGGCATGATTATTTTACAAGGATGCCAGTCATAGGATGAGGGGTCCATTATACTCTACTACGACTTCCTCCTATTGACATCTGCAATAACCCTGTTTCCAAATAAGCCCACATTGTGAGGTACTGGGGGTCAGGACCTCAACATATCTTTTTTGTGAGGGTCACAATTCAACCCATTACAGGAGGGTTAGGACACCGGGAAATAGGGCTGTTGGGTTTCTGCCAACAAATACTAGGGCCTCTGCTGGGAGCTTGGGGGACACAGACACAAGCATGGCCAGGTGCATCCTCCAAAGACATCCATTCTAGCAGGTGAGTGATGGTTTCTATTTGCTCCTCAAGGCCCACTCTCTACCCTGCCCTGGGCAGAGGGAGGCATCCACTGGGCTCCTTCACCAGCAAGAGCCTGCAGGACATGGGAAGTGAGACGCTCCTGCCTGCTGAGAGGGAGAGGCTGGTGGGCCTCTCCTACAGCTGTAGCCCTTGCCTAGTTCTAGGAAGATGGCTCCCTCCCCATGTCCTTCAAGCCTAGGCATGGTAAAAGCCCCCTGCTGCTGCAAATCCCTGAGTGCTTTGTCATCCTTGTTGCCTGTCTTTAACTCTGCGCAACCTTTGTAAACAGATCTTCATTAATCTCCCCTCAATCACCTCTTTCCACTGTGCCATCTGTTTCTACCAGACCCCTGATGATGCTCAGGACTTAAATTAGTAGCCCATGGAAGGCGGCCCCCATGTCTCCAACAACCCTCCCCCCAGAGTCTTGCAGTGCCCAACACAAGGAGGCAGCTACATGCCAGGGTGGCCAAGTCCTGACCACAGTAGACTTGGATCTGACAGCCTTGGGTGTGAGTTTCAGCTTTATTGCTCTCTGGTTCTGTGACCTTGAGCAAATTACTTAGACATCTAAGGCTGATGTTCAGCCATCCACTAAATGAGGATAATAATGTCCACTTCACAAGGCATTTGTGGGAAGTCAGTAAAATATTATTTACCAAGCACTTATTGCAGCTTCTGACAAGTGGTAGTTGGTCTGCAAAGAGCAGTCACTGTTACATTTCTATGTTTGGTCCTGATGTGGGAGCAGAACCTCGCACAAACCCAAGTCTCTTAGCTACATCCCATGAGATGGGGCTGGCCACTGAGTCTCCAATCCTACTGCTCACTCTGAAGGGTGGACTTTGATTCCACTGGGCCCTGGCAGCCTAGCTCCATACCCACCCTTCAGCTTCAGTTCATTGAGAAACCCAACTTAGCCATCCAGTCACATTCTAATTTCTCTCAGTCAATCCCTGCGTAACCACAAATGTGGGTACTCAGTGCAGCCTCCACCTCCCCACATACACCACGCATGGGGGCATCTGGGATGGGCTTCTCTTTAGCTAGAGGCCACTCTGGGTGGCCACAACTGGGTCTAAGGCAATACAGATCACCAAGAAGGAGCCCAAATAGCTACACCATCACCAACTGCCACCAATATACACTGAGACATGGAACTGCCCTGGGCTTTTTTGAAGAGCCCTTCTCTCCATGCCCAGCACACATGCAGAGCACAGGAGAGTGGCGCTGATGGGGCTCCAGCCACTGGCTCTGCTCTGGCTGAACAGGACCACATTCCAAACACAGTGTTCCCACCATGGCCATCCTCACCCCTGCCCTCAATCCCTGGATGGAAGTGGGCTCTCCAGCCCTGGTATTGGCTGGTGGCTTGGAAGTTAAGAACCCCGCCCCCCAACATAGAGCGTTTCCTCTTGCAAGCAAATGAAAACTTAAGACAATAGTCTTTGCTTGCATGTAAAGCCCTTGGGAAGAGTGTGAGAAAGCAGCTCAATTATCCCTTTGAGTTTTCCCAAAGTCAGGGATGATGCTTCAGAACAGGAGCAGTGGTGACCTACCAGATAACATGCTGCTCATCTCCCTGATGTGTTGGGCCTGGCAGGTTTGCTCTTTACAGGAAAATGATTTTGATGGTATTCTTGCCTGATGTTGGATGAAAACTCAGTGCTGGGCCTGCTCTCAGGAGACTGTTCTCATGAAAGGCTGGCACCCAGGACTCTGAGCTCCCCGCCTCATATCTCCCATGCCCCTATAGCCTCCACTACCTCTGTTTGCTCCCCACCACTGAGGATGTTCTGGGCCTCCCCACGCTTAGCACAGCTTGCGTCTCCATACGGTTCACTGATGGACAGAGAGAACTGTGGATGCAAGGACTGACGCTGCTCTCCAACAAAGGCAAAGTCCTGAGCCAGTGAGACCAAACACAGGAACAAGGAAAATGGAAGACCAAAAAGCCTTTCATTTGGGATACCAAAGTCCCAAACAGCCACAGTCCTTTTGCCTTATTTTCCTCCTATCTCGGCTCCTTTTTCCATTTTGATATCAGGAAATATCAAATTCCCCCACATCCTATAAGACGGCAGACACCCTTCCATGCCCACATGTGCCCTTTCCTATGTCTGCAAATACACCACAGCCAGAGAACCAAGAAGAAAACTGAGTCTTACCACCATGGCTGGGGACTCCAAGACCTCTCTAGCATCAAACATCTGTAGGCAGGAGCCAAACTGGCCAGACCACGTCAGTGGTCACAGACGGGGAGGCCTCAGAGGCTGCCCTCTGGCCCAGGCATGGTGCTGGGCAGCCCTACCCACTCCCAGACCATCAGGCCTCAGGAAGCATTTAATCAGACCTGTAGGCAGGCTTTTTTCCAAGCTTTACCATCTCCTGACTCAGATTCCTTCTTGACACAGAGCACACCTTTCTGCCAGTCCAGCAGCAAAGACAGCGAGGAAGCGGCCAGGCGAAGGGAGCTACACAGGCATGCCAGGGTCCAGAAACAGTCTTTAAATCAATGCCCCAGCATGCTGATGGTGCAGGCTGGCCATAAGCCCACTGCTACTCAGTGCTACACCTATTTGCATTTTTGTGGTGAGAGTCAGAGACCTATTAAAATTTAGGAGGCTGGCATTTTCCAGTCTTCCAGCATCATGAATTCTAAGGAAGATTAAATCTGTTTGCCCCAGCCACTCTGACAGACCAATGAGTTTGCACCAATGGCACACGGGTAAGAACCGTGCATAACAAACCTGCTGCCTCCTGCTCTTTGTGGGTGCGATGAGAGAAGGCCTCTCACTTCATGGGGGATGCAGGCGCCCAGGGGGAATCAATCACCCTGGAGAGGAGCGAGGAGGAGAGCCTGCACGCCCATGCAAAATGACTCTCTGCAGCCCTAATGAAGGCCGGCGATGGATGGTGGCCCAGGCTCGTTAATCAGAAGGAATACGCTGCCGTCTGCCTCTCCCTGCCAGGCCCTCCTGGGCCCTCAGTTCTGATTGATCTGTGGCACAGTAATTCTCAGATGGCACAGACACCGAGCTGTGCCCTGAGGGCCCCTGCATGCACTGGTAGCAGCTCCAGAGAGCCAGGGGCCCTGGGTGGGATGGCTGTGGGGGGCTTGGGGATGTGCCAGTGAGGGGAAACCAGTCATGGAAGGAAGAAGTGGGGGTTGCCCCAGAAGGCTCTCAAGTTCTCCTGGACACATCCCAGACCAGATTGGTGCTACTGAGACTCCAAAGGCCGTGCCACCATGCAGCTACCCCCTGGGTGGCTAACACTGGCTGTTGTATCCACCATTCTCAGTGTTGCTATGCAGCGGCTGCTGCCCCATGGCTACCATACCCCTCACAGTCTTCATGGCCTACTTCACTGTCCCCTCTCCAGTCAAGACCTCGGCCACTCCTCTTCAGAGAGCCAGGCTGGCCTACTGCAGCCCCCAGATTCCTACCCAGGAGTCTTCCTTCAGACAGAAGCTGATCTCTTCATGCTCTGACTCCACCCCACCACATCCCAGCAGCCCTCTAAAACCCCACCATCATCCCTCCTGCCCCTCTGGGAAGTTTGCCTAACCGCCCAGTCGTGCACAAACGCCCCTACCCAGCTCTTCATGGCTTGCATTCTGTGTTGCCTTCTCTGTGGTCTCCTACTCCATTTCCCTGCAGGCTCTGAGAGAACAGTGCCAAGATCCTCACTCTCACCCATGGGCTGCCGCACCTTGCACTCAGAGATGCCCTGTCCACCACATCCACTAATGGCCAATGGGCTTTTCCTGCTGCATGATTCATGCCCACAAGTTCAAAGGCTGCAGGATGCAAAGCGGAGGCCTGGTTCCTTTTCCTCCCCGAAAACTGAAGCCAATGAGTCTGTCCCATCCCTGAACTCTCCACAGCCTCGCCATTCAATGCAGGTCTCAAACGCTCCGCTTTTTATCCATCTCTCCCTGTTCCACGGGATTGACTGTGAAGTGCTTGCAGCAGCCTTTCTGTCCCGATTTTCACCCTGTCCTGTTGTACCACAGACCACTGTCAACTGCACAGGAGGTCAAGGGGAGGGTGGTGCTGGAATCAATGGACCACCAAGAGCCGACCCATGAAAGGAGCCTACGGCACATTCTTGGCTGTGAGATCATGGTTCTGACCTCCTCTAGCTGTGCAGTTGCCGGGGGTCAATGGGAAGATGCCCAGGGTCCCTCCAGGGCTGTCCCTCTGACTCCACAGATGCTCCCACCTGCAGGAATGAACCTTTTGCCATTCTACCCCTCCTTGTCAGGGAACGTATGTCCAGCCCTGTCTGTCACTCATCCTTCTAAGGTCTCTATTATCACTAAGATATCTGGAGAGTACTCTGGGAAGACTTCTATTTGTGTTTCCCGATCAATAGCATTGACTGGCTCCTGGCATTCAGCATGTCCTGAGATTCCAGATATTCAAAATGCCATCAATGTCCTCCTCACAAGCCTCACAGAACTCATGCAGTGAATGCCTCCTTGCAGAAATGTCTTTGGAGGGATTTGAAGGTCCAGGTAGAGCTCCCATGCTGGCCTTAGGGGTGCCCTTATGGTTTTCCACAGTGGGGCGGCAAACAGGCATGACGGCCTTAGAGTCCTCCTGCCCTCCTTCTCTGCTGTGGTCTACCCACATGTGGTAGCATTTGGTCTATGCACCATAGCAGGAAGGGAGGGCTAGGGGAAGTCCTGGGCCTCAAAACTCCCAGGGCTGGAGCTCTCACACTCACAAAGCTACTTGCAGCCTTAGGGACTAGGTAACTTCCACATCACAATCCAGATGCCCCAGGCCTTAGGATGCACTCTTAGCTACACTGCAGACATTTTATGGAATCATTCCCTTAACAAGCAGCTAAAGTGAGAAGAAAGAAGAGAGGCTTTACATATTAGTTTGTCAAGGGAATGCACTAGGAGGCAGCTGACCACACTGTGCAGGCCTGGACCTCTCTCTGCTCAATCACCCTGGGGTTGGCTGATCACTCTAGGCCCTTCTGGACTGAAGTCTTTGGCTTGTACCTGAGTGGAAGTTAAAGTGCTGATCCTGGTTTCCTAACACTGGGCAGTCAGGGGCAATCTGGAAGTCACCTGTTCCTCTTGTAATGCTGGAAACTCCAGGAGAGAGTCATTTGTCCACCTGGCTTTGAATGCCCCCTGTGGAGGTTGGGGCGAAGGTTTCCTTGAGAGGCTATGACCCCAAGACTCCCCGACCATTTCCTGAGGCCAAAAGAACAGACATCAGGAAAAATGACACCAGCAGTTCTCTTCCTTCTGAACTAAGAAAAGACCAAGGTCAGCAGCTTCAGGATCTGGAGGTTTGCTCTGTGTCTTTCAGCTTGGACATGATGGACAGTCCAGATTTCATCTGCTCATTCACAGCACTGCCCGCTATCCAAATGCAGTGGGAGATGGGCCCTAAGTCTGGGCCTAGCTCTCACTTCAGAACCTCTCAAGGTTTGAAAAGCTCCAGAGGCATGGTACTCTCCTCCACCCCAAGCTCAATCCTTCGCCACAGCACCCTCCCCAGATGGTCATGCAGCCTCCACTTGCTCACCTCCGAAGACGAGGCACTCCTACCTTCCCAGGGAGACACGTTCTTGTTAGCTGGTTCTAACTTTCAGAAGGCTGGCTCCTTGGGATTCCCTTTCCTTGGCCCTTGTTGTGTCCCGGAATGGCCCCCCACAGAATCAACTGCTCCCTTTTCTCCATGGAAGCCCTTCAGATTACGAGAGGCCAGGACCCCCTGAGCATTCTGTGTCCTACCCACCACACTCTTGGGTCCATCAGCTTTTCTTCCAGCCCCCACCATTTTGCGCATACTGCTCTCTGATGGGCCAGCACCCACTGCCAAACTCCATATGCTCCACATGGTCTGATTAGCCCAGGGGAAAGGGGGCTATCACCTTTCTGGTGGGCACATCCTACCTCCATTGACGAATTCCAGCACCACAGCAACTGTCTGAGGAGCCCCATGGCACTGTCAGGCTCACTTCATCTCTCTGTTCCTTTATGAATTCCACTGAGCATCCTACAGGCTCTCCAGAGAAACACGGCTCTGCAGAATTCATGTGCAGGACCTGAAGGACTCTGACAAGAGGCTCCTCTTCCATGCTGCAGGTGCCCGTCCTCATTGCCCTCACCTCCCTTCTCCTTCTACTCCCCCTCCTCATCTCTCTTTTCTTCTCACTCCTCATGCCTGCTCCCTCCTTGTTTCCCACTCTCCTCTCTCATCCCTCTTTGTGCTGTTGCTGCTGCTTACCAGGGTGCTTCTGGGATGAATAGTGTTTTCAGCTCTGGCCAGGAATACATCAGGCCTTTCCCAGCCCTGCCCCTGTCCTCACCACGCTGGTGGAGCTTGCGGAGAGTTGGGCCAGACAATGGGCCAGTGCGTTCACTTGGGAACTCACAAAAGTCCCACTGCCCTCCACACAGCAAAGAGTGACAGGCACAGGGAACAAATTCCCTTCCCTGCAGGCTGCCTGCGTGGGACACTATGGGGGCACAGGGCCTCTGGAAGTATGGCTAGAGCCCTAGGCCCTGGGCCCAAGACAGCCTATGGAGAGGGCCAACCCTCTATCACTCAGAACTCCCAGAGCTGCAGAGTCACAGAGGCTTGGCATGGCCCCCACCCTTGCATTTGCTGAGAATGTGAGCACCGCCATGCTGACACACTGAAGCCTCTAGATGCATACGCAGAAGGCCCCACACCATGTGTTTGGGGTCTGAGAGAAAAGGGTTTGCAAAAAGGAAGGTGAGATACACTGCTCACTGCACTGCACTGTGGGCTTTCTAAGGGCAGAAACCATTCCCAGGCAAGGGCTGGACACAAAGCACATGCCCATCAGTGACTGACTCAGCAAGAGAAGAAGACGGACATGAGACCCTAGCCTGACCACCAGCTCTGGTCTGCAGCACCTCAAAGGTGGAAGCTTAGAAATTTCTTGTCTCTAACGCTGCACCAGGAGGACTCTGGATTTAAGAACAGGAGCAAGTTGGAGGCCTGGAGAGGGGAAGCCACGTTCTAGCAGGCTGGAGAGGGGAGTACACGCGGGGCAAACACAGGAATAGACAATTATCCCTCACTTCCGAAATGCAATCAATCAATGACATCTACTGTGGTCATGGCTGAAGACTTCACTGAATTTTTAAATTAATACAGCCAAGTTCTACTCTTTCTTGTAAGATGTCTATTCTCTTTATCTTTTTTTGTTAAGATTTCGATCACCAGTACTGGCTGGCTTTCTTGGTGGGGCAGGGTGGGGCGTCAGTCACTTTTCCCCCACTTCATGGGAGTTGATCTAATGTAAGTAATGCAATGATGATAACTGGCAAACAGCAAAACACTTGCATCCCTCCTGGCAGGTACCTTAGTGCCCCTGAATCAAATGTACATCTCAGCAAAATGACATGGAACTTCACTTTACAATGTTCCAACCTCAGTGTTAAATCTGGTCATGCCCAGAGACAACTGAGCTGTGTTTTCTTTATGTTTCACCAAGAATTTTGGGCCCACTTGCCCTTCCTTTAGAAAAATGATGCAAAGCTTTATCTACCAGCAGAAGAAAACACACACCTACTTCCTTTAGTGGACCCCTACCTAGTCAGTCATGGCGACGCTAAGAGAGCGCTGGAGTTGAAGTCAAAAGACAAAGGTTCCAATCTAAGTTGTGTGAATAATGGCAGTGTGGCAATGGGTAACCCACACAACCTCTCTGAGCCCCAGATTTCTCATCAGTAGCATGGGTGCAATATACCTGTTTCCCAAGTTAATTTGAAGACCAAGTGAAATGCTTTTTGTGAGGCGTTTAGCACTGTACCTGGCCCGTAATAATCGCTTATGTCAATTATCATTATTTCTAAACAGTTGGATTCACACATATGCTTTTTATAAATAGCCCTTGTCTAGTTGTTAGAGTTTATAAACTATTTTCACAGGTATTATATCTTATCTTAGAAGACTATTAAGAGACAGGCATTGGCCCTACTGCTTGAGATCTCATTACACAAACTAAACATAACACCATCAGTTGAATGGGGGCTCAACTTGCATTCTCTAGACCTCTGGGGTGACAGCATCTGGACTGCAGAGCAGCACAGGCCTAGGTCAAGTCCTCCAGCCCAGCCCAGGAGCACATTCTCTGAGAGGGCCTTAGTCTACCACTGGCCCAGTGGCTGCTCTGATACATGTTATGATGGTCTACTCTGGCGGTTGGCAAACTTTATATTTTAGGCTTTGTGAGTCATAAGGTCTCTGTTGCAGCTTCTCAATTCTGCCAATACCTCATGTAAGCAAATTACAGGCTGGATTTGGCCATGAACTATAATTTTCTCACCACTAGATAGTGAAATGCTGTGGCCTGGACAAACATGCTAGAAGAATTTGATCAGTGATATTTAACATGTGTCTTTTCATGTCTGATCAATTAATTCGTTATGTTATTGTACAATTAAAAGAAAAAACTCTTAGAGCTATCAGCATACCTATAAACTTCCACAAAAGTTTGTGTGACCTCTAGAATACCAGAAAATCACTACTTGGACCCTGAGAACACTTAATGAACAAAAATAAAATTAAATGAAATTTATATTACTAAGTCCTGTAAGTAAAGTGTACCTACAGAAGATGACTGGCCTAATTCTGGTCTATGATGCTGTCCTCTTGGGCTAAATGGTTTCAACCAAATTCAAAAGGGAATTTGAGTCCTTCCAAAAGGGTACAAAGGGAAACAGAATAAACATAGGGAACACAAGCCTCATTTGCCGCTAATGAATTTGCAGAGGAATGTGTATAATTAGTGTGTTTGTCAGCTGGGGTTCTGTAGACTTGGCACATCAATAGGATCGCATCACCATGGGAGCGCTCAGAAGGGCCATGGGCCCTGGGCTCTGGGAAGAGTCTCCTCTGATCTTATGGAAACCACCAATCAGAGGCATGATAAAGATCAGTCAAGAGAAAATGGAATACTGCAAAACCAGGTGGCAGAGGAATGAAACTAGCAGATGGGCAAAGGGGGCTTTAGAAGGGAAGCCAACAGCAAGATGCTCAATCAAAACAGGCCAAGGACTGCCTGGGAATCATGGGGAAAAGGCAAGGCTCTATCTAGCTTTCACAGCTGAGAGGACAGTTGGGAGGAAATGTCTGCAGCAAGGCTCCTGGTCACCACCAAGGCAAACATAAGCCTAGAGTCAGTCCAGGTTTGGCCAGACCTCAGCACAGGAAAAGAGGAAGCCAGGCGTGTGGTGCACTCCACAGGCCACACTAACTGGCCCCTGTAAAACCACCTCACTACCTGCTGCCTGTGCTCTTCCTCTTTCCCTTAGGCTTCCACACCATTGCACCCACCACCTGAGTACCTTTCCCAGTAGAGATGGTCCCTACAGATGTGCTTCCCAAAGCAGAATGCTTGCCCTGCCCATGTTTGGCAATGCTGGGCAGTCAGGAAACTCCAGAATGACAGGAGGAATGCCTGACATTGTGGAAAGTAACAAGAGAACTGTGTGGAAGGTGAGGCGGGCAATGGCTGCAGTGGGCAGAATCCATGATCAGTTTTATAGGCCAGCAGCATATGCAGACTCATGGAGATAACGTGTGGGCTTCAGAGAGAGGATTCTGGGGCCCCCTCAGCCAGCACTTTGGATAGCTCCAAAGAGGAAAGTGGAGGAAGGCTGATCCCCAGTGGCTGTCCAACCTTGGCTACCTGCAACTTACAAGAGTATTCTAAAGAAACCCTGCACTGGAGGTGGGTCCTGATGCAGCTATTGGAGAGTGAAGCAGGCCCCTCACCAACAGCCACCACCACTCCCACATGGCCTGAGGGGCTGCCCCATGGTGACCAGTGCTGTAGAATCATGCCCCATTACTTTTGTTTTACAGTTTCAGCTCCCGTAGAGATCATTTGTCTCTCCAAGTGCAGTCCTGTGACTGGGCACTTTGCCACCTGGTGCAAAGCCCTCTCCCCCAAAAGGCCCCTGGTTAAAGCAGAGAAGTGAAAGAGCTAGGCATAGCAGACCCAAACAAGAACATTTTCTCAAAAACAGATCTCTTTCACCAACTAAGCTTCAGCAAATTGCATAAACACTATATTTAGACACTTCGAACCAATGTTTAAAGTTTGTGTATCCTAAATGACAGTCAGCTGTCTTCCCTATCTGTGATCAACCGTAGAATTCACTTCCTTGTCCCATACTCGGGATCACCAAGAGACTAGCTACTCAGTGTGTGTGCTAAAATCTCTCAGCCATAGCCCCTTGGTAAAGAGGTACTTTCCCAGCTATGAACTTTTTCCCATGCACAACCAAACCATCCACTGGCTCAGCAAGGGTAAAGTCCCAACAACTGTGGGTTGTTGCTTCTGAGAAATGTCCACCCCTGTGGTGCTCACCTGCCTTCCCCTACCACAGACCACAGACCACAGTATGCACTGGCCCAGGCTGACACTCGCTCACAGGCGCCCCTCCACCACCCTAGCAGCTGCCTGCTTTCACACGCTGCCTCAGAGAGATGAAAGCGACTATGCCCCTTAAACAGAAGAGAATATTTTGAACAGAGAATTAACAGCAAATTAAACTGGTTTCACTGTACTCATTCATGTGCAAAATTAATGTGGGAGTTAAACCAAGAAAAACCAAACAGGCGATGTGTTGCGATAATCAGAGGGCAGAATCCAGCCCCAGAAAGAAACGATCACTCAGGAGAAAAGCGTGGGAGCTACAGGCTCCTAATTGGGCAAAAGCGCTACCTCTTCGCCCACCTGGAGCTGGCCTCCTTTCCAGGACTAGGGGGATCCAAAAGGGCGTGAAGGTCTCTTCAACTCCCCTAGGCCAGCAGCAGCCAGCCCCATGACAGGTAGGCGCACCCTCCTGAAAAGGCCCCCAGTGCTTTCCTGTTCCCTGGGCAGCTCCTTGCACGGCTGCTGCCCGATCAATGAAAAACATTACAGCAACAACCAATTAAGGCCCGAAATGCCTGCAGGATTTTTCCTTCATGGGCACGTCTGGCTGTGGTGTGGTCACAGTGAACTCCTCTCCTGTGGATTCATCGCGGCCCAGAATTAGCAACAATGGAATAATAACCAGCTTTAGAACACCAAGCAATTGTTAATAACCTCACAAGTCTTTCCTTCCAACTCTGCCTGGTTAATCTATTATCTAATTCTTACCCTTGGTAGGTACTCAAGTCCCTGCATTTACCATGGCCCCATCATTCCCATCCCTGGAATAAAACCTGGTCCAGACACACACAGTCCAGGCTGGGTGGAAGGGAAGTGTGCTTGCGTAGACAGTGAGAGGACTCCAAACCTCTAGCCCCAAGGACCTTCTGAGAAGGTGATTCTCAGAAAGGGCAGCAGTGATCCCATGCAAATTCACGTTAACGACAAGTGATACAGCTAAAGGTGCCAGTGCTCACTGTGCACGTCCAGTGCTCACTGTGTACGTCAGCACATCCCAGGCCTTGAGGCAAGCTGAGGCTTCTCTCCTGGGTACACTGCTGAAGAGGCCAGAGAGGTTGGACATGAAGAGTCAGCCTCTCTCACTCCACACACTCACCCTTGTTTTACCAGCACCAGTAGAAGCTACCAGAAAGCTGCAGGGGTGCCTGGAATATGGGAGCCCAGACTGGAACCCTGAGCAGGCTCTCAGAGCCCTGATCCTTCCAGAGACCTCCAAATAAGCTCTTTGTTGTCCCCAGCTTGGCACAGAGCCACCCAGAGCTCCAAGTGGAGTGCCCACAGTTTTGATTTATTTTTAACACATCAAATAAGTTGAGCGAAAACATAAGATTTAGTAATACTGAATATATAAACGGGCCCTAGTACCCTCAGCTTGGGCCACAGTCAGGGCCATGTGTCCTGAAAAGCCTGCATGGGCAACTTGCAGAAGGGTGGCCAGGGTGCCCTAACTCTATAGTCATTATCAGCGCGGAATTTTGTAGTTTACAGATGCCTGGTGAAGAGCATTTCCAGGATCTGGTTTAGACTAAACTAACCCTTACAGAAATGGAATAAGTGGCTTTCAAAGATTCCTGCAAAAGATACTCAAGTCAAACCACTCTGACATCATAAAGCATAAATAAAGCCCAAGAGCCTGAGGCTGCTGACACTCACCCTGCTCCCAGTAATAGCTCTTCATCAGCCACACGAAGAGCTAAAAACTGGGATAATCTAATCAGATATGACAAGAAATTGGCAAAAATATCAAATAATCAAGAAGGCTCTATGGAATACAGTTGTACATCCACTATCATTCATGATGAACCTTGCCCTGAGTGTATATTCTGCCTTGCTGTTCCAGTTAATGAGATTAAGAAGCCATTTTAATCATAGCCAGATCTTTTAAAATATTATTTCATCTTTATCTGAATTTTTAATATTTTCTTTTATTGCATATATTAAAATGCACAAAATATATTAGCACAGTAGCACATGTACACATTCGCTACATACATAAATATAAAAAAAAATGTATTGGGTGGATGCTTGGTCTGGGATCCTGGAGTTTTGAAGAGCACTTCCCATCTCAGTGGGTGGCACCTTCCTCCTGCTAGTGACTCAAGCCAAAAACCTGTACACCCTCCTGGACTCCTGGCTCCCCTCTCTCATCCGCTTTATCACTTCTTCTCTGTGCTCCCTCTCTGAATACCTCCAATAATTCCCTCTATCTCCATACCCACTGACATTGCCCCCATACAGCCACAGCCCCCTCTCTCCTATGCACCTGCATCAGCCCCTAACTGCTGTCTCGCCCCCTTTCTTGCACCTCCCAAATTCACTCTTCATTTCACAGAAAGGTTAGGCTTCTAGAAATGCAAACCTGATTATATCTGTCCCTTATGCAAAAGCTTTCAATAGCTTCCCATGGATCTCAGAGAAAAGTCCAAGCTCCCTTTCCCTCCTTCTCCACATTGTCATCAGCATCACAAATAACAAGTATTACTCCTTTCCTATTGGCCAGACACTGGTGTTGAATAGGTCACATCCACTCTTTTAACATCCACAAACCCCTCCCACCATTTTTTTTTTTTTTTTTTTTTTTTTTTTTTTTTCTGAGGCAGTCTTGCTCCATCACCAAGCTGGAGTCCAGTGGCGCCATCTCGGCTCACTGCAACCTCCACCTCTTGGGTTCAACCAATTCCCCTGCCTCAGCCTCCTGAGTAGCTGCAACTACAGGCGCACACCATCATGCCCGGCTAATTTTTGTATTTTAGAAGAGACAGGTTTTCACCGTGGTCAGGATGGTCTCGATCTCCTGACCTCGTGATCCACCCACCTTGGCCTCCCAAAGTGCTGGGATTACAGGCGTGAGCCACCATGCCAGGCCCACAACCCCTTTAAGAGGTAGTTACAGGTATTATGTTCACTTTACAGATGAGGATAAAGAGACTAAGAGAGAAGCCCACATTTCTGTAGCTCCGTTCTGTCTCTGCTTCCTGCAGTGCCAGCTGGCCACCCACACAGCTCCTCAGAACTGCCCTCAGTTCCACCCCATCGTCTTACGCCCAAGGTGCACCCACAGCTTCCTTTGCCTTGAACACCACCATTCCTTTCCCCTGGATGACTCTCTTGCCCTGCTGGCTGTCTCTCTTGCCCTGCTGGCTATAGCTTAGAGGCTGCATTCAGTGAGATGCCTTTCCCATATGGGCCACCAGTGGCTACTAGGCCAGCAGGTGAGAAGCCTGTGGGGTAAACAGATCGGGCCTGCCCAAGCCTCCAGGTGTAACCCTCAGTTTTCAGGACGTCCAGGGGACCAGGGAACATGCCACCCCACACCAGGGGATGCAATCAGCAAAACTCAGACTCTGGGAAATGCTACAAAGACATGTAGCCTTGTTTATCCAACAAATTTCAAGAAAAAATAAGGGTGAAGGAGCCTAAGGAGTCTTTGAAGAGACAAATTAACCACGTTTTATGTGTAGATCTTGTTTGGATCCTGATTTTAATAAACCAACTGTAAAACTTTTATGAGACACACAGGAAATCCTGAACACTGACTGGTATTTGATAACACTAAAAAATTAGTGTTAATTATTTCAGATATGACAATGATATTGTGGTTATGTTAAAGAAAGAAAATATGTACATATTCATGTAAAAATCTTTACACTATGTTCAATAAAATTATAATAAATAAGATTAAAAAATTAAAGCCTTTTTTAATTAAAAAAAGAAGTTACACTTCCCAAGCCCCAAGTGTGAAAATAGGTACGGTATGAATTATCAGAATCCTCTAACTTTTTCATCAGACCAATCACCACACTTTCAACTAACAATTTCATTAACATCATTCTTCCCCATGCAATTGTATGCTGTGTGAGGACAGAAATGTGTCTATTGGTCCACTGAGAACTTCCAATACAATGCATGCACACAACACCCTCCAACACACACCCATGTATCCCTCACACCTACACATACCTGTACCAACACACAAATGCACACCACACACATGCACCCATATTCCTTCACACCTACACACACCTGTACCCACACACAAATGCATACCACACACATGCACCCATATTCCTTCACACCTATACACACCTGTACCAATACACAAATGCACACCACGCACACACCCATGCCCCCCACACCTGTATACACCCGTGCCCTCACACCTACATGCACCCATGCCCCCTCACACATGTATACACCCATGCCCATACACAAATGCACACCACACACACACTTGCTCCCATGTTCCCATGTGCTCTTTCCCGTCTCTCTGCCAGGTCTACTTCCTCACTGGACCTCGTTAACCCAGGCAGGAGGGCAGGAGGAAGAGGCATCCTGATATCCTGGAGGCCTGAAGTCCATGTTACTTTAGATGTGTGCTTGAAATATCCTAATTTCTCAGGCCCAAGGTTCTGCCCCTCCACCAACCCTCCAAGCTGCCCTACCCACCCACCACCAGTCTTATTCCTTGACTACCATTTTATTCTACTTCTTCCTGGTTCCAAATCCTTGTTAGGGTATCTCTATTCAGCTAATACAAAAAAAAAAAAAGAGCAGTCCAGCAAGCACAGGCAGTGTGCTGGGACCACTGGGAGATCAAAAGATGTAAAAGGTAAGATTCCTGATTCCAAGGCCCGTGGCTTCTCAGTCAGGATGATCTCCATGACAGTCACCACGTCTGAGCACCAACCACAGCCTTTAGCTGCCATGACTCCCCAGCAGCCTATGAGATAGGCTCTATTGTCACATTTCCACAGAAGGAGAAACTGAGGCTCAAGAATTCAAAGCCTCAGAATATACCGCAACCAGAGCCCGCTTCTAACCAAGGTCTTATCTAGCCCCGAAGTCCATTCTCCTATAGTGGTTTCATCACCTTAGACCCAATGACCTCCACAGTCCATGTCCTACAACTCCCAGCCTGGAACAAATCTTTGGGTCCACCAGTTTCTACTACCTTGAAACTCACCAGGTACAGTCACGACTCTCTGTTATACCCCTGCTGTGCCCCAACCTGGAAAACCCTTTTCCTGGAGAAGCTCTACCAAGCCTAGTGGCATGCGCCTCTAGTCCCAGATATTCAGGAGGCTGAGGCAGGACAATGGCGGGAGCCCAGGAGTTTGAGGTTGCAGTAAGCTATGATCATGCCACTGCACTCAAGCCTGGGTGACAGAATGAGATCCAGTCTCTTCAAAATAAAACGAAAAACCACCACAACAAACTAACCAGAAGTGTCAAGTCTAAGAGTGTGTTTTGGGTGGTTGAAAATAAGGAAGATATCAACTTTAGGATGTGATAAACACCATATTTAGAAAGATATTTATTCTGCGCTAATGGGAAGTGGAGGGGAAATGAGAGACCTTGACCTGAGGCTTAGCACATGAGTAGGAATGTGCTAGTCTAAGAAACATGGAAAAGCATTCTAAGAAGGAATAGCAGGGCAAAGGCACTGAATCATACAAGATCTGGGCGTTTCGGGGGATCAGAAAGCTGCCCAGTGTAGGATCTTGATGCAATGAGGAGAGTAAAGGAACATCACAGACTAATCTCAGGACCAGTCTCACTCTCTACCTAGGACAGCTAGCAAAAACATTCCACAATCCCTGAGGGCCTTCGGCTAAGGATGATGGTAAAGATGAAGATTATAAACTTCATACATCAGGGGCCTAAGGTGTCTTTTCTAGCTACTCCTGGGAAGTGCTCTGTCAACCCTCAAATGGTGTGAAGAGTCCATGATTCTCTCTCTCCTCCTCCACGCCACAGTCCGGCACACTGGGAAAATAAGAAAATAGAAAGTGACAAGTAGGGGTGTCTTCCTCATCTGTTGAGAGACAATCAAGAACTGACCCATGACATTCTCCAGACCATGTCCAACAGTGCCCTCCATCCCAACTCCCTGCCCACCACCGTGAAAGCTGCGAAAGACTTCTGAAGACTGCCTAGAATCAGAGTTCTGGGCTAGGCCTGAGCTCCAGGCTGTTCCACAGCACACCCAGCACTGCGCAAACTTCATTCCAATGTGGAAGGAAAATGTCAAGGTGCTTCCCAAGGCCTGAAAGCTGAGAAACCCTGAAGGCTGGATCCACGTCCTGAGAATCCTGGAACTCCTCTGCTTGGAAATGAAATGACACACGAGAGAGGGAAGACATTCCCACTCCTGAGCAGCAGTTGTTTCCTCCATAAGCAAACAGACCCTGTACCGACATTGCTCGCCTCTCACAGATGGGTGCCTAGAAAACACAAAACTGCTTCCAAACTACAGATTGTGCTGAAGCCCTGTATCACCTGCTAGCGTACAGATTCTACTGTCACTTGCCTTGAGTCTCCAGGGAGTCAGGAGGATGGGGGTTGGTCTGCCACCAAGTACAGAGAGAAGCTGAATCAGTGCCATTCCATGGGGCTTGGATTTTAGATGACAGGGTCAGCAGGAAGAGGACTTAGTGGAGACTGAGCTGGAAATCCTACACACTCAGCTTCTCAGCCCCATCCTGCTACGAGCAACACTTGGTGTCATCATGATCAAGTGATTTTTTTTCATCTGAAAACGGGGCTGTTAATGACACCCATTTACGGGAACGATATTTGGAGAGACGAGATGAATATAAAACTGTAACTTATAGGAGGCTGGCCATGAAGTTGCTTAGCTGGGATCACAAAGCGCTTGGCCATGTGCAGTCACCCCCGACTGCCTTCACAGACACACTCATCCACCAAGATACAGTCCCTCTCACCTCGGCCCACCCTGCAGACTCCCGAATCCATCTCAGCTGGCCCAAGAGATAACATTGATTTATTTACCTTCTTGGGACTAATCAGAGAGGCCCCAAATCACCATGAAGCCAAAGGATTACTTAGTGGTAAAACACAGGGGGTGCTATGCTTCACACATAGCTTGGGATCCCAACAGGAGAAGAACTGCCATGGAAGGGCTTTAATCTCCGCCATTTGCTGCAGCACTGAGAGCCCCAGCTACTGGAGCAGAAGGGTGTTTCTCCCCATGGAGAGAGTGCAGACACAGCCCACTCATGCTGATGTCCTCAACCAGGCATGGTTTTCCTTCATAGACAATCCCAGGGTTTCCAAGCCAAGACTAAGGAGGGTGTGTGAGGAGGAATGAAGGCCCCAAAGGGAGAAATGGCCATTCATCCATCATCCATTCAATGTGTCAATCAACAGTGCAAGTGAATGACGGGGCTGGCCACTTCAGAGTGGGTGGTCATGGGAGGCTTCCCAGAGGAAATGCCTGAAAAGGCCTATGGAGAAAATATCCTGGGCAGAAAAAAGGATGATACCTGAAGATCAGACACACCTGTGATGTGAGGTGCACCTTAAAGGACCTCCATGTGATGCAACCGTCCCCTGCTTTGCTGGCCTGCATTGAGGGTCCCTGCAGCTGCTACTTTACTGGCCCTTTCTTTACCCACCTGCAGTTGCTTCTCTCCCCACCCTCCCCCACCCCCAATCCAGGAAAGACATTGCCAGGAGACTCAGGTCTGAGTCCAGGGCATTAGGAAGCAGCTGGGATTGGGGCATCCTTTCCTTACAGATGCTGTGGCCGCTCAAGGCTCCCCAGGCCAAAATGAGGTTGGGCTCTTCCAGAACCCTACGGATGATGCACTGACTAAGAAGATAACTGTCCTTCAGGAATAAATACGGTAGAGGGCTAGGCTGGGCCCCAGGTTCCCTGACTTAACTCTGATTGTGACAGAGAAACATGGAGCACCTCTGCCCTCTGCTTTTCAGAAAAACCCTCCAACGAACAGTAACAGGGCCCTGTGTGGCCCAGGCCCACACTCCACACAGCCTCCTAGTGACAGGCAGATACTACACAAGGAGCACAACACTCACCAGGAGCAACCCCCATCCAGCTCCCCTGCTTCCCATTAACAGGCAGAGCCACTAGGCTGGCCCTTCACCAACGTGCACTCCTTTGGACAGCTGAGGGCCCTTGGGGAGGGGGCCGACAATGTTTATAGCAGCAGTCAGTATATAGATGGTGGTTTCTGTCACCACCACCAAACCTGTGGTGCTTTCCAGCAAGTCTGCCCAAGTGGGGCTTCACCCGGAGCCCGGCACCCCGGGGAATTATCCCTTATGAGCCAAGGCTTCAGAGCAGAGAGCAGGGGATGGAAAAGGCTAACGTTATTGAGATCTACAGTGAAGATCAGCATGCTTAGTGGGGCCATCGATGAAGGAGCAGGCCCTTGACA
This sequence comes from Cebus imitator, assembly GCF_001604975.1. Lineage (NCBI taxonomy): Eukaryota > Metazoa > Chordata > Mammalia > Primates > Cebidae > Cebus > Cebus imitator. The sequence goes on from NW_016107592.1 coordinate 1,307,329, forward strand.
GAGGAAATCATCAGGTCACTCAGCAAAGAGAATGGTTAGCAGCAACACATCAGTGGGGGTGGAAATAATGAAGTCTTAATAATAACAGTAATGTCCATGACAACAAGATCAACTGTTATGGGGTGCTCCCCACATGCCAGGCATGGTCTCAGTGCTTCTGTTAAACCTCAATAAGCTTGTGAGGCAGGTTCTGTGATCGTCCTCTTTATACTGATGAGGCGACCCACAGCCAGTGAATCAGGCTATGGAAGAGGGCAGCCAAGGCCAAGGAAAACTGGTAAAGAACAAGCTCAGCAGCCAGAAGACTCAAGTCAAACACAGCTCAACAGGTCTGAGATGACTTCTGCAGGGAGGGCATGAAGGAGCTTGTGGGCCAGTGAGCAGCTGGAGGTCTCAGTGGTCTAGGTGGCATCTTAGAGCTTAGCCCCTGGCCTCAACATGCCACATACCTGTCCTGGTGTACCCACAGAATGCTTCTATTTCTTCATCTCTCCAGTGACCCTAGGAAGGCTACACCTCCCTGCTGCCGGATACATTAAGAAAGCTAAAGAAGGAGTCAAACAGAATATTCTAGTTCCTTGCTTCTCCCCAGCCCCTACCTCATCTTCAAGCCTGTCTCCCAGGTCCAGAGATGGGCTGGCAAAGCCTACAGAAATTGCAACATTTTCCTGTAACTAAAGGGAAGAGTAGGGAACAGTCTTATGAAGTGACCCATGCCCATTTCAATTTGGATTTGAATTGTACAAACTCCTTTACCCTGTCCATCCTTTTCAAAATGCAGAAGATAAACCTGGCTCGCTCCTGTTTTATCAGCCCACTTTCTCTAGCAGTTTTAACTTGAATGGAAATTTAAGCTGCCCTGCTTAACATTCGGGTGGCTCTTCCTTTTAGAGCTTATAAATACCAAATTCACTTTTGCTTACATGAGTACTAGGAAGATATTTGAGCATTTGTAACGGGAAAAGTGCATGTTTTCAGATTCTGTATCTGCACATAAAAGGTCCTAGCACCATATTTTAATTTTCAACTTCATCCAAGCCTGGAAAATTTCCACTTCAAAGCTGTGGCTTTCTTATTTTCCTTGTAGAAAAATGCATTGGTAACAGTTAGAGATGATTCTCTCCTAGCTCATCTCTCTGCATGATGTTGGAAGGATAGCCATTCACTCTCCTACACACTCCTTCTGCATGGGACACCAAGATCACCCTGTGTCCATCTGGATTCTGATTCACTGTGGCTGGGCAAAATGTTACATTCACAGAGTATCCGGTGAGCCAGCAAATAAAGAATGAGAAGACAAGATCAAGGTGGTGTGGATCTCTGTGGGTATCAACTGCTGGAGCCAAGCCGAGCTGGAAAGAGCAAGGCGGCCCTCAGTAGAGTGGAAAGGACACGGGGAAAAGCAGAGGGCACTGGGGCTCTCCTAACGTGGACTCCGAGTTTGCATTAATTTTGTTTAAATCACAAATTTTAAGCTGCAACACTCCAGAAGACAGGAAAGCAATCATTAAAGTAGAAGATTTGGTTGCACATGAGAGAGTGAAAAGCCTGTTTCAGTGCAGAAACCCAAGGCTGCAGGCTGACACTCCTTTTGGATGCTGGAGATTTGTTGAATTCAAACAAGAAAAGAATAGGCTCTGGCATAACAGCCACAGTTTCATTCCCAGGAAAGAAGAGAAAAGAGAAACCAGAGAAAAACACCTATTAGGGGAATAAAACCAACAGAAGGAGATGTTTTCCTGGAACAAAGCCTCGGCTCTTCAATGTGCTTCTGCAGATCAGAGGTGACCACAAGGAGGATGCAGAGAAAATCCTACCTTCTATGGCAGGTGTATTCATGAAACATCCAACTAAGGGGTGGGTGTTGAAAAGCGCACAGCAGAGAGTTTGGGGACTGAGGCTGGCTGGTCTGCTATATCAGAACCCTTACTCTGAACTGAACCTCCCCATTGTTCTTCCAGAACCTTCTTTCACTTGTCAGAACCCAAAGAAGAAAATCAAACCAACCATCTGAGTTTTATAAACAGCGTTTAGACAGGGACAAGGATGATCCAGAGAACACAGGCTTTCAGAGAAGAAATGAGCACACAAGGAGCAACCCGTCCTGGAGGCCGAGGCAAGGTTTAAACAACCTCTTAGAAGGTTTCTAGGCTGGGAAGCTTTCACCTTTGCATTTTTCCTTCAGAAAGTTCGAATCATTACAAGAAGCCTTAGTTAAGAAAACTGAGGCCAAGAGAGGAGTGACCGTCTCAAGGTAGCTGAGCCTCACGGCCAGTCCAAGTCCTCTTTCCACAAGCCACACCATGCTGAACTCTGAAGTGTGACAAAGTGACATCCGGGAAGTGTCTCTGTGTCCCTAGGCACCTCAAGATGAAGTCACCAACTCAGTACAATGAATATTAGGTGACTTCCACATGTGCTGGGCTGCAGGGGTCCTTGGAAGATGGGGCGGTGCTCCTTTCAGCTTAGGATCCCTGTTTTGGTGGGAAGAAGCCAAACAGGCTCAACTTGGTAAGCGTGGAAGAAGAACCGCCATGCACACTGGAATAAAAGAGGTGTGGAATAAGGATGAAAAACAGAGGAAGCATATTGAAGAGAGCTCCTAACACCTTAGGGAAGAAAGATACTGTTGCCCTTGGAGCATTCATTCCTGCCTTCCTTTGCTCAGTTGGGTCCACAGTTTGGCCACAGGCACCTGCTCTATGAGGCACTCCGCTAGGCCTGTGGATGAAACCCAGAACATAATAGGTAGGACTCCAACCCACACACAGTGTATGGTCTGGAGGGACAGACAGACAGATATCCTGCAAGGAGTCACCAAAATGCCTTAGGCAACACAGTATGACAGGGTGTGCATGGAGCAGATAATGGGGACTCTGGTTCAACATCAGGATGAAAATATTCCCTAGAAGCAGCAGCCTCAAAGCTGAGACCAGACTGATGAACAGAATGGGCCTGATGACAGTGAGGAGACTGGTGCTGGGTAGGACTTGTCAGGCAGAGGCAAGTGTAAGTCCAGAGCCCTTGAGGCGGCCCCAGGACCCCTCACTTTGGAGCAAGGGCAAGGCTCTTGAGGTGGGCATGTGAGTGTGGGGAGGTGTGGGAGGGAGAGTATGTGCTGGCACTGGAGAGAACAGTGGGAGACCAGGCAGGCTGGACCTTGCAGGCCACATTAAGGTTGTTCTTTGTTTGGATTTATGATTTCTTTGCTTGGTTTTTCCGCTTTATTCTCAGAGCAAAGGGAAGCCACTGAAGTGTTCCAGGCAGAGTGGCCCGTGAACAGATTTGTTCATTCCTCATTTCAGTTAACATAGTTTACAGTCTTTATGAGCATTCCGGATGCAAACAAACAAAAAAAAAAGGTTTTATAGGCTTACACTTGCTAATTATGCAACTAATTAAATCTGTAATCAGAACAATCTCTACACCCCCTGGGACGATCAGCACCCCGGGCCACACTACAGGGAGGTGGACAGTTCTGGGGGTATCTTATCTTACATTCTTGTAACTGAATTGGTTCTCAGATGGACGAGGAGATTTTTCATTATATTTGGCTAGAGAAAGATACAGAGGGCTGATACCGTGTGTGAGCATGCGCCTCTGTGCAGGCTGTATGCATCCTCGGTTTGCCAGGGGCTTGACCCAGTCTGAGCAAATGGTGTTGAACTAGCTGGGGCTCAGCAAAGCAATCCATTTATTATAATTCTGCTGAGGAGAGGCCCAGTAAATCAAAGAGACAACCTGACTGCAAACAAATTACACACCAAGAGCTAGGCTATAGGAGGGAGGGGAGAGCAGAGTGGTGGCCAATTGGGAAAAGTGAGAATAGAAAGAAAGGCCTAGGGAAAGTCAGAGAATAGAGACCTACAGAGATGTCTAGAGTGAGGAAGAAATAAAAATGGAGCCTAATTTGTCCATCAGGAAGAAAAAGAAAAAGAAAAGCCTCCTACCAAGAGAGATCCCATTTGCTGGAAACCCCTAACTTACAAACACTTGACTTTAAAAACCAACTGCCCTTTGTTCTCCTGAGGGGTCACCTAGGGAGTGATTGACAGGCAGTTACTTTCTCCTGTGCAAATGTTCATGGTTCTCTTTTCTCATGCAAATAGAGTTGAGGACCTCTTATTAATACAGAGTTAACCTGTTATTGGTACCCCTCGTGCAAGTACGCATCCCGGCCTGGGAATCCTCCATAAACAACTGCCCTTTTGGAGGTGAAAACCCTCTTGCTGAGCCAAAGTCAGGAAAGATGGATTTCTGGGGTCTCAGCATGGAACTAAGCCCATATTTCTGTCTCAAGAACTGTGACAACTGGTGGGTAGCTGTGGTTGGCATTGTCATGCGCACGCCCCTGGCAAGGACATTAAGCAATAAATAGGCTCCAAGGCCATGTTGAGGAAGTAGCTTAACTCCTTTCTGTGAAAAAGTACATTCTCACATCCAAGTATCTCCTTTATAAATTCAACTCTGAAAAAGAACCTGCTTTACAGCTGCAAAGTATTTCTATGGGAGTAGCAAAAAGAGTAGGGAGGAGGTTTGGAGAGGATCTGCTAAGACACTTACATCACAGGTCTCCAAAACTCACTTATGGGAACAGAGGCCTGGCTAAAGAGAGAATGGAATGAGCTACAGCAAGAGGCTACAGTCTATGGTTCCCAAGGAATCTGAGTAAACTCCCTCTTATCTAAGATGGCATAGTGTGATAGAACTATAGAGAAGAAAACTGGCTCCTACTGTAAATATGAAGCTGCAAAGGAGGGCTCTGACACCCACATCCTACCAGGATGCTCCATACACAGTTTCCCAACCCTCAGACAGACCTTTGGCTCCATCTTGCTTATGAATATCAATGCAAAAGTCCTGAATAAGTTATTGGTAGAGAATCTAACAACAGGCCGAGAAACAAAGTGAAATTTATTGTAAGGCAAGAATGGTTTGACAATAGAGAATCTATTATATAATTAAGCATATTAATAGATCCAAAATATTATCTAAGTATCTTGATATGAACATCAAAAAGGCAGCTAATAGTATTTAACACCCGTTCCTGATGTTTTAAAAACTCACAATAAAATAAGAATAGATGGATACTTTCTGTTTTGGTGAAATATATCTTCTTCAAACCCAAAATGCTTAAAGAAAAACATCACAAATTTTCCCATCATAATTAGGAATAGGCCAGGAGCACTTTGGGAGGCCAAGGCAGGTGGGTTGCCTGAGCTCAGGAGCTCGAAACCGGACTGGGAACATGGGGAAACCCCTGTCTCTACAAAAGATACAAAAATTAGCTGGGCATGGTGGCACATGCCTACAGTCCCAGTTACTCTGGAGACTGAGGTGGGAGGATTGCTTGACCCTGGGAGGCAGGTAGAGGTTGCAGTGAGCCAAGATTGTGTCACTGCACACCAGCCTAGGTGATGGAGTGAGACCCTGTCTTAAAAAACAAAATTGGGAACAAGATTAAAATGTCACGTTTACTATTATTGTTTAGCATTGTTGTGGGAACAGTAGCAAAACAATTAGCCTAGGATATTAGATGTATAAATTGGAAAGGAGGAAAGCATGGTCAACATTAGTAGGTAATATGATCATACATAGTGACAAAGCCAAGACAATTAACTGGCAATCTGTTTAGGTGGTAAAAAGGCAGGCTATTAAAGTCACATATAGAAAGCAATGGTTTTTTTTTTTATCATTACAAACAAGATAAATTGAAAGAGAAAACCCCCACTTGTAACAGCAACAAAAGAGACAAAATACCTGGAAATATACTTAAGAAGAAAAAAGATAAGGTCCACATTCTTGGTTAAGAATTCTAAACATCATAAAGATGTTATTTCCTCCGAAATTAATCCACAAACTTCACCCAATAAAAGTGTTATTTATTCACACATTCATCAGGAAATAGTCAAGCTAATTTTTAAGTTCAAATAAAAATAAACAGGTGCACTTACTCCAAAGAACAATCTGGCTCTATCTAGGAGGGCTGAACAAGCATGAGCAAGCAATTCCATTCCCAGCAACAGACCCAGGAGAGCCAAGAGCAATTCTTAGAAATGTACAAAGGACACGCATGCAAGAATGTTAGTGTGGAAAATCGGAAAATCGCATGCATCAATTTTGAACAGAAAATGCCCATCTAGAGGAAAATTAATAAATTGTGGTATTTTCATACAACAGAATACCATAGAGCTTTGGCAGTAATGGACTAGAGCAACTTGTCTCAACATGGATGAATGTCTCAAACATAATATTTAGTGGGAAAGAAAGGGGACATGATTCAGAAAAACATACCACATAACACCATTTATAAAAGATTTACAAACATCTAGATTGCTGTTTTGCTTAGGTTCACATGCACAGGCATTAAACATGAATAAAATGCATGGAAATACAAAACGTCGAAGTCAGTGAATACGCCTGGTGGAAGGAGGGCAGTGGCTGCAGAGAGGCGGATGGGGGCTTCCTCTGCATTTGTGAAGTATATTGGGATATTTCAGAAGCTGGGCGGTAGTAGATAGGTGTTTATAACACATTTCTCTTTCCTTTCTTGAAGTCTTGCATATAATTTTTGTAGGTCTGAAACATTTTTACATAATTTTAGTACAAAATAAGTAAGCAAGAATAACTGGGAAAACTTTCAAAAAAGAGCTGCAAGAGGCGACGAGCCCTAGCAGATATTAAAACATATTATCATCCCACAGCTAGTATAAACAGTGCGGTAGTAGTATGAAAAGAGGCTGATTAATGGAATAAAATATAAAGCTTGGAAACACCCTCATTATTTATTTTTCTGGAGGGGTATCTACTTGTCCTAACACAACAGTTTCTGCATGATAGTGCTTGTCACAGTCTTCACCTCACCATAAGGTGGCAAGACTTGGGGGCCAGAGCCACAGCCCAAAGTGGCCCATCATGGGGGTCAAGTTTCTTTGAAGACTAAAGCCTTGCTGTTGAAATGAGTGTGGGATTTGCAATCCACAAAAACAAAGAATACGTTTTGTTTGTAATCACCCTAGCCCAGGCTAACATCTCATTAGGCTGAGCCCCCTGCATCTCCTCCTTCCCTCCTTATCTCTACCCAAACATGCCTGCATTACCAGATTCTTCTCTTGCCTCCTTCCCCAACAGCTTGGAAGGACCTTTTAAACACGTGAACCATATCTGCTCACCCTCAATTCTTTAACAGCCTCCACTGCACTGAGCAGAAAATCTAAATTTCTTACCTGCACCATGGGTGGCTGCTTATGGGTCTACTTCAGCCCACCTCTGAACCCTCAGTCCCCGACAACTTACCATCCTTCTGCTACTGGAATCTGCTGAACTCCTCCCTGCTCAGAACCTTGGCAGGGCCCCCTCCCCTTCCAGAGCACTCTTAGAAGCTCCAGGAGATAAGAGATTGTGTTCATCTTGCCTACCCATGGCTGCGCCTCCATTCCCAGAACAGTGCTCTGCACATGGTGCCACTCAAATATTTAGTGAACACTCACATTACATGTGTATAAGACTGGCCCTCTGGGAAGATATGCCTTATGGTTTTCAGAAAGAAAAGGTATCTTTCTCTCAAAGGGAGTAGGGATATAGGCCACATCAGATCACAAAATAGCTTTAACTGCAGGTCCTCAGCTGCCCTATAGGAATCCCCCTTTCTCATGGCTTGGAACTCACAGAGGAGACCTTCCAGTTAAGCGTGGGTCTGTGATCTGTGTGGGTTTCAACTCCAGTAAACTGTGCATTGCCCCAAGTCCAGCTCAGTCAAGGAAGGCCCCCAGTGCTCTGGCTGGCTTTCCCTGTAATGAAAGGGTACCTGCTACTGGTTAGGGGTCCTTCCTCACCCACAGAAGGGATTCTCTCAGCTCAGCTTGCCTTGCTGCGCCTGTTTTTCAAAGACAGGGAAAGGGGCCGCACCAGAGGTAGAACTTTCCACACACATTGACCCCTCACTCCCTGGGAAGAGGGGCTCAAGTCCTTTCCTAGCACAAAGCCACCTATAAATGCTAAACTTGCAAAATCTCTCACTCTAATCCCTTTCAGGAGAAGTGGGCAAAGTGAATCAACACAAATCCAGGGAGGAAAGCCCCTGGAAATCAGAAGATAATTCTTCCAGGTGGGAAATATTACCTGTCTTCTCTTAAATGGCATTTTAATAGCTGTTTGACGATTACTCTAATATTGATATAGTTATCTCCCTACAAGGAACTCTAAATACTTCATGGATACGGTCTCATCAATCTTCAACTTTTTCTTAACTTATAAAACAAATCATCCTACTGACAAAACAACAAAAACTTGAGTTTCTTTTATCATCACTCCCCAAACAACTCCTTTTCATTATTCAGATTTATAATGAGGTGTTTTGGTATCCTTTGAGCTAGTATGAAAAGACACAAATATTTCCTGTTCTTTCTATGCAAATGACATTCTCTTCCTGGCCGCCTTTTGTCCCCAACCTAGCATTGTAGATGGTTATAATAACGGCCCCCAATATTTATGTGTATGTGTCTTAGTAATGTGACTCTCCAACTTCTTCCTCCATAAATGATATTTCTCCATCTTCCCGAAGCCAGGCTGTTCTTCTGACTTGCTTTGGCCAATAACGTTGGTGAAAGTGATGTGTGAATTTGGGAGCTTATGAGACCTGACAGCTTCCAGTCTTGTCTTCTTGGACCCTGAGCTCATCATGCTGTGAAGAAGCGCAGAGGAGTCTACTAGAAGATGACGGCCACATGGGAAGAATGCAAGCCCAGCCAATAGCCAGCGCCTACTGCCGGACCTGAGAGTGAGGCCAGTTGGGAGCTCCCAACCCTACAACTAAATGCAGCTATATGAGTGGGCCAGGTAAAACCAGAAGAGGAAAGACCTGGGCAACCCACAGAATAATAATAAACTGTTATTGTTTTAAGCCATTACGTCTGCAGATGACGTGTTGCCCAGCAGTGGAGACCCACTGCTCCATGACTCTATATCTCCAATTTTTTTTCCTGTTTCCCTATTTCCTCCCAGATGATTTCACTCTTTGGGAAGATGTGTGATTTGGAATTTCAACCACTTTGTAACAGTCTCTGGTCTTTGATAGAAGTCATGATGCCTCCTCGGCTCCACCAGTCATTAATTCTGTGACTTTGGATACAAAACTCAAGCTCACTCTCTGCCTGAATTTCCTCACTTATAAGAAAAAAAAATTTTTTTTTTTAAAAAGAATAATCAATGTGCCAACCTAGGGTTGCTGCAAGCTTAGGATAAAACACACAAAAGGTTTGCATACTTCCCAGCATGTAGTGAGTGCTCAAGAAATATTAGGTGCTATTAGAACTATAAGATATTTATTCAAGTTATATCTTTATTAAGTGCTCCATAAAATTGTTATTTACAGGAAGGAAAGCCCTAACATCTTATGAATCACTTTATTTGTGCCATAGATCCTATAGATCCTTTTGTTCTTTTACCTTTGCAGCATCCCATGTGGGTATGGCAGAAAATAGTCCCCAAGTCTGATTCTCATCACTGCCACTTACAAGCTGGTGACCTTGACTAAATGACTTAACCTCTCTGTGCCTCAGTTTTCTCAAAAAGCATACTTTTTGAGAAAGTATACTTCCAGATTTGTTGTCAGAAGAAATCAGTTACTTCCTGTCAAGCACGTAGAGAATGACTGGCCAGAGTGAGTATTCAAAAGATATTAGTAACAGGTTATAATCCCCCTGGGGCATATGATGGTACTGGGGCTCAAAAACCATAGGAGAGGACCAGGTGCAGTGGCTCACGTCTGTAATGCCAGCACTTTGGGAGGCTGAGGCAGGCAGATCACAAGGTCAGGAGATGGAGACCAGCCTGACTTACATGGTGAAACCCTGTCTCTACTAAAAACACAAAAAGTAGCTGGGATGGCAACAGCATGCCTGTAGTCCCAGCTGTTTGGGAGACTGAGGCAGGAGAACTGCTTGAACCCAGGAGGCGGAGGGTGCAGTGAGTCGAGATCATACCACTGCACTCTAGGCGACAGAGCAGGACTCTTTCTCAAAAAAAAAAAAAAAAAAAAAAAAAAAGTGGGACATGTGAACCACACAGGTAACAAATACGCCTTCTGCTCTTGCTACTGTCACACTTTTGGGCCGCACACCCTCCTACTTCCTCTGGGCACAAGGGACAGAGCCTGCCTCTTTACACTTCATCTTTTCTTTTTCTGTAACTAACTTCAACTGCTGCTGAGTCAGCACCTTCCCCCAGGACACTTTTTGTTTTTAATTAACTAACTCTTAAACCGATGCTTAGCTCCACGAGGCATCACTTGGTATGTGGCTTTAGCCTACAACACTGCCCAGCCTGAGTTCTTTCTCAGCCAGTGCTCAGCTGGTCTGGGCACCTGTGCTTTCTCTCATACTGTCCATCTTCAGGCTCACACACGTCGCACTGTAGCCGCCACTTAGTCTTCCAAAGGCTAACCTGAAGCGGTCATAAAAGGACGTAGCCTTCCTTGAAGGGGTTCCTTGGTCAAAGAAGGCTGGGAAATACTGCTGGCTCTCTCCTCCACCAGAGTCTGAAGCTCTGCCTAGACAGCAGTAACTAAGCCCACTGGGCTCTATTTACCCAGAAGTTTTCAAAACGTTCTCAGCCATGGATCACTTCGTTCTCACGATTATGTTCCACAAAACTCCTTGGACACTATAGAGGAAATTGGGTGGGGAGTTATACAGCTAGAGAACTGGAGAAAACTATCTCCCTGTTGCCTCTTGGTCAGCTCTCCTCAAACCTGGGGTGGATTGCCTCTCAAGTACATGGACGTGGGCATATTTAGTTTTCTGCAAGGAACTGCAAGACACTGGAACCAATGGTAATCACTGGGGAAAGAATGGGGGTGAAGACTGGGGAGAGAGGTCATTCATCACTTTTCATTCTGCACTGCTGCCTACTGTTGGCGTTTCCTAACATTCTATTCATACTATTTCGTTGTCATCGTTGTTTAATGTCAACAGTTCACTGAAGCTCTGTTCATTATTCTTCAACCTTTTATCTTGCTGTGTTTCATTTTGGATTGTGTCTATTGTGATGTCTTCAAGTTCACGAATCCTTCCTCCTGCAATGCCTCATCTTCCATCAATCCCATCCAGTACATTTCTCATCTCAGATACTCATCTCTAGATGTTCTATTTGGACCTTTTTAAAATACCTGCTATGGCTCTCCTTACCATGCTCATGCTTTCTGCTACCTTTTTGAAAATCAGAAGAAGTTATTTGCACCATTAGAATCCAAAACATTTTACTTTGATTAGCTGGGGAATTCCAAACAAAATCACACCCTTTAAGACCTGCAGTAAGGGAGTCATTGCATCCACTTCATGTTTCCGCTCAGGAACTGTCAGTTCCAGCATGCCTGTATGTACATACACACTCAGTAAACGCTTGCTGATTGATTGACTGTGGGCTCAGAAAACATGAGACACGTGAACAGGAGATCAGGTCCAAATAGGTAGATTGCTCAATTGTGGTTCATCAGTTGGGTGCCTCCCTTGTGCCCACACACAGCAGCACAGCTCAATCCACACAACAGAGGTAACAGAGGATCAGTATTCCACTGTGCCCATACTTAGTTCTTTTAAAATGCATAGATTCAGATTAGCCAAAGGAAATGTGGTCTGGGTCATTTCAAGTCTTTTCAAAGGAAACAGTATTATTAAATTTTATCCTGTGGCTTGTTTATGCCGATTTTTGATATTTTACTTAACTAACAGAAATGTGTCTGATGCTCATTCAGTCTTTGAATCCCAGCTAATTATAAGCCACCATACTCTCTAGCAAGAATAGACCACCTTCTGATCAAATGAATTCCTCAATCCCCAGGAATGGCATCTGAGCAGCTTTGGCTTCAAGCAGATATTTTCAGAGTTAAAAGAAACTTGTACTCATTTTATAATAAGCATATGCATGCAAAAAGGCTTCTTTGAGGCTTAATGAAGTAATAGAATTGTGATCACTCATACCCAGGATTCTTCCAGCAGTGCACTATCCAACAAGACGCATTCAAATTCTCGGCCTCTCCACATCGTCCCTGCTCTCTGAACATGCTCCAAGGTGGTACCTCAGCTCTCCCACAGCCTTGGCACACGGGACTCAGCCAGTGGTGACTCACTGGAGTGCTGCTTAGACGTTTTGATATCACTGGCTTGAAAGTCTGGCTACAGTCACAGGGCCTGAGGGATGGAGGCCAGAATGGGCAGTGGCATGGGGCAGTGCACACAGCTCTAGCATGAATGGACCTGGGTTCAAATCCCATCTCCTTTGCCATCTATCAGTGGTGTGGCCTGGCTTATGTCATTTAAATTCATGGTGGCTACATTTCTTCACCTCCTAAACTGAAGGAAATGGCACATGACTCATACAGTTCTCATAAGATGATGCATGAAATGAATTTGGTCCAATGCCCAGCACCAAGAAGGTACCTAAGTGTGCTCACCCTGACCACTCAGCCACCTCTTGCCTCTAAGGCAGGACAATATCCGCCCTCTGAGTCTCTGGCCTTGCTGGGAGCTGCTACAAAGACTCCATCAAAACCACAAGTTACTCAGGAAAGTCTAGTCTCAGAACAGGAAGTGATCCCCTTGTCCACCCTAACACGTTCTCAATGAAGCAGCGTACTTTATTTTCTGATGGCTAATTCAGGGTTCATACCCTGAAGGCCAGTCGTTAAAACCTAGCCCAGGAACCCCCTTCTCCTCCAAAAAACCCCACAACTTAAATCAATCAGTCAACCTTTCTGGGAGGGTTTAAATTTGGTCAGCCTTGCATTCTCAGAATTATAAAACACAATGATTAAACAGGACCTTTCAATTCAGTTATTGACTCTTCCTTAAGATTTCTGCCAAGAGGTTGTGCAACTTCTGTGTGGGACAGAGTGCTCAGCACGCTCCATGGCAGGACATTTCATTTTGGGTCAGCTTGGGTCCAAATCAGGGACTAGGTATAAACTCTGCATGAGGGGCCCCTCTTCCTTATGGCCACTCATGTCTGCCTATGGGTCTTCTGTCTCAGAATGTCTTCATTCCTTCAAACTGTTCTTCCTGGATATGCTTCTCTAAACAGATCATGGTTTCTTTTGCCTTCTTCAATGTGGAACGCCGACATGTTGGAATGAACAAAGCAAGGGACCTTTCATATTCCCATTCAATCCTAAGAAAGCTTAATTGCAAGAGAAAGCAATGTTCTTACAGCACAACCTTCTTCAGTCTCCAAGTCTACCATTTCAAACTAGACGCCCCCTACCCACAAGTTGATTCCTCATGGTTAAAATGTTATGGCCATCTGGATGATGATGCTTCATAATTGGGAATTTTTTATAGCTTTAATTATTTCCTCTGTTCTCTTTTCTTTTTTCTATACAATGAATCATTCTGGTCCTGAGAGAAAAGATAAAAAGATTTTTGAAAGTTATGACTGTAATTTCAATAGAAGGAGATGGGGCTTTGAGGAATATGAGCATTTGATGTATTTTCTGAGTCCATTTTTCATCCCCACTGGTTAATGAAGATGTTATTTCTCTCTCACATTTCGGTTGTTAATTTCTGACAAGTTTTTCTTTTAGTAATGGCTGGTTATATGCCTCTCAGTTTGTCCTTCTTTTGTCTACTTTACGTAATATTCAGTTCTTCCTGATAGGATGAGGTTTGATTCACCCCTGGCTAAGATTAATTGGGACCTAATTCATGTTTATATGATTCCTCTAATGTTTCCATTTTCTTTTCTAATTATCAATTTTTTCCCCATCTTTTTTCCTGAAATGGGTACTGAATTAGCTTGCCTCTGATTACAGTCTTGGATGCATACCAAAGAATACTGTTGGACAGCTCCCATTATCATTTCATTCCATGAATTTTTGGTTTGGTTTTGCCATAAAACTTTATTAACCCTCTGTGAACGCTTGTTTCCATTTGCTCAGTCATCTTTGATCTAAAACTGTGCCAAACCACAGTCAGATGTCATGGCAGTCATGCACACATTTTCTTCTGCTGCCTGCCAAGTCAAGTTCTTTTTAAAGAGTTGGAATTCTGGGGATTAAAAATAAGATCCATGCCTGTGTTGAGGGGCTGATTTAGTCTAAGGGTTCTTCCTCCCTTTCAGTTATTCACCTATTTATCACTCTAAAGTGGATGTCTGCTGAAGGCCATAAACCAATTAGCATCCATTTGTCAGGCCTCTTTCTCTTGTAAATCTTGTCTGTTTTAAAGAGAGATCGCTTCAGAATGGCATCCCTTTCCACCGAGCTATACAGCTGTTTAGCTATTGGTCTCCACTAGTAGGTCTTTCCAACAGCTGTTTGAGACAGCAGGTGGGGCCAGGTGAGGCTGCTTTAGAATGGAGGTTTCTCTCAAGTAGCATCAGCTAAGGCACCTTCCTTCAAGACAGCCTGAGGTCTGCATTTTGCTTCTCGGGTTCACCTTTTTGACAATTCCATGCCTCCATCTGCTTGCACATACCTGATGTCCTGTCCTGCTAAGCACACACCTACATACAACATACTGCTACATACACGTTACACCCCAGCACACCCATCCACACTTGAAATACACACCTACACTTCCCACAGAGCCCTTGAAACCTCTGCCTCTCTGGAGATGCTGTTTCCTGCTTTAGGAGCATCCATACGAGGGCTCTCGGCCACTGCTAACAAAAGATCCTCCCACAACTAGCAAAAGCTTGGCTCCCCCAATTCCTCCACTGGAGCAGAATGCTCAGACTTTTTTGATCAAGACCCCTCTACTATCATTGGGGTACTGTGGAAATGGTGCCGCTCTAGTGAGAAACAATTTTATTCACTTTAACTGCATCCCAACTCCCAGGACTCTTGGCCATGTAATTCTCACACCGTCCCTTCCTCTCACAGATAAAGCAATAATATTCCCTCCCTCTTAAAAGGAAGACCCAGAAACCCAATTCCTGGCTGCCTAATCTGCGTGTGAAGACACACTTGGGATTCTCATCAGTTCTGAGTGTGCCTGGAAGGGCCGCAGGTCCTCAGCCTCACAGCTTGGTTCTAAGGCCCAGATGTTCATCTACTGCTCCACCCAAGCCTTGGCTGGGTGCTCAGAGGGTGATCCAACAATATGAATCTTGGCTGAGCAGTGGTATGGGCCCAGCTGTCTGGCCTTGTGGCCTCTGGTGATGGGCCCTCATGCCACACCCTTGGAAGTGGTTGGGACCACCTCCCAGTTGTGTGTGGGGGCTACAGCAGTCTCCAAGAAGGGACTCCTTGTTAGGAGGACAATAGGCAGCCGCCACAGAATGCCTGCCCTGAGGAATATTTCAGGCCAGCGACAAGAGGAATGGACAATGGAAGAAAGAGCAGAACTAGCCTTTACCTCCTATGGGCAGTGCCCGGAAAGTACCCTGTGCAGAGTCGTCAAACCAACCCTGAAGGTATCCTCAGCAAATCCCCTTTGTTGGCCCACAAGCTTTTTAATAATCCTAAGTGTCATGAAGTGTGTGGAAGGAACACTCTTCCACAGAACTCCCAGAGCACAGCAGCCCGGGTCTGTCCCACCACACCCTCACACTTCCCAGTTAGCTGTTCAGCAGCTGGAGAACAACAACATTCTTGTCTCCCTTTTGTCCCGTGGGTAATATCTGACCAGCTGCCCTTGGGCCAGTTCAGACTGAAGCAGAGTGCTGCTTCCCAGAGGGTTCTTCCAGCCTCTGAGCAAAAGATGCAGTTGCTGAGAAAGAACAGGAAAGTGCAGCATCAGGGAAGGCCGCGGAACTCCAGCATTTGGCATCGATAACAAAACAACTGGAGCCCAGGGTTCTCAAAGAAGGCTTTTATTACTTCTTCTTTAAGTCTGAGACATCCTTTAGGGTATGTTGATATTTTTTTTCCAGCCTCATTTATTTCACTTCTCTGATCATCTTTATCTTTGTAGAAATTTCTTTAAGAAGTGGACCCCACCAATTCCTTTTTTTTCTTTTTTTGATTTTGCTTATTTTTATGACATCAGGTTAGGTTTTGATAGAAACCTTTTTGCAGTTCTGCAGACCTGTCTTACCTCTACCCAAGCTCTGCCCAAACTAGATTCCCTTGCACTAATGCCAGGACCAATTTTCCCCATTTAATCTCCATTTTATTTATTTATTTATGAATCTCCTATTTATTTATTTATTTGTTTGTTTATTTATTTATTTATTTATTTATTTGGAGTCGGGATCTCTGTCACCCAGGCTGGAGTGCAGTGGCACAATCTGGGCCCACTACAACCTCCTCACCCCAGACTCAAGTGATCCTCCCACCTCAGCCTCCCAAGTAGCTGGTACCACAGGCGTGCCCCACTACACCCAGCTATTTTTTTGTATTTTTAGTAGAGACAGGGTCTCACCATGCTGCCCAGGCTGATCTCAAACTCCTGAGCTGAAGTGATCCACCCACCTTGGCCTTCCAAAATGCTGGGATCACACAAGCATGAGTCATCATGCCCAACTTTCATTCTTTTTATTTATTGATGGGATCTGTGCTTGGAAAGTGGATATGGCTTGGAATTTGGATCAGATTTTGGTGTTTCAGGTCGAGCAGTGATTCAATGATTTCAGTTCCTTAGACCACCCCAAGAGCTGGGCTCTGTTCTATGCTGCCTCCAGCCAGCTCTGGGCACCTTGGATATGCTACTCCATGTATGAGCCTTAGTCACGCCTCCTGCAAAAGAGGAGGGTTTCCTGGGTGCAGGAAGGAAGTCAGGCACCACTAGTGACTAACAAAGTGATTTTAGGGTGCACCAGAAACAAGATCACATGGAGTGACGTGCCCCTTTCAACTTCCTTTTCCATCCCTCTGATTACCTTAAGGGAGAAAGTCTTGGCATGGGTATGGTGTTTCTTTAACACCTCTCAAACACATGATGTCCAAAACCAAGTAAGCAGGCTTTAGATGTTAGCAGAAGTGAGTGTTATTTTTTTCATCAAAAGTTGTCCTCTATTTACTGCATAGATCCAATTTTGCATGTACCATAGTGATTGTTTTACAAATGAACATGCTTAAGTTTTTAAAAAGTAAATCAATAATGGTAAAGATAATAAACCCATATAGCAAAAATTCATCAAGGTGGTTGGTGTGTAAACAACAGAAGTTCAGAAAACACTGGGATGTGTGACACCAAAGGTCCCTCTCAGTTCTAGGCATCTAGACTCCTAATTGATAAAATTGTCTATCTCTATAATCACAGTTGTCACAAAGAGGCCAAATCTTCCCTTTGCATCAGCTCCCTGGAAGCCAAGGAAGCCACAGTAGAGACAGTTCTGTCCCCAGGAGCCCAGTCCTCAGCACTGAGGACTGATCCAGCCTTTGGAGAGGAGCTGTCTTCTCTCTAGCAGGGAATGACGATGTGACCTCTTCAGCCAGTCCCCTCTATCATTAGTCACCAGGGTTTCTAATCCAAAGGGTTTCCAGTCCTTTTTGTTCTTTAACAATGTTAATATGAGCTGCCAACTATCCCTGCCCCACATCTAGCTAATTCTCCATTAAGGTAGAGTAAATTTAAGTTTGGAATAAAGAAAATGAATTATTCAGAATAGCCAATTTCACCTGAGTCATTTTCTTAAGAAATTGCTTAAAGAAGAGCCTAAAACTTGTTCTTAATTCATGATGTACAAATATCCCTCAGAAGGCTCCATAGAGACAGGGACCAGAAGTTTCTCCTAGGAAGTTCCAGCCTCAGCACCCAAGGCCATTCTTGGCTGTGGGGGTAAGACCTGACATACTCAGTGCCTGCTCTCCCAGGAAAGGCTAGGGTAATCTTCATGAAGAGACAGCCCAGGCCGGGAGGCAGAGCAGGAGGAGCCATTCTTCCCTCAGCCGCTGCTCCCAGGGACAGTATGGGATTCACTCGACTTCACCTGAAAGCCAGACAGACAGCACTGGAGGCTCTAAGGTTTAAGCAGGGGAGGACTCCTCTTGCTGAAGATCTAAAGAGCAGATCTTGCCTGACTCACTGCCTCGGGGGTGACGCTGACAAGCATGGCACAGCATCCTCAGACCCTCCAGGTTATGGGGCTGAAACCATGGGTGTGATGGGCTGCACGTAATGCACAGCTGCCAGCTTTCTATAGTGGAAACACCCTCTTCTCTCCCAACCAGGAAAGCATGTGCGGTGAGATGCGGAAGCTGTTAGAGGGAACAACTTTTAGCCTTTACCATTTGTCAGAGAAGTATTCACAAGCCCAGTTTCTTTGTTGTCAGTAACAACTTTCTTGTGGCTTATCTCTTGACCGATGGTGACCCTGTATCTGGAGTTAGTGTCTTTGGGAAGGGTAGTGTCATGGGCATGCTCAGCAAACCACCAATGGGGGACTGGCCGAATGTGGAGGCCAGAGGGTCGGAGGAAAAGGACAGGTGCTCAAAAACGAAGAGACACAGCTTCAGGGCTGACCTGGCTGTAGGGGTCAGGGAGCTTGGCAACAGGGTTGAGTCTCCTCCTTCCCAATATTATGGGGAAGAGCCTGGCATGTACAATATTGTGCTAATTGACTGCTATCCTTGTTGCACTGCATTCCCATCTGAAGCTAAAGTTCTCCAAGTGTCCCGTCTGTGACATGTCTTTCTTGGCCCATAAAGGAATGACCCCAAATGGTGGCTCTTACTAGATCTCAGGACCCACAGGACTTGGACCAGTGTGTCTGTCAAGGGTCTATCTATGCCTATTCCTAGGACCATGAGCCCCCGGCCTGCCATCTGACTCCAGACTCTGCCCAGTATGGCTCTATTTATGCATGAGCCTGAGACTGGACATACATTCTGTGAGCTTACAGGTACCAAGCCCCCATGGGGTGTAGGCCCTGGGGCATGTGGTAGGATTCAGAGCTCAATGTAACATATGTGCATGAGGAAAAACGTATTCCACTGTGAATTCATTCCTACAGTAGCAAGGCATGTGGGAAGAACGCAGACCTCCTGGGGGAGGTGGGAACAGTCAAAGAAGATGTGCTAGACCCAAATGTGCTTGCCAGCCCTGGATTGACAGCCCCTTTCTCTAGGAGGAGTGCCTGATTCTACCCTAGTAGTATACTCTCTCTCACTTTCAGTCCACGTGACTCAGTGAGGCTCATACCCTTCCCATCCTACTCCAAACACTTGCTCCCATCCCAACCTGTCACCCGCAGCCATAACCATTAGTCACATGACCCAAACCAGTCTACTGAGCCTCTCCCTGCGGCCTTTCGCTGGCGCTATGCCTGCATTTCAAATCTGAACATCTGGGTGGCTGTCTTTGCCACCACCTGGGGCGCCTGCCTACGCATGAACCTTACTGAGAAAAGGGCAGAGCCAAGGGAGAGGAGAGACCAGGTCCCGGTGTTGCCTGAGCACCTGGACCGAGCAGTATCAGAAAGCACGTACTTTTTAAGTTGTGTGAAGCAATAAATTTCCTTTTCCTTTAAGCTTTTTTGAGTTGAATTTCCATCACTTGAAACTCTACAAAGGCTGAGCCCTACAGGCTGGGCAAGAAACTGACAGATGAAGAGGGATGAGGAAGGAAGAAAGAACATCTTGGAGATGTGCAGGTAAAGATGGGGAGGCCAGCATCAGCCTGAACATGGTCAGAGAACAGCACACTATCTAATCATCACTGGTGAGTTTAACCTGGATGTGGGTGAGAAAGGAGTGGAGAGAGATGAGGCTGGAGAAGCGGGCAGGGGACAAGGGAGTCATGACTCTTACCCCCAGGGGCTGAGGAGCCCTAGACTACATGCTGGAAGATGGGACTATGCCCATCATCTTCTCATTCCAAGTTCCCTACCTAGCACACAGCTCAGTGCATGTTTCCTATGCGAAGGCTGAATTATGAACCGAAACTTGCAAAGCAGGATGATGACAAGACCAGGTGTGCTGTTTAGAAAGTTCCCTCTGGCAGCTGATTGGAGGCTGGCCCAGGGGAGGTCACGCGGGATGCTGGGAGGCTACTGAGGGGGTGGCGGAGATGACAAAGGCTCAAAAGAGGCCCTGTGGCCACTTCCCTGACCTGTTCCATTTAAGATGTCTTTAAAATTTTTGCTTTAAAGACTTGGAAGAAAAATAAGTACTTGAGAAGTGGAATAAAAATAGGTAAACAGAATAATCATCTCACTTAGGTACAACGATCTATGGTGTTTCCAGCATGCTCACAAACATGAGCTCATCACCACCCTGAGAGGTAGTTATTAACCACATTTTAGAGATGTAGAGACTAAAGTTCAGAAGTACTGAGGAACTTGCCTGTGACCGTGGCACCATTAATGTGGAGGCTTGGGGCAAAACGGTTCTATAGTATCATGCCATCCCCACTTCCCTGGTGGCTTTTAAAGGCCATCAGCCGCTCCTCACTCCGTGCAGTTCCGTAAGTGCTCCTGCCTTCCACGGGGAACCTTGGGGCTGAGACCGCTCATGCTGCCCATGTGCCCCTGTCTCCATTGCTGGTGGTGCCTCCATCTGCCCAATCTCTCCCTCCCAGCTGGCCTTCTCCCCTCTTGCCCACCAGCGCAAAGGCCTGGTGAGATCCCAGGCGGGCATGTCAGCTGTTTCTGGCTGATTCAAATGGAAAGAGATCAGGAACAACACTTGGCTTCTCTTCAGCCAGCAGAGCCACATTCCCTGGAGTCTGAGCTGAGCTGCTGGGCTTCCTTGCTGTATACAACAAGGCAGGGCCCTCCACTGCTGGAGATTCTGTCTGGGTGCCAGGAAGCACCACAAGAGGCCAGCTCCTTCAGAGATGAGTTCCTAAGCATGCCAGGAGCTGAGCTCTAGGAGGTACCCCAGAAGTGATACAAAAACCTTACCCACTGGCTACCCAAGTCAGACAACCATGAGAAGAGGTAACAAAGTGACTGTCTCCCTCAAACAGAATCAGAGACTCTAAGCTTGAGAGAGGCAGACAGCAAAGCAAGCTCCACCTGGTATGAAGACATAGGGAGGGCTTGGCAATGGCTGCAAAGGAGGAGCCCCACATTCTATAAATAGGCCATCAGGTAACTACAATCATGAACACGGCCCACACATTGGGAATGCTCCTCCTGATAATTCTCAAGAAGAAAGAGGCACATGTCTCCCCATTAGGAGCAATCTCTGTGCTTTCTGGTGAGGAGTGGAGAACCTTGCCAGTCATCCAGGCCAGCCTGCTGCCTCCAGAAGCCAAAGGACCCACCATCCCAATGCTGCTCACAGACCTTGAGGGGGTTGGGGGATGGCAGAGCAGTGGATAATGTTTTTAGAATCTGTTGCCAATATTTCAAAAGTGAATAGTTTACATAACAATCCCAAATTTGCTTTTCTTTATTTCTTCTATAAACAGGATACATGTGCACAATGTGCAGGTATGTTACATAGGTACACGTGTGCCATGGTGGTTTGCTGCACCTATTGACCTGTCCTCTAAGTTCTCTCCTCACCCTCCACTCCCCAATAGGCCCTAGTATGTGATGTTCCCCAATCTGTGTCCATGTGTTCTCAATGTTTTAACTCCTACTTGTGGTGATAACATGCAATGTTTGGTTTTCTGTTCCTGTGTTAGTTTGCTAAGGATGATGGCTTCAAGCTTCATCCATGTCCCTGCAAAAGACATGATCTCATTCCTTTTTATGGCTGCATAGTATTCCATGAAAAATCCCAATTTTGACATTACATTAAAGAATATCCCAAGATCTATCTGTTTGCTCCTGCAATCATTCTGTGGCCACAGGTCCACCCAGCCACCCTGGTGAACATGGCTTGTCCAACTGTGCTGATGTTTAAGTTGCCACCTGAACGAACCCAAGGAAGCAGCTGAATTTCTGATTATGTCAACATTTTTGTGGAGAGGATTCCCTATTCTCCTTTCTCAGTCTCTCCTTGCTAACCTGAGTGACAAACTACTGCCCCGTCACCCTGTAATAGGATTACTCCACCAAAACTGGAACCTGAAGTTGAGTAGAAGAGAGATCACATCTTGTTCACATTTATTTTTTGTTCTCCAGCCCACACTGGAGACCCCTCCATTACCCTAAACCCCACATGAACTGCCCTTCTTAAACTCATCACAGGACATGCCATCTGACCCACTGCTAACACAGATGCACGGCCAGGGCCTTCTGGCCCATGGCACTACTGTGCAAACCCTGCTTCTCTAGGAGGGCAACAAACAGAGTCTGGGGTTAAATCAAACTAAGCAGAAGAACATCAGCTAGGTGCATGACAGGCAGCTCCAAGAAGAACCTTGTAAATTAACAACAGCATATAACAAGTCCCTGCAGCCGTATTTCCCCAATAAATATATACACTATTACTGCTGAGATGCAGACTAGGCAAAAAGACAATTGCTGTTGTCAGCTATTAGAATGCTGATAAATTCAGCAGAAATCCCCAAACCATATGGGTCATGCAACTGTGTCAGATACACACTAGAAGAGTTTTCTCTTACTTGGGGAAAGCGTGGGGTGAATTCAGTTCTACGGCCAGTCTAAATTACAATTCCTGAATAGCACTCAGAGCGGCAAGATGTTCAGGCCACAAGGAGCACAAGGGAATCAGAACACAGGAGGAATCATTGCCTGCCCCTACTCACTCTGAAGCCTGCTCTCGTATAATACTCTCACTCTTGCTCTCTTCCCTCCCTCCCTCCTTTTCCTCTCTTGTGCATGATCTCTCAATCTCTGTCACAGCACGGGGAGTTAAAATGGCATAATTCTAATTTAATGGCTCTAGTTTAAGAGTCTATGCTGAGACAGAAAATTGCAGGTGATGTATCAAACATCTAGAAATGTCACTGTGTGAATTGTGGCTAAAACATGAGTCATGTCTGGTCCATGAGATATTCCCCAGTCCATCCCCATCCCTGTCTACAGTATCTCAAACTGATCATTCATTCATTCATTCACTTAGCAAACCTCTGCTGGGTTTTCTTGGGACACCAGGCTCTGTGCTAGACAAGGGATACCAGGAAAAATAAGGTGTATTCCCTGCCTCGTGGGATGCCAGGTCTGGTGGGGGAGGCATACAGGAATATTCTCTTACAGTGCTCTGTGATAAGTGCATGGTGTGGGGACGGGAAAGTACTAAGGTATTCACCCTTCATTATAATTTATGGAAAGACATTGAAGGAGCTTAAGCAGGGAGTGACATGATTATTCATGTAACTGAGTAAATTAGATATCAAGAAAGCACTGTTCTGTCCACGATATTGTTAGTTGGATTGTCATACAACTGGCAGCCTCCATTCTAGCTTTGCTTTATTTATTGGAAATCTGTGATGTGTAATGTGACAGGTTGGCCATAAAAATGTCTAATCACTAGCCATGTCTTTCAGCTTTGAATGAAAATGGCAAATTCTGCTTAATGTTCCTGGACTCCTTTACAGTCTGATTAATTGCACTAGATCCAAATTATAAGAAATAGAAGAGGCAATGGGAGAGAGAATTAAGACTGTTCACAAGGGGCCTCTTCCTCGAATGGGAATTATCTTTCAAATGTGCTTACAAGAGTCCAGGTTAACCATGCTGAGGCTGCTCTTCTGTAAGGTATCCTGGAGACCCCTGAGCAGACACAGTATCAGCTTCCTCCTGGAGAAGAATAGTTACCCCGAACACAGCCAGCCCCTGTCAATTTGTTATAAGACGTTGTCCCTTATTCTTAGGCATCAGGTGAGGCTCAGAACAAACAGAATGTACCAGAGGGAAAACAAAGAGGTAGGACCAGAAAGTCAAGAAATTTACAACAAAAAGGATCCACTGCACAGGGGAACAAGAGCAGATGCAAGTAACAGGGGCAGAGGGAAGGGCAATGTGACCACCCCTGTATCACCACAGGGAAACACAGCATCCTATGCTTCCCATGAAGCCATCCAGCTACCACAAGCCTCCATCTGAGAGCCTCTGGATGAGGGAGAGATTAAAAATGACCCTTGTTTAGGGGCTACAACATCCCAGTAGAACATAATGTCATTTACAGTGTTATAAAGACTGAGGGAAGAGCAGAGCCTGTTTGGACATACCGTGGTGGAGGAGATGCTTAGAAATCCCAGAAGAGAGATCTAAGGACAAAGGGGAACTACATGTTTGCAGTGAGTGAAGAGACTAGGCTGGAAGTAAGTTTGGAGTCATCAGTGTCTACATAGAATTCAAAGTCCCAAGATTGGTTGAGTTCACCCAGAAAGCCCTGGAACATGAAGTGCAATGCACTCAAAAAATAAAGGCAATAATAATGATAGTAAATAAGTAATGAATATTGTCATAATTATTATTTTGGCAAAGAGGCAGAACAGCAACCCCACATCTACTTGGTTTGTCTCTGGAAACTGAATCCACTTTGAGCCAGGTGCCGGGAGCTCCAGAGTTTGCTGTCCTTTCACCTCACTCCATTGCCTGGGGACCTCACCTGCCAAACCCCTCACTCTCTCACCCCACGTGCCCTCCCAGCCCAGAGAATCAGCCAAATTGACTCATTTATTGGTGAGATTATGAAAAGTACCCACCTGCCTAGACATAGGGGCACACGTGCAATAAAAGCAAGAAAGCAGCAATGTTATAAATAAGTGATGGTCTCTTTGTTAGGTCCCAAGCTATAATCATTACCCAGCGGCAGCTCAGGTTCCCTGAGCTGCAGCTGGCTTAAAAGGTCATTATGTGATATTGTTTTAGTGACAAGGTATTCTTATGGCTCCCCTCTAGCCTGTGCTTTTCTAATCTCTACATTATGAAGCTGAGACCTTTCTCAGTGTGCAGTAACCCATGGTGAAGGGCTCACAGGCTGCCCATCCCAGGGGCCCGAGGGACACCCAAGGTATTAGACAGTAGCCAGCCTGGTGTAAGGGACCAAGCAGGGGCTAGAAAGACAAGAGAAAGCTTTGGGACTCCACTCTGCCTCTTATGTCATATCAACGAGACAAGCTGCTCAACTTCTGTGAGCCTCGATTTCCACACACGGCATGAAAACAGGGAGACATGGTTAAGAGGGAGTCGATACTAAGTACTTACTCTGTACTGGAAACTTGGTGATTCGTATTTCATTTAATCCTCACAACACTATGTGCAGTAGGTATTTTGTCCCCATTGTGTTGACAGAACTTCTGAATCCTATTCAGCCTATGGCTGGGGTTTTCGGAGGCTGGGTTATCCAGCATGTCACAGTTGACATCAGGCTGTGCTGCCAGTCTGGGACAGCATTACATAATGGCAGCATTCATGATGCTGGTCTCCGTTCAGGGTCCAGCAGGATGCAGAATTTGTTGTGTCTGATGTGGTCCCTAGGCAAAAGAGTCGGTTCTCTCTTGGCCTTTCTAAGTGGGCTTCTGAATATTCCCCAGGTGATGTCAGGGAAACACCCCTTTGTGAACTAGGGCTTCTCCTTGCTTTGCTCTGTTATCTGAGGCTAGAGGATGGTGTCCTCTCTGTCCATGCCCTGATTAAATATACTCAGAGTAGAAAGACTAAGGGGTATGCTTTCCTGACAACCCTGCCCTGACCTTATGAACTCTGCCCATGGTGCCTTCCTTGCTCAGACGAGGTGGTCAAAGACCCTGCTCATCAGGTCTAGATGTGAGCTGAAGTTCTTATGCCTCTCTCTGTACTGTTGGCTATCCTCGGGAAGGCCCAAGCTCACCTCCTCTCCCATATAAACCCAGCTCACTCTCTCAACATCCACTGCAATGATCCATCTATGCCAGCCATCCAAAAGCAAACCCAAGCACTAACCACTCTCTTAAATAACCTTACCTGATTTGCCTGCTTATTTGCTTTTTCTCTGTGCTCTGTAAAACACATAGACCCAGTGTTCACAGACCTGCAGTGGCTCGAGGACACCCTTGCATGTGAGCCCCATAAGTTAAATAGAATGCTTACCCAAGGTCTGCTGTGTTTGTCCCCACACCTGTTTGCCAGCTCTATTTGTCATTATAAATGCTTAATTTAAGTAAATATTAATAAACCAATAAAGTATGAATGTAAAAAGAAAGAGCTGTGGCTTCTACGACAATAAATTGAATGCTTTGGAAAGACACAACAAATGCAAGTTGCTTTAAAAAAAAAAAAAAAAACCTGCTATCACTTTTGTATCGGGTAAGACAAAGCTGAAAGATCCGAAACAAATGTCATTAAAAATTTAGCCGAGTTTGCACTCAAACTGCTTTAGAGTCTTAAAGTTCTTTTTCAATTAAAAGGAGCTAGAGGTGGAAATTGCAGAGGGTGTGTTTCAGATGACCAGAGTTCAATGGCCTCCAACCACTCAGCCAACCAGGACATCACATCCCCTTGATCTCAGCGAATGGTTCAGCATTGGACATAGGCTTAACCCTCCCAGGGTCCATCCAACGGCTCTTCCTGGGAGTGCATGAAGAAAAACTTTTGCTGCTATTTCCCACTGAATTCCCCCTGGAAAGTGTAGTCCCAGGAAGCAGCTATCATGGTGAGGACTTGCAGAGTCTATTGAGAATGGCATCAACCCAGAGAGAGCAACCAACAGAGACACAGCAAGAAACCAGATCCATGGCACTGTTCAGCCCTCCTGGTGCACATTCATAAATGCCCTGTTTGCTTAACCCAAGTGGGTTGGGATTTCTATCACCTGTCTGGCTTTTTCTTTTCTAAAAACTCCCTTCTAGCTGGGTGTGTGGCTCATGCCTGTAATCCCAGCACTTTGGGAGGCTGAGGCAGGTGGATTGGTTAAGGTCAGGAGTTTGAGACCAGCCTGGCCAAGATGGTGAAACCCCCATCTCTACTAAAAATCCAAAAAATTAGCCAGGCATGGTGGTGCCTGTAGTCCTAGCTACTCAGGAGGCTGAGGCAAAAGAATCACTTGAACCCAGGAGGTAGAGGTTGCAGTGAGCCAAGATCATGCCACAGCACTCCAGCCTGGGTGACAGAGCAAGACTCCATCTCAAAACAAAAACAAAAAATCCTCCCTTATAGTTTTGCTTCCTAGACTATTTCTCTTCCCCCTCCTCTTTCTCCTCCACATCAAAATTATCACCATCATCAAAGCTAACACTGTTTTAACACCATCTAATCCTTTCAACAATCCTGTGAAGTATCACTGTGAGGAAACTGAGGCACAGAAATGTTAACTGGCTTGCCCAAGGCCACAAAACTTGTTAAGAAGCAGAGATAGGATTTGAACCCAATTACTCATGTCTCAGGTAAGAGCTTAACAGGTCCTACAGGCCTACAGCCTCAAATGCACCAAGTGGCAGTGGCACAGGATGGCCGTGGGCACAGCACGACAGCAAGGCCCACTGCATGGATTATTTTCCCATCAGGAGGTCCCTAATGTGCCTTGTGCCAATGTCTATTATTGCATAAGCCACAAGTGTATCGTATCCATTATTTTCCAGCTTTTCTCCCCATTATTTGGTGCACAATTTGATGCCAGGAATATGTCCTATTATTTCCTATCTGCATCTCCAGAACCTGACACATAGTAGGTCTCAATAAGTGTCTACTGAACTGAACTGAGTCAGGCTCACACTCAGTATTCCACTTCTCAAGCCCTCCAAGATCTTTTACCTCTTCAAAGATCAGCTTCTCCATGGCCTCTCCCTGATGTACCTGGAGATTAAGATCGCCCCCTCCCCTGGCATAAGCACCTTACTTCCTCTCTGCCATCTCACCTTCCAAAACATTTTTCCTTCTTGGAAAAAACATAAGATCCTCTATATTCCTTGTAACCTTCATTGCACATTACAGCAGCAACACTTGGGGGTAGTTCATTTTCTCCAAATTACTCTGTGGTAATGAGGGTAAATTACCACCCATAGGGCAGTGGTGACCCTGTCTATGGCCTTAGGGTCCAAACGGCTGAGCTTTATGCATGAGTGATTAACTGATAAAAAATGGTAAGAGCCTCCTCTCAGTTATGCATTTTAAGTTAAAATATAACTCTTTGACAGAGCAGCCAACCAGAGATCTTAAGTAGCATTAATCATGTCCACATTTAAAAATCTGATATATAATTTAAGAACAAAAGGCAAAGAAAGATAAGCACTTAAGTACAATTTGGTATCTTTTCATTAAACCTTAACTCATCCATCAGTGACTCAACTAACCCTAGTCTTCTCTGCTGGCTGCAGTGGAACCTGAGTTCCTCCTTCAAATCTCCTTGAACTTCATGCCTAGAGGTCTTTACTTACTGTCCTCAGAGTATACCCTCTGCTGGTTCCAATTCTTTCGCAATTCTCCCAGTTCCTTTTCCATCACTTACTGAAGAAACTGTTGGTTCCAGAGCCCATGAGGTGGGAACTGTAGCACACAATTCCCACAGCGTTTCCCTCAGTGACCTGGGAGACCAGCCTACTCTGCAATTCCAAACTTGAAGTGAACTGCCAAGGGCAAGTAGCAGGGGCTGAGGGAGATGGAGAACGGGAACCTCCCTCGCTATCATAAGTCAAATTGGAATACAATCTTGAACTCATTTGGAATTTTTTTCTTCAAGACTCTTCCCCATCCCACTTTCCAGCACCAAGTTGAAGCTGGAGTCACATCTGTCTTCTTACCTCTAATGGCCAGTTCACTGCTATTGAAGCCTGTTGCTTCTTCCTTCCCCAGGCCAAATGCACCTCTCACTCCATGTCACCTGCTTGTTTCTCCCACCCAGGCCCCTGTGCTGCTCACTGGAGCTTCTGAAGCAGCCTCCTACCTGGCCCCTGCGCAGCTCCTACACGCTCCACTCCATCTGCCCAGCATGTCCTGATTAACTGCACAGATACCCACTGGGATGGCACCAACCCCTGTACTGAGCACAGTCCAAATGCTGGTTCCATCATCTGAGAAGTGGGGTGTGAGGTACGACACGGGCAAAAAATGACAGGGAGGGTAAAACCTCCCCTAAATGAATAACTTAGAAAGACATCCACACATGGTGTTTTAGAAGGGAGAATAAAGGTCTCTGTCCACTAGAATCAACTGTAACTGAATTAAAGCCATTCCTAAGACTCCTGAAGGAATGGGCCCCACAAGAGGGATCGGCCCACACCTGGAGTATAAAAAGAAGCTTCTCTCAGGCAATTGGGCTGTGGCCCTCCCAGCACTGCCACCCCCTCCCATCTATACACGTACACCGCCCGTTGCCAGTGGAAGGGATCAGCCCCCAGGTATCTGGTGACGCAGTGGGCTGCTCAGTGTGCTCAATGGCCACTGGCTGGCCCATGCAGTTCACATTCCTACCTACCAAAGCCCTTCTGAGGTTGGTTTTCTGCCCTTACGGAGTTTTCTAAGAGATATGTGGGCAAGAGGGGTCTCTGCTCCCTTTAGCAGTTCTGCTCCCAGGATGAGGAACTAACAAGGCCAGGTCCATATGTGAATCTCTGGGAGCCTGGGGTGTGTGCCTCTGTCCTGGAGAGAAGGATCTGTCTTCCACATGCTGATGAAAACAAATTTGTTTCATCAAAGTGGTGGAGTGCCTTGGTAAAAATTGCTGCGTGTCCTGCAAGAACCTAGCTGAACACCCTGTCAGCTGCCCAGGGCTCCTCCTTGGCACTGGAAACCTGAAAAAAATCAGCAAGGGCTTTGGCGTGGATGGACCAGGCCTCAGCTGTATTCCAGGTTCTCCCCGTACCCTCACTCCAGCAGTAGCCAATGACTCAAGACAGCTTCCCAGATGACTCTAGAGCCTTAGGAATCTCACAGAGCTTGACCCAGGAACGGGCAGCATGCAGCAGGTACTGGGCATGAGAGAAGTGGGCACTGCCTGTGAGCAGTTTTCTGGAGTCTTGGATCCTCTTAAGCCCACTTCTGAGAAGTAAAGAGCCACATTTGTTCCAGCCAACAGCAGTCAGTACTCCTTGAGTGACTCCCTCTTTGTCACATACAATTGCATTCAAAATTTCAAATTTTGATAAAGTTAAACTTCTAAATTATTTTCACCTTATCTTCCACATACATCTGGAAAGAGGAAATGACAAAGGAGGTAAGCCGAAGCAGACTTTAGCTGCCAGTCCACCTTTCCCAGACTCTTGCCCACTGTCTAGGGTTGACCTTCCCTGCGACCCGGGCATCAGGACAGGGGCATCAAGACAAAGGCAGGCAGCCTCTGCTTACCCTTCACTCTGGCACAGGGCTGCCTTTGGTTCTGCCTTAGCTCAGGGCGACCCCCATTCCTTTCCCATTAATCACCTGCTCAGAGATTACTTATTTTTAATAAGTCCTAATGAGAAATCTCCCACCTTTCTCCAGATAACTTAGCTTCTTAACTTCCCCTTCCTGTATACATACATTATGCTGAACCATACGAATTTCCCAATATCCTACCGTTTTAACCTTTTAAAATGGCAATTTCAAATGGCTGAACCTAATACAAGCAAACATGAATAAAGAGTCTTAATTACTCGCTTTTTCATCCAAAAGGTAACGTATTAAACACACTGTTTTGCATCTTGCTTGTTTGACTTAATTCATCTTGGCAATCTTTCCAGTCAGGTCATTGAGAGTTTCCCTTTTTTTTTTTTTTTTTTTTTCTTTTTAAACAGCTGCAGAGTATTCTTCCATTGTGTGGATGTTCCGTTTTATTTAACCAGTTCTGTAATGATAGACATTTGGGCCGTTTCCAATCTTTGCCATTATGAATAATGCTGCAGAGAATTATCTTGAACATAATTTTGTACAAGTATATCTGTAAGATGTACTCCTAGAAATGGAGCATCAGGGTCAACGAGTATATGTATTTGTAAATTTGATAGATATTGCCAAAAGGTCCTCATTAAGAACTGTGCTAATTTATACTCCCACTAGTGATGTATGAGGGTCCCCAAATCAGTGATTCCTAGCATTTTCCTTTAGATCAGTGTATTTCAGTGTGCAGGTTGTGGCTCATTACTGTGACATGAAATCAGTTTCATCGTTGCAGTTAGTACTTTTCAATGAAATAAGAAAGTTTATAATGGAATCAAAGGAGAACAAAATAGAAAACACTACATTGATTTACATGTAGAAAGGGTAAGCATTGTTTTGGGAATTTTGTTTCAGTTACATATCTGTCTATCCAGAAAACAGCTCTCTCTCTCACTCTGTCTCTGTCTTCTCTCTCTCTCTCTCTCTCTCTCTCACACACACACACATACACACACATGCACACATACACAGACATACACATACGTGAGTGAGACAGGATCAAGATGTATATGTTTTACTATAGGTCATAGCAAAAAAATAATTTGAAAACCAGTCTTAGATCTTGAACCTTTTCAAGAATCTGAGGAAAACTGTAGAAATTCTTCATGGAAAATTCACTGACACACAGAGCATCTCAGTTCCCTGACCTCTTGGAGGCCTATTCAGGGACCCCAGTCTGGAGCATACACTGGGCGGTGGATGCGAGCCACTCCGGGACAGACCCGTGGGCTGTATTCACCTCCCCTATGCCAACCCGGCTGGCAGGGAATGAGTATTGCAAAAACATCTGCTGCGCTGAAGAAACAAACAAACTGTGCCACCCCCTGACATATTGCCTCCCTCTCTTTCACAGCCATGATGAGATTGTCCCCAACTTGCCGCAATATTTTGGTTCTTATGGAAAGCAAGTAGAAAAGGGTTTCAGAAAAGCAAAAGCAGGAAAAGGTTTTGGAGAGATAAAATAATTCATTTCCCTCCTTCAGGTTTACTGATGTCTTTTTACTCTGAGTCTATGGCTTAGTAGAGAAATAGAACTATTAAGAAAAGGAGAGAAAAGAGGGAGGGAGGGAGAGAGGGCAAAACAGAATGAGAGGGAATTGTCAGTCAGACCTGAGACAAGGTTTAGAAAAGGTCAAGGACAGCAGGAGAGCAGAAGGGGCTTGCAGAGGCAAGAATGTGAGTACACACAGGTATCCAGACAGAGGGAAGGCAAGCCGCCTCTTGAGGGAAGAAAACAGGCCAGCCCCTTTCTGAAATCGAGAACACTTCCACATGGCCTGGAATGAGACCCCTGGCCTTTGGGAAACTTCTCCTGACAATAGGACAGCTACACATGTTTCAGAACCCATAAAACAGGGGATGAAAAGAAGGGAGATGAACAGAATCCCACACAAAAGCCATAAACTGCAATGGTGGCTCAGGAGAGAGGCCAGTGGAGGCACATAAAAAATACAAAGGCCCCATGCTAGGGAGCAGGGTTGCAGCTGAACTATCATCTATTTTTCTTAGAGGAGAGAGGACAGGATGCGCTGCTTTCCTGAGAACATTTTTCCAATGAGACAGCTGTCAGTCATCCTGACACTGGCGCGGATGCTGCAGATTTCCCGCCCCTCTGTCCCTGAGCCCCACCATCACCAGCCTCCCTGATGAAAATAACTGTGCGGCTGTGAGGAGGATATAGCCAAGTTTCCCACTTTTATTATCTGCTTTAACTCCCCAGGAGCCAGGGCTAGAAAGCAGTCTGGGGCATAGGAGGAAGCTGGACATGACAGGATGCCAAAACAGCAGGCCTGGCTTTCCTGAGCTCTACTTTATATATGAAACTGGATACAAAGATGCAGCATTAGCAAGAAAGAAGCCATGCTTTGCAGGGTATACCACCTGTTCTATTTCAGGCCCTGTGGTAAAAGAGCAAATGAAAAAAGGTTGAGTTTCTTTCTAAAAACTTGCTCCACGAGCCCTGAAGTAATAGCTACCATTCCCCCAAACCAAGTATCGTAAAAGACTATTAAGTCTTTAAAAACCTAGCACCAATATTGATTCTCCTTTTACCTAATTTCTTCCTTCTTTTGTTCCTGGTGCCACTTGCTGCCACTTAAGGGCACTGGGTTTAAAAGAAAGTGCACGTGAAGCTATTGATTTACTCCTAAGAACTTTCTGCTCATGAAGCGAGCTTGCACCAGGTAGGCAGGAGCCCAGGTCACAGCCTCATGATCCCAGCCTCTCCCCAACCCCCAAGGTGGGAAGTTCTAGGCACAGATCAGGGGGTCTCTTTCACACACTTTTCCTGTTGAAAAAGAATTCTTAGAAGAGTAAAATATTCTAAAAGTTTGAGTTGATGACTAATTATAAAAATGTATCAGCAAAGGTCAACTGCTATCCTTAAAAATATACAGTCTACAACATAAGAAAGATGCAAGTTAATCCTATTACTTTTTTCTTTCCTTTATTTATTTTTTTTTTTTTTTTGAGATGGAGTTTTGCTCTTGTTGCCCAAGCTGGAGTGCAATGGCATGATTTTGGCTCACTCCAACCTCTGACTCTCAGGTTCAAAGGACTCTCCTGCCTCAGTCTCCCAAGTTGCTGGGATTACAGGTGCCCACCACCATGCCCAGCTAATTTTTGCATTTTTAGTAGAGACAGAGTTTCACCATGTTGGCAAGTCTTGAACTCCTGACCTCATGATCTGTCTGCCTCTGCCTCCCAAAGTGCTGGGATTACAGGCGTGAGCCACTGCACCTGGCCAATTAATCCTATTTCTTAACTTAAACTCTGACGTATACAAATACATTTCATTGGATGGTCATAAGTAACTGCAGAATGATGCAAAACAGGCCAGGTACACAAGAACAATGAGAAGATGCACCTAACAGGGCCTTGGGGAGCACTGAGACCAGGGACAGCTTTAAAGAAACGTCCTTATTCCTTGCAATAATTTACCAGTTAGCAAGAAAACTGTGTGACAGAAGATAGAGGCTGTGTGCACAGTGTGTGCACAGGCATGGGGGAAGATGAGAGAAGGCAGGTGGGAGAACTCAGGTGGCATGAGGCCATGTGGTCAAGGGAACCCAGGATCCACCCCAGCTTCTGTCCAGGAACCCCTGCAGGAAAGCCACATACGGTACACAGAGACACACACAGAGCGGTTTTCAGAAAAGCCACACCACTGAGGATGACCCCAAACTCCACTGGGCCAAAGGGAAGAAAAAGCAGCACCCACACATGCCTGTGTGGCTTTCAGTCAAGGTGACTGTTAGGTGTGGCACACAAGAAGCCCTGTGTGTCACATAGTCTTTCTTATACCAGGCCCCACAAAGACAGCCCCTGTGGGCTCCAGGAGGAGGAAAGGGAAGGTCATAAACTGTGCCATGGGGCTGGAGGACACAGCAAAAGGGATGTCTTGTTCCCAGGGCCCCGGGCCAGCACGGCGACCAAGACTGGATCTTCCAACCCTGAGCAGTACTGGCTGCTGCTTGTTAGGAGCACTTTAATTAGTGCTTTAATTGATGATATATTTTAATTAGTGTTTCGATTTAATTAAAGTTTTACTCTGGGTGTTTTTCTTTTTTCTTTTTGAGCTTACAAGATTTGAACAAAACAAAGAATAATAGGTTGTTTAGAAAAATAAATCCATGACCAAGCAGGCTTGTACCTCCAGGGAAAGAACTGTGGTTAGACATATGTAAGTCTGTCTTAGGGCTCCATGAAGACAGTCTGTGGACACCCATGCACCCATGGAATACCCTAACCTGTTTGGACCCAACTCAACCTGCTCCTTCTCTCTCCCTGTCCCTCTCCATCATCCCCCCCCCCAGCTCCAAGCCTGCACCAACTGTTCCTGCCTCCAAAGAGCTGCCCAGCAAGCAGGTGCTTCTCCAGCCCTGAGCCCAGCAGTAGATGCCCAGGGGGCTTTGCCCACGGGCCTCACCATCCCCCTCCCTCACCTATGATGCTTCGGAAGATCTGGGGATCTGAGAGCTAACTGAGCACAGGGCGCAGGAAGGCCAAGATCAAGGTCTCGGGAATCACTGTGCAGCAAAGCCCCTCCTTCAGACCTTCATGGGAGGCTGCTAAGTTCATGTGTGTCAGGACTCCTCTTCACCCCTCCAAAATGAATACCTAGGCCTGACTGAGAGCAGAAGCTTGAGGACCATATAACACACAAGCTATTCTTTTTTTAATTTAAATTTTATTAAGTTCCAGGATACATGTAAGGATGTTCAGGTTTGTGACATAGGTAAATGTGTGCCACGGTGGTTTGCTGCACCTATCAACCCGTCACCTAGCTATTAAACGCCGCATGCATTAGCTACGTGACCTGATGCTCTCCCTCCCCCACCCCAAACAAGCTATTCTTTCAGCCTAACAGTACTAAACACCTTTTCCCATCTCCGTGTGGTCTGATTTCTCCTCCCGTTTCCTTATCTTCCCTCTCGCTCCCTCATACTCCCCCACCCCTTGCCCCAATCCCTTCCCTAACTCTTTCACACACTTTTCCCCCAGCTTAATTTTCTTTTCTGGAAGCTGGCATGACTTTCCTTATTCTGAAATCCATTTGCCTCCTCTAGCTGGTACTGTAAATTCTCTAAGTCTGGTTTCTGAAAGTCTCAAGTCCACACTTGGAGGCTCACTGCCTCCCTACCCATTCACACTCCCTCCTCATCCCGCAAACTGTGGTGTCCACACCAC
The DNA here is from genome assembly GCF_001604975.1 of Cebus imitator. Lineage (NCBI taxonomy): Eukaryota > Metazoa > Chordata > Mammalia > Primates > Cebidae > Cebus > Cebus imitator. The sequence continues at coordinate 1,342,588 of NW_016107592.1, forward strand.
TGTGCCAGGAAACAGGCCTGCCAAGGTTGTCTCCTGGCCGCTGCTCTCTTCACGCATGGCCATCTTGGCCACATCAGATATATTCAGCTGCTTTCTCTTTAAATGTCCTGGCCCTTGACAACTCTCGAATGGCATTATCATCTTTCTATTTGGTATCTCTTCATTTTTCCTGCCCCCCCCACCCTAATATCACTCTGTACGTATGAGCCTTCACCCTGCCCCATTCCTCACTACACTCACGCCCTTAGCACTACGATTCCAACATCTGTAGACCTAGCCCTGCCCTCTAACTGGTGTTCCAATGCCCCAGCTTCCTCCCGGGGCCCCCTTCTTCCCTGTGCTCTTCCACTCACTGCATCTTCCATATCCAGGCAATTACTAAGTGCTTCTTAAAGAAACACACTTGGTAAAACAAAACATGCAGCAAACACATGCAAATGAAACAGTGAACCTTGCAGTACTACTTTCACCTGTTAAATCTTGGGATGAGCCAGGGTGCATTGGGGGTTGCAATGGCTCACAAGAGGCTCTAATGTCACTCACAGGACAGCACTGAGAAATCTTTTTTTAAAGCGTAAAGTGGAGTTGCTTCTTGCGCCAGTGTTAGGGTGGAAGGTGCATATAGTCAAAGCTGCCCTTGAAAGTCCCTAAGGAGGGCACTGTGCTGGACACAATGTGTCATGTTTCCATGTCTCCAAGGAGCCTAGGAACAGATGGCCCCTTTCTTTGGCCGGGTACCAGATGAAGCAGTTGGTCTACACTTAGGTGCCAGAGAACACGAAAACCACGTACCTTGAACACAACAGTCCTTAACACTGAGTGTGGCGGAGATGCTCCCAGAATGGGAGGCTGGCTGAGCGGTCAGAAGGTCCCTGTGCCCCTTTCCCAGTATGTGTGTGTGTGTCTGTTTGTGTGTGTCTGCATGTGTGTCCATCCCTTCTCTTTTGTTAGAGCTGAATATAACGTAGCTCTGCACTTTCAATGGCTAAAAGGTATTCAAAAAAATATACAATCTTCAGTGTTTAGCAAAAGAAAAAGCCATATGAAAAAGGGCAAAATACATATTTATTTCCAGTTTCACAAAACTGGGAAATAGTTAAATATTATACAACCACTTGATGGGCTATTATAAAGACATCAAAAAATGAAAATTATAGAGGTTATATAAAGCAAAGAGAAGATTAACAACAGAATGATGCAGAGAATAAAAGCAAGAAACCAAATTATGATTGCAGGCCTATAAATTTGTATGCACATAGAAATTTATACAATTTATGGAAGAGGAGTCACAAAAAATGAATTTAGTGATTTTCTAACCAAAATCATTAACCTAAAAAAGGGCTAACAAAAGTAACTGCTTGTTAATTGGATGAACGATTGCTCTTGGGTAAGAGAAATTCAAAATCCTAATGGGGCAGCTGGCAGGCTCCATGAGGACAGAAGTCAGGGTCTTAAAGCTCAGAGGGAAGATGTGACGAAGCCCTGTGACTAGTCAGTGCAGATTCCAGTGGAAGGCTCAGGGGGGTCTCAGCCAGGGGTTTCTGGACACCAGGTTTCATAGAGCAACACCCTGGTTTGAGCCCTCTAGAGATCCCAAGTCTGAGACCACTGGACCCAGATCAGGACCCAGACCTGCTACACACCTTGGCCAGAATGGCCTTGAACAAGCTAGAAATCTCCTACTGATCCCAAGTTGACATCCAGCAGGATGGCTGTGTGGGGAGGGCTGTGTGGGTGAGGGAAACTCAAGGTGAGTTTCCCTTAAGCCTCCTGGTTAACTGACCCTGAGACCATGTTTACAAGGAACTCTTCTCTGCTGGTTGGTCACCAGCACACAGTGAGATCGAAGGAGGTGCAACTGCAGAGACCAGGAGCAGAAAAAATATAATATCACACATCCCTGTGTCAGAATCTAAACCAGTTAACTGTGAGGTCCTGGTAAGAAGGGCTCAAGAAACTAGGGAGAAGTCCAAGGTGTTTTTCCACCTCTTGGACGTATATAGAAAAAAGGAAAAGCCTTATAAACTGGAGAATAAATCTCCCTTAATTCCTGCTTCCCTTGGTCCATCTATCTCAGCTCACTTCAGTCACCAGGTGGGCAGGGCGGCTGTGATAGAAGCCCTTTTCCCCATAGGTGGTGGTATGGCTGAATCAGCTGAAGTCCCACCCAGGGACTCTCATTCACCCAGTGGGAAGGGGTCCAGTCTCTTCAGCAAGTACCCCTGCAGGACTCTGCCAAGGCAGGCTGGGCTCTGGGGACCCACTGTGAACTGTCCTGGCTGGAAAGTCTGGCCAGCTGGCCTTGGTTCCAGCTGTGTCACTGACTCTGGTCAGTTCCTTCCCTGCTCCACCTTAGCATCCTTAGCAGCAGGACAAGTGGATTTGACCAGCTCCAAAGGGTCTATCATTCCATGCTGTTATTTCTAGCAGCTTTCCAGAGCAGAGATGCTTTCTGTGGCCCTTTCTGGAGGTGATTTGGTGCTCTGGTTATATAAGCTCAAGGCTCCTTAATTTACATTGGGGCTGCTCTGTGAGCTGCTGATGGAAACAGATTTTAAATCATCCCTTGCCATGTTGAGTGCAAACACACCATTACTTCCCTGCCTAACATGCCAGCCATCAATGAGACCCCATATTTAGCAGATGTTCGGCAGTAATTACCTGGACATCAGATACGTTCCCCCTGTTTACTCAGCTATGGCAACCCCACACGCCCTCCCAGGTGCCACTGCCAATGCTCACAGATACACATACAAAGCACTGGCATCAAGTCTTACCACATAGGGGACCAAATGAGCATTTACAATGGAAATAAACAGGCTTCTGGGGCCCCAAGCAAGGAGTACATATCACCCCAATCTACAGGAGCATTCTGGAGATAACAGCAATGATGATGATGATGATGATGGGACAATAAATTGTGCCATTAAGAGAAAGAGAAACAGTCCTCAGCCTGAAAGAGTTCTTAAATCTTAGGTGGAGACTGTCACAAGCTAGGAAACTCTGGAGGGCTTCCAGGAAGCCTGCTAAGGTGCTGCCACCCTTCATGAAATCACCCCCACCAGGTCAGACCCACAGCTTGTGGTTAACAGGGGGTTGACTCATGCTAACAACATTCACAAAGGCTGACGTGTAAACCAAGGTGCCAATGTGTTTCTTACAAATGAAACTAGTGCTTATCCAGGTAGCCAGAATACCTACTTAGGTTCACTAGCACATCCCTCTCCCTGTAGACCAGCTGCATGGAGGTTCGCATTATCCAACAGAGACGGGTAAATGAAGGATAACATTTAAAGATTTAGTGGCACCAGGCTCCAGCGGGCCGTGCCTTCATCTGCACCCTTGGGATGTACTAGGTGTGACTTTGCAACAGGTGCTTGGGGGGAGCACTGCCTCCCAGCACGGTCCTGGGGTGGGCACTGCCAGTCTTTGTTTCTATCCCCATGAGTAACCGCCCTCACCCCTAATCAGCCACAGTGACCACCACACCCGACTTCCCTTCCCCTGCTCAGAGGCACATGCCAAGCTGGAATCTGCACAGGGGAGGCTGCTGAGTGGACTGGAGTGGGCACGAACCCTGGAGCTGACATCCTCAGCCTATCAGTGGTCCATACACATCCTGGTGAAAAGGGGGATCACGCCAACCTGACTTGCCGGTATTGAAAGTAGGAACAAAGACCTGCAAGTGTGAGGCAGCTAGTAGGATGAGCCCAGGCTCAGGGAAGACACGAGACAGCACTGGGACAGGCAGACAAGAGGAAGCAACTCAGATGGAAGAAGAGATACTGAGAGGAGTGCAGATGGCAGTGGGGAGCGGACAAGGGCTGAGCACAAGGAAACTCCAGGGCGCATGCTGGCTGTGGGGCCAGCGCTTGGCCTCCCAGGAGCCCGCCCTAGTTGAGCTCTCCACCGCCCTGCCCTGCAAGGCTGGCTCACTTGGCTTCCCCTGGTTTCCCAGCATCAGGCCCTTTCCACAACACCCTACCCTGGTCGCCTGAGAAGGTCTCAATTCGCACAACCAAAAGAACCTGCCTAAACGCTGCCTCTGGAAGGATACATACCTTCTGTAGATGCATTTTATGCAATAGAAATTCACACAGTTCAGTGAGATGTGCAAACAACACACCTTCCTTCTTTTTCTTTTTTACAACTTTCTTCCTTCTCTAAAACAGTGCTGTCCAATAGAAATATAATGCAGATCACATAGTAATTTAAAAAATTTTAGCCACACTATTAAAGTAAAAAAAAGGTGAAATTAATTTTAATGATTTAGTTTACTTATTCCATTATGTGGAAAGTATTACCACTTAAAGATGTAATCAGACTAAAAATTATCAAGACATTTCATTGTTTTTTCCATACTAAGTCTTCAGAAGCGAGGGTGCATTTTACATGGACAGCACCTCTCAGTTGGGATCAGCCACATTTCAGCCACATTTCAGTTGCTCGGCAGCCACATGTGGCTAGTGGCTACTGTATTGGGTAAAACAGTTCTACCATTTCTTTCTTGTTCTTCAGCCTCCAGCTCTATTGACGGCAGAAAGAAATACACTGTAAAGTTTTTAAAAATTCCATTCTTTCTCGTGAAAAAGAATCTCTTTTCAGATGTATTCAGAATCATTTGCTCTCTCTCCTATAACCTCAAGGAGTGGAGTGCAGGAAAGCCTAGCCATCCTCATGGTGGCGAACATGAGCTGTGGCTGTCTGCTCCTGCTCCCACCCACACTTAGGGAAGGCTGGGCTGCCTGGCTCATTGGGCCACGGGGTGCCTAGACACTGCCACCTTGCTCCCCATGAAGTCCCACTCCAGGCCTGGTCATGTCTGCTGGTGATCTCCACACACCCATGCCCATAAACCTGTCTAGAGGCCTCAAAGCCCATGACACCCCACTACCTTTCCCAACCCCAAGGTAGGGTGCTGGGACACTAGCACTCAGTTCCACCCTTGCCTTCCTCTCCTGCTTTCCACCTGCCTCCAGCACCCAGAAGGCATCCTTATTTGTATTTCTGTGTGGGCCCTGGAGCCTCATGGATTAAGGGTGCTGTCTATAGTCAGGACACCTGACTTGGGATCCTGATTCTACCCTTTAGTAGCTACATGACCTTGAGTAAGTTATCTGACTCCTCTCTTCTCCATGTGATCATCCATAAAATGGGTATAATATTGTGATATCCATAAAATGGGTATATTATGAGCCTTGGTTGTAGGGCTCAACTAAGGCAGGCTCCTGGGAGGCCAAGCGCTGGCCCCGCAGCCAGAATGCACCTCTGAGTTTCCTGGTGCTCAGCCCCTGTCCACTGCCAATGGACATCTGTACTCATAGGGTTCCTTTGTGGTTTGAATGATGAAAACACATAAAACACTCAGCAGAGCGCCAGGCGCCATATGAGGGCTCAATAGCATGAGTTATTGCAGTGGGACAGAAGCTTCTTTAGGGCCTAGCTTTCTTTTTCCCTGCTCTGGGGTGTATTTCCTCCTTCCATTCCTATGGCATCATTGGTGGAAGTACTACAGAAAAGAAAACAGCCTACGGATGTTGAAAAAATTCATCAGAAGGAATTTCTAAGTTATCATCCCCATTATAGTTAGTACTCAATCAGGTTATGACTCAGTCTGCACCAGGAGCCATCTTGCTGCTTTGAGGTGACTTCTGATGTCTCTGTGCAGACGAGTGGTGGGTATCAGAGGGCGCATGCTTCTGTATCTTTATCACCATGCAGTTACCCGAAGGCTCTGTCTACAGGTTCAACAGGTGAGTTTCTTCCAGTGTGATTGTGCGATCCAATGGGCACCTCTGAACTTCTCTCCAGTGTGTCTGAAACCCTCCAAGGACCAGAGGCAGCCCGTGCAAGGCAGCTCCATCACCCCATTCCAGAGCCTCTGGCACCTGGGGAGACTCTCCAGGCTCTTCTCTAGATTTTTGCTGCAGGCTTTTCCTCCATTTGGGTTTCAAAGCCTGCCTGGAAGTCTCTGCCTTAAATCTTACATTTTATATTCATAAACCATTCTATTCTAGAAGATTTAAGGTGGCTTGCAAGGATTACGTAAAATACTAAAAGATATATAAGCAAACAGGTAAAATATGCACGTATTGCTAAAGTTTTAAAAGAGTTACTAAACACCACAGATAATATGGTCAAGTTTCTGTCTATTGTGAATGTGCATGCATACATGTGTATGTGCACACACATATGTGTTGTGAACTCAAGTATAGGAGAGACAGGTAAGCTGAACACAAAATTTAACAGATTGTCACAAGGAGTTGGTAGGGGATTATAATACTTCATTTTTTTCTTTATACTTTTCTATATTTTCTTAACTTTCTATAGAGAACCTATAATTGTTTGACAATATGAGAAAAGGCAACAAAAGTATCTCTAAAGAAAAACAGGTAAGAAAGAGAAAGCCAAACCAAGAGTAAAGACATAAATTGAAGCCCATGATGAGGCTAAAACAACTCAGTTTCTACAGCCAAGCCATGTGTTTGGAACTCAATTTTATAGCAGTCAATGGATGAGGAAAACCTGATCAGTTACACAGGTCACGGGGTCCACGGGACAAACAAAATGATTGCTCAGAGAAGCCTGGCTGTCCCTGATATGGAAGCCTGAGGCAAATGCCTCCCTTGGGGCCCCACAGAGAGGACACTCTGTGAAACAAAAAACTCCGTCAGTGACAACCTCACAGTAAACACCACCGAGTTTCACAGGCTGTTCTAAACCTCCTCAGTGTGCGCTGATGGCATCTCACCAAAGGGCAGTGCAGTAAAAGCAAATCCTTGAAGAGTGGAAACCATGCAGCCAGGTTCATGGTGGGGCTGACTTAATCCAGAGGGAGCCTGCAGAGGATCAAGACCAGGACACAGATCATCTCCTCCCAAACGGCTCCTCTCAGCCTTGGCTCAGCCCCTAAATCATCGAGCAGAATCAGGAGCAAAATTCCTCCACTCACAAGAGGCTGCAGTCAAGCCGACTCATGCAGACATTTGTTCAGTCCATACATGTGCATGGAGCACCTACTGTGAGCCAGGCCCTGTGCCCTTCTATTGCACAGTTACTCCCTGTAATCTCAGACCCACCACATGTTGGGAGCTTCAACCTAGCCCAGCCCAACATCACCTCAAGGCTGCGGTAAGGACACCACTATTTTTTGGCATGGGAGCCTTGAGTGAGAGGCAGGAGAGGAACATGTGTGCCTGCTCACACACCAAGAGGGTTCACTTTTGGTAGTGGCTGGTTGCAGCGAAAGATCTGGAGGCTTGAGTATGGGCTCCCAGGAAGGACTCCATGATGGACGGGCTCTCGGTCCTGGCTGAGGGCAATGCGCTGCAGGTGACATGAAATTGCTCCTATACGGAACCCACATCTCTGTTTTCCACCCCTGCTTTGGCCCTGGGCAGGGAAGACCAAAGCCTTCTCTTTCTCCATCCATACAAGAAGGGGTCAAGAATATTGCCGGGCTATGGTGCTTCTGCAGGGAGGTTCACCATCGGTATAACTGTGGCTACAACCTTCCATCTCAAACTCAGACACAGACCTCTCCTCTGAGCCCCAGATCCACATATCCAATCTCTTTCTCCATAGTCACTTGCAAGTCTCATAGCCATCTCTAAGTCAACCCAAAGTAGTAATCTTCAAATCTTTCCCATTTCAGCAAGTAACCCCACCATCCACTGACTGTAAAAGTTAGAAACCTGGATGCCATCTTTGGCAACTCCCTCTTTCCGTCTTCCCACAGCCAACCCATCACTAAAATCTGTGCATTTTTCCCCCAAAACACGTCCATCACTTCTCTCCATTTCCAGCTGCACTGTGAGAGGCTGCTCACACCATGCCCTGCATGCCCCGAGGAGTCTCCAGGGGCACCCATGGCCTCCTCTGGCTTTCTTTGGGTGACCCAGGGCTGGCTAGGCCCCATGAGTCACACAGGGGCAGCAGCACTCGCCACCTCCTGGATTCCACACCTCACAAGTGCTTCCCTCTCCTGCCTTGGCTGACGACAGTCTCCCAGGTAAGCTTTCAGCCTCCCTGTGTCTCCCCTTTTCTTCCCACTTCTCTCACTTCTGCTTTTATCTTCTGTTCTACTTCCTTGCCTTCCTCTTCTCCTTAGCTTTGTCTATTTCTGCTCTCTTTCTTCCTCTCCCTCCTGACCCCAGCTCCACTTGCTTCCTCTTCTTCAGATGGGACAGTCATAGAAAGTCAGAGTTGGCAGTGACCCCACCTGCCCTTGACAGTATGGAAGGAGACTATGAGGCTCAGAGAGGGAAAGCAACTCACCCATATTCTCACAGCAGTGGGGAGCAGGGTCAGCCCTAGGGCTCAGGTACCCCAACCTGGTCTGGCATTCTTCCCCACTAATACCTCACTGTTCTGCTGCTTTTTCTTGTCCCTTGTCCCTTATCCAATGACAGAAGCCCAGTGCTGAAGACAGGCCTAGTCATTCTTTGCACAATACCAATCGATAATTAGGGTGCCTAAGTATGTATGTATCTTTCTCTCTTTCACATACACACATGCACAGACGCACACACACCCCACATTTACTGCATAGATATGGACACCTGCACCCAAAGTCTCCAAGGAACATGACTTCACCCTCTCCAAATATTCCTTTTGTGCATTCTCAGGCCTTCGGTTGCAGTTGGATGCACCTACAAAAATCCTCTTCATATTCCGATCACTTCACTACCAAGGAATTCCTAAAATACCATGAAGAAGGTGCCCAAAGGAGATAGGGGCAGAGGGAGGAGTAAGTGCCTGACCCTCTGCCCTTCTCTCCTGCAGCCCCATATGGTCTTGGCACAAGAAGGCTGCAGAAATCCAATAACATCTTCGGAACCCTTCCAGATTTGACAGGGCCATCTGTGAAAAGCTGCTTGCCAGGGTGGGAGTGGCAGGGTGTGCTGTACAGATTTAGGGTCAAGGCAGACTGCCAGAGGGGTGGGACAGTCAAAAGGTGGTGACCATTGAGGCAGACAGTGGTAAGAAGTAGGGGCATGAGGATGGAACCATATGGCCATGAACTCTCCTGTTGCGACCACTTAAAACAGGTAGAAATACACCCCGAGGTGGGTAAAATGCACAGCTGATTGCCAGGAAGGGTATGGAGCACATAATCTGAACTTAAAGCCTTGTAGCCCTGGGATTCTACTGAAAATCCACCGTTGGGCAGAGTTTCAAAACAGACATTTAGCAAAGAAGGATGCATTAAGATCTCAGTTTCATCCTAAGGCCCATGGAAGCACACCAGGCCTCCAGGGCCTGGTAAAAGACAGTAGCACAGTTCTGGGCATGGACAAAGCTACAATACGGTAAGAAGATTACAATATTCTTCCAGGCTATCATGATTTCGCACCATTTTGTGGTTTTCAGCCAACATAACTCATTAAATGTGCAACAAAGAGGATTTAATAGCTATATCTTCTTTTATAAGACTTATCAAAACATGTGAACAAAACTCAGGTGTGAAAAAACTCTCCTTGGGCAGTGAAAAATGGCCACAGTGTCCACAGCTCAGGCCACCCAAGGCAAGTGAGCACAGTTTTGCCCCCATGAGGAACTGGCAGTAGCCCAAGGAAGAAGACTGCAGAGGCCAAGAAAACGCAGGTGTTCCTCCCATGCAAACCGATGCATACAAAGTCCAAGGTGTATATGAGTGACTACAGAAAGAAGGAAAGTTGCGAGGGGAGTTGCAGGGGAGGGAGGGAGGAAAGCCCAGGGGAGCAAAGAGGCAGCAGGGGACAGAGCAGAGGGGGAAGTACAAAGAGGAGGGTGGAGATGGGGATCCAGGTTGAAAGGCACTGAGCATCAGGGAGGAAAGGCTGTGAGGATTTGGCAGTGAGACCCCAAAGGAGCCCTGGAAATGATTTCTCCAGAGACCTAGTGAGTTTTGGAAACCTGTCTCTGAGAAGCTTGCGCTGCATAAAGGAGGCAGGACTGCCCTGCTGGGCTCTGCCTTTCTGCAGCCTGAATTCCTCCCTCCAGACATGGCCCTGAGGACCCCAGCCTCTCTTTCCCTTCGCTGGATCCAGCCAGACACTGGAGGGACACAGAACCAGCACCTTTCCTCTCAAACACACTCAGATCTTCAGTCCAGGAGGAAAGAAGGCAATGGTCCAACCAGGAAGAGGAGAAAAAGGCCTTTTCTGGTCTAGGACCCTGGCCAAGGCCTATCCTTCCATTGTGATGCAATTTCCCCTCCAGCTGCATCTGCTGTTCCCATGTGAAAGCAGACAAACCCCTTCCTGGCTCTGCACCAACAGGCCAGAAGGATCTGCTCCAGCTGACCCTGCTCCATGGGGACACTGTCTGTGCCTCCCTTGTACCCTCAGAGTAGCCACAAGAGCTCCCAGGGAATGGAGAGTGGGGCGGATAATGACAGGGAATGAAGAATCACAGCCAGCGTGGGAACGGGCAATGCCGGCTGGTCCTCCTTGCTCAAGCACACGTTCCCAAAGCCTCTGGGGCCAGCATGAACTGCCCACACCAAGACTCCTAAGCCAGCCCCCAGACTCACCCACAACCCCTTCTTACCACATGCCTGCGACGCAGGCCTCTTCCTGCCCCATGCTCCCTGATCCACCCTCCCCGTGCTGAGAACAGTCAGTGAGGTCAAGTCCCCATCCCTGTGGGCCTCAAAGCCCCATTTCCCTCAGGACCTAGGCTAGAAGAGAATTCCCAGGGGACAAGGTTGGGAACACCCCTCTTTCTCAGAGAAGGTCTCACCCAGCCAGAGGACAGGTGTGGAGAAGTACCAGCAGACTAGCTCATCCATAGCACAGAGAAGAACTGAGGCCACCTCTCCTCTCTCTCCCGGGAGCTCCTGCTGCTTTGATGTGGAACAGAGATGACAATGGCAGTAACTGGTGGAGAAGGAACTTTAAAGCTGCTGTTTTAAATGACAGCCATTGTTTCTTGGCAATTTTAAGATCAAGAAAAAGAAAGAGGCCTTTTAAGAAATGAATGTAACACACTTCAGAAGCCCTAGAGGATTGGAGAAGGTAGAAGAATGAAGCGGCTCCACAGATGAGGCAGCTCCACATGCATCTGCAGCCCTGTCTTCCCTGGAACCCCAGAACACAGCCCCTCAGAAGTAGTTGAGAAACTCCTGGAAGAGGAACCCCAAAGGTCAAGGCCACCTGCTGCTGCCAGCCCCAGCAGACATAACACAGGCAGGTGGTGGTCCTCTTCCCACGATCATGGTCCTTTTCCTCACAGTAAGAGGCTTCTTGGAGCAGAGTTAAAGGAGGCGTATCCCTCCCCTAGCCCAGCAAAGGCAGATATGCAGGGAAAAGCAATTAACCCAGATAGTAAGCATGAGGTAATAGGCCCAGACCCACAGGTCTTTCTGGGGTGGCCCAGCCTGGAGTGTATCTCAGGAGGCACTGTGCGAAGGCTGGCGCCACCATCTAGCTGGCACGAATGGCTTCTGACCCATGATCCCCTAGCTCTGTCCTCAGGTCCTTGCTGCATTTTCATGTGTCACTACCCCCTCCAGAGCTGGCAGTAGAGATCCCCATCTCCAACTCCGGGCTCCACCTGCCAGTCCACCTCCATCTCAACTACAAATGCTCTTAAGCCAAACACCTTTTCCCCAGGGCCAGCTGCTCTCCAAATTTCCCTTTTCTGACTCTGGCCGCCTCCTTTCTAGGGCACTCATCTCCCTCTCTACTTGATTAGATTCTATTTCCCCCAGAAAAGCCAAAAGGACTCTTCTCCATGAAGTCCTCTTGGCTTTGTTCTTAGTAGTCTCTCCTCAAGCTAAATCAGTGGTTCTCAAAGTGTGGTCTCCGGAGCAGCATCATCAACATCATCTGGGAACTTGTTCAGAATGCTGTTCTTTAGGTCTCATTCAAAAGCTACTTAATCAGAAACTCCAGGTATGGGAGCAACAACCTGTTTCAACAAGCCCTCTAGGTGATTCTGATGCTGAAGTCTGAGAACCACTGGTGAAAGGCCATGGAACTCTGTGACCAGTGTGTGTGCTGATGCTGACGGCCTGAGCACCACGCTCGGAGAACCACTGCCCTAAACCTCTGGAGCACTCGTCCTTCCTGTTCATCTGAAACTCAGGCTCCTGCTTTGTGCGTAGGTGCTATCTCCACAGGACAAGGCTGAGTCTTGCCTGCCTTGTGGCATCTCCACACTACCCTGCAGATACTCAACATACACCTCTTGTATTGGCTTGAAAAATAGAGGCCCCTGACCTTTGGGCATGCTTCCACCACTGAGGAGACAACCTCAAGCCACCAAAAGCCTTTTGCTTTCTCCATAAAAAGCACACAAGATTTAATGGGCTGCATGTCATGGACAAGCTTGATGGCAGGAGAAACCTCCCCCTACCAGATCCCCTCCCTGAGTGGCTGGTGCCTTGAGGTTTGGGCTGGAGACTGCCTGCCGACGACAGCAGAGACAAAGTGTGACAGCCTGTGATGGCTCCCGCAAAGTCTCTAGCACCATTATCATACCAGCACTATAATGGCAAGAAAAAGTTATTTCTATTTTAAATTGTCAATATTAATCTAAAGCTTACGATGAATGGAGTAGTGATGATAAATGGGGTGTTTAATAAAGACGACAGCTCCAGCAGCCTCAGAGAAAACCTCCTTTGACTTAAAGTTATCGTCTTGATTAAAATTTCCATTTTATTATCCTAATCAGCAATCTTTGTTCAATGTGCTACAATTTCTATTTTCTCCACTTAGAGAGATAATTAACAACACTATAAACATATTAAAAGTAAAATGTTTATTAAAATTGCTCTGTTATCCATATTTAACTTATTTTTTAGCAGTGCTTCATGGAGACATGCCCTTTCCTCCAGGAAGACTTCCCAGAACCCACCTATCTGGATGACCCCTTCCTGTTCCCAGGGCCCCCAGGGAGCAGACAACCTCTGGCCCCAGTCACACATTCCTGTGTTCAACAACCCTGCAATTTAATCCAGTTTCATTTCATTTCATTCAATCTGGCATCTCTTTATGCAGAGCATAAGAGACTCATTAGTCTCCATTATGAATGTGGGCTGGGGTGGAGATGAGATATAGATGGGAAACTGAGGCATAGGAAAATACAAAAATGCCCCAAATAAGTCAACTTTGCATTTCTCTAGAATGCAAAGGTTCATCAAATAAAGGTTCTTAATGAATAAACAGCCGTTAAGTACCAAGTATGTGCAAGGGAAACCACAGCACTACGCAATCTGAACACTGTCTCCAGACAGGATATCAGGGCACAAGGAATCTTGAACGACAATGGGAAGATTGTTTAGGTCAGATTTTTCAAAACACAACACTTATCCATATCCAAACATGGAATCTGACTCCCCACGTGAAATTCTGCTCCACAAAATACGGAACACAGAAGCCAGGTGGAAATGGCTCCCTCGGGTTGACTCTGTGATACTCCCGAGGGAGCACCCTGGCCCAAGGCCTTCTGGTTCTCATTTCCTGCCTTCTTCTTGTCCTCATTTTGGGGCAGACCAACAGACTCAGTCACCACCTTACTGTGTTCTTCAAACAAGGCTGATTAGGGACCAGGGACCGTCTTCCCTGCAGCCACCAGAAGATCTGCCCTGCGTGGCTATCACTCCCACAGAGGACTTTGGTTTAAAAGCACTTAGACACAGCATCTGATTTAATCCATGGCCTGGTAAGGTAGGTGGAGTCTCCACATTTTAAAGATGAGAAAACTGAGGTGCACAGGGGTTAAATATCTTGTGCCAAGCACACAATGAATAGGCTGGTGGCTGTCCTCATCCCAGCTGTCTTCTGGGGGCCTCTGCTCTAGCACATGCCTCCGGCCTCAGGACGAGCGGCTACATCTGAAGCAGGAGGGAGCGCAGCCTTCCCCTACTGCTGTCGAAGTCCCAGGCTCCTATGAACAGCCTCTCTTTGTGGGATTTTTTTTTCCATGATGTGTATGTTTTAACCTGAGTCACCTCTGGGTATCCTGGAGCCTTCCACAGGGAAGGCCACGTTCTGTTAATCAGTGTGAAATGGCACATACCCTCTGACCCCTCAGAAAGGAATGTGTACCAGAGTTGACAACACTTAGGGAAATGGAGGAAACAGCAATCCGCAGAGGCCCAGGGGTAAGAGCTATTAATCTCCCGCCACCGAAGGAAATGAAATCATTATGTCTGCAGCTACAGAATCCAAAAGAACAAATTTCCTGCCAGGATAATAAATGGATTCTTTTGTTTTTGCCCTGCCTCCCATCACATGACCCTCCTGGCCCATTGCTTATCCAGGTGACTTCACCGGGTAAATACCCAGAGGTTTCAGTTTCAGCCTCAATGATACACCAGGGTAGCGTCCCACAAGAGCACTCAGCCTGCCTGCTCTGCCCTGTCCCTGTGCCCTTCCTTGCCAAAACACTTCCTGCAAAGGTGAGCAAGGCTTCCATCCCCTCTGCAAGGATTTTCATAAAGAGGACCGTTTCCCCACCCTCAGGCAGGAACAGACTTGTGAAGCGACACCATGGAGAAGAAGGGGGAAAAGCCATTTTACCACTGAACAGGCATCACACAAGATGTACTTTGGAAGCAACAATGAATAGTAACTATGGGCTATAAAGTTCCCAGGGCAAGCAAAGGAGCACCCACACGACGCTCTTGCTGATGTGCATGGAGGGAACAATGCAAGGCTTGGGAGGTATCGCAAAGGCAGCGTTATGGGCAACCTGGGCTCCACTGGGCTGCACTAACATTCCTCTGAATGGGGCCTCGGAGCCCTGCCCTGGCAGATCGCAATGTGCAAGCAATGAACCACTTCATAATGGGCTTCTGTTCGGCCACAACACCAAGCACTCAACTTCTAAAATGGGTTTGTATTTGCAAAGAAAAATTGCTGCTGGTTTAACACACAGCAAGGAGAATTGATGCCTGGTGAACAGACACAGAGAAAACTTGTGTGCTGTCCCTCACTCTCCTGTCCCCTGGGCCCCCGAGGACAGGCAGTGCCTAAAGGATGCAACACCATACTGATCAGAGGAGGTGCAACTCCCAAGCTCAGGCTGGCAGCCCCACTTCTCCAAAGGTGTGGCCTACATCAGAATAACCTCTGCAGGTGTGAAGAGAAATGTAATGAGACCTCTTTGACCTGGGCACAAAAACCTCCACCTCCCAAGCACATGTCTGTGTATGTAGGCAGAGAGGCCAGAGATGTATTGTGTGGGTAGTCTTAGTTCCCTGAGAGAAGGCAGGGTGTATCCTCTGTGAAAAATGAAATGAGAGCTTGCTAGATGCTCCTCAACTCCAAAGAAATACTGTGGCATGTGAGTGCTTTGGGTAAAACAGTGGATGAAATGATCGTGGCAGGAAAAACAAAATTATAATCCTCCTAGAGAGGCAATGCAAGCATGCATATGACTGTTAGTGCCTAAGGTCTACTGAGATAGCTCCTCACGTAAGAATTCTGTGGGATGCAGAATGTGGCTAGACGGTCTGTTCTCTCCACAACCCTGACTCTCTGCCCTGGATCAAAGACCTCGAAGCCACAGCAAAGAGGCATGGACACCAGGTCCCCATGCCAAATGTCACTCCTCTGGCCCCAGAGCCTGCCCTTCTTCACCCATGTCATTGCCCACAACTTTGCAAGTTATTTTTTTATGCCTGCCTTCACCACTAGATGTGTTTTTCCAAAACACAGTCTTATTTATTTCTGCATCTGTAGCAAGATGGATGGGTAGATGGATGGCTAGTTGAATGGATGGATAAGCCAGATCACCAGAGGCATACTGTCTTAATCAATCCCATATCTTATGGAAAGAAATGAAATTAATAGTTACAAAAAACTACTCCATGCCAAGTATGGTTCTAGATGCTTTCTACATCTTATTTAATTCACACATCTACTCCAAGAATTGAGTTTTATTTTTGACATTTTACAAATGAGAAACTAAGGATCAATGGCATTTACTGACCCACAGCTAGGTCTGTAGAATACTCCACATCCAGTATCCAAATGTATCACATTCTCTGTCAGTCATCTGTCAGATTATGAGTGCAATAAACATTGATTGGGCAACTGCTTGGTGCCAGGCATCGTGCCATGCATTGAATATTCACAGACAAATCTGAAGTGGATTCAGGTGGAACTCTTGCATGAGTAGGGGATGAAAACTCAGGCTCTCCAAGGACTCCACAGCCAGGAAAAGTCTGATCACATCAAAACACATGTAAACTGGTAGAGACTTGTGGCTAGAGCAGAGGGAGAAGGCAGGTAAATCCACTTTGAAAAAAGCAAAAGCGACAAAAACAACCATCTCAGCACCCTGGAAATTAACCAAAGATGTTCAACAATCTGAGAAGTATTTACGTATCAAAGACTGGACTTCGAGTAAGAATAGTGGGCACATGAGGCATTGTTGCCCAGAGACGCACCCTCCTCTCTCACCCTCCCCTGAGCTCTGTTGAGATGAAGGTTCTTCCAGGGAAGGAAACAACATGAAGGCCACAAAAGCTGTGGGTCAAAGGGGACCCACTTGATTTGGAGTAGCTGGTGATGCCATATCCAGCAGCAGTATCAGTAAAATTGACGTGTTCAGCAGGAGAGACCATGGCATGACTGGGGCAAGCATATACTTGGCTGACGGTGTGAGGACACTCATTGAAGACCACACACTCTTGGACAGCCCTCAGGCTATGCTTGCTTATAGAACAGGTGAAATTTACCACTGGAAAGTCAAAGCCAGAGCAAACTTCAAAATGACCTGAATTTTGAACGTGCCTTCCTACCTACACACAGATCCAATGGCAAAGAATGCAAGTAATGAGGCTGAAGTGCTCAAGCACAACCTCTGTCTAATCACTGGGAAATCATTAACCTACACAGACCTCGAAGAAACAAGATATACACATAAAAATAAAAATTAAAGCCAAAATCTGAACCAATGCAAAAGTGATCATATGCCATAGAGAAGACACATTCACAGATTAGCACAGGCAAGTTATTCAACAAACCAACCAACCAGTAACAACACCATCATTCAGGGTAAAAAATAAGAACACAGAGTTGCTACAATATATTATCTAAAATGTCCGGTTTTCAAGAGAAAATTATGACACATCCAAAGAAACAAGAAAGTGTGATTCATAGTCAAGAAAGAAAGCAATCAAGAGAAACTATCTCTGAGTCCTCAGATATTATATAACAGAAGACAAAAACTTCAAAGTAGGTCTTATAAATATACTCGAAAACCTAAATAAAACCATGTTTAAATAACTAGAAAAAGTATAACAATAAGAAACAGAAAAACAGAGATCATTTCTTAAAAGACAGAAATTATTTTAAAAACTAAATGTAAGTTCTGGAGTTCAAGAGAATAACTGAAATGAAAAATTCACTATAGGAGCTCAACAGAAAATTCAAGATGGAAAGAGAAAATCAATGAATTTGAAGATAGATCAATGGAAATTACCATGTCCAAAGAACAGAGAAGATTAAAGTAAAGGGCAATAGAACCTCAGAAATCCATTGATTAACATCAAGCACATCTACATACATGTGATAAAAAAAAATTCCAGATTGGAGAGAAAAAAAGGGAAAGAAAAAAAAAAGTGAAAAATAAAGGTTTAAAACAGTTCATATTTAGTGAGAAACATCAATCTGCACACGTCCAAAAATCCCAATGAACTTCAACTAGGGTAATACAAGGAAATCCACAACTAGACACATCATAGTCAAACTGTTTAATGGCGAAGACATTTTCAATGCCACAAAAGAAAAAAAATAACATACAGAGAAACATCAATGTGATTAATATGACTCCTCTTCTGAAACAATGGAGACCCACAGGTAAGGGAATGATATTCAAAGTGCTAAAAGAAACAAACTGTTAACTAAGAATTCTATATGCAGCAAAACTATCCTACAAAAATGAGGGCAAAATAAAAACATTCCTAGACAACCAAAGCCAGAGAATGTGTCACCAGCAAACCTGCCTAAAATATAAAAAATACTAAAGAATGTCATTCAAGATTAAAAGAAATGATACCAGAAGGTAACTTGAAAACACAGGAAATAAAAATGAAAAGCACTGGAAATGGTAAATATATAGGTTAATATAAGAGTCTACGACGTCTCTAACTTCCTTAAAAGCAATAGTTATATAAACTAATAACACTGTATTGTTGAGTTTATAACACATATCAGTGTAATAAATCTACCATTAATAGCACAAAGGAGGGGTGAGGACATTCATGGGGGAGAAGCCACTTGTACCACCCCATTAAAGATGTATGAGATATTAAAAGATGGAAAAGTACTCCAGGCAAAGAGAATTGAACAACCAAAGTCGTGGAGACAAGAAAGACACGTTTGAAGAAGAGCAAGTTGTCTTATTTTAGCACATTGGGGATAGAGAAGTTAGAAAAGTCAGTTGTAGGTAGGTAACTAAGGAGGCCCATGCAAAGCCAAGCTAGAGAAATAGAGCTGGTTTTTACCCAATTAAAGGGAAACTAGAGGGATGTTGTTTTTTTTTTTTAATTAGAGGAATTAATTTTTCTAGTGAGTGCCTCAGGAAGGATCTTCTGACTGCAGGCATTAGAATGGTACAGGCCCAGGATAGAGTAGATACTGGATAGACAGGGTTCTGGGTGGCATTAGCACAGAAGAGGGGTGAGGGGTGAGGCTCCTGCAAGGGAGGTCTCCTAGGAGCCCAACTGTCTTCATCTGTTGGGGCTGCGACAACAAACTACTATAGAATAGGTAGCCCATAAACAACAGAAATTTATGTCTCATGGTTTAGAGGCTGAGAAATCCAAGATTAAGTCACCAGCAGATTTGGAGTCTGATGAGGACTCACTTGCTGATTCACAGACAGCAACTTCTCCATGTGTCCTCATATGGTGGAAGGAGCAAGTTAGCGCTCTGGGGTCTCTTTTACAAAGCACTAATGCCATTCATGAAGGTTCCACTGTCGTGACTGACCTAACCACCTCCCAAAGGCCCCAGCTCTTACTACCAACACCTTTGAGGTTATCAGCATATGAATTTCGGGGGATCACAAACAGACTACAGCACCACTGCAATGATGTGTGGGGATGTCTCCCCAGCTCTCAAACTTGTTGGAAATGAGTTCAGATAGGAATAAACCAAAGGGAAATACTGTTAAGTGGCAAACAACCCATATGAAAAAAGAAAGAAGAAAATTTAAATCCAGACTATGCCAGACATCTACCAATCACCTCAAATTCCCTCATTTAGTCTGGAAAGGGATATTTTATTAAATCCATTTTATAGCATCACCCAGTGCCCACTTCTTGACACACACAGCCTCTCCTGGTGGAATGAGGGGAGATGTAGCTGAAGAAGGGGGCTCTGAGAAGGTGGGAAACCAGGGAAGGGGCCCATACCCCAGAAGAATCCCCAAGATAAGACAGGTATTGTGGTACAAAACCTACCCTTCCTAATATGACCTGCATTGTTAAGTGACCAACTGGAGATTGCTGTTACAGTAATGATCCCATCCAAAAGTGAGCTGGAGGGCGATGGCAGCCGGGTCACTAAATCCCATCCTGTGCTGGAAGCTTCCCAGGAGACTCTTAAAGGGAGGAGTTGTCACATCTGTCACCAAAAGAGAGGCTGAGGGCCAGTCAGGGACCTCATATTTACAATGTGTGCCAGTTCTGTGCTCTGTAAAACGGCACCCAGATTGCAACGTTCTTACCAACTTCATAAAATACATTTTATTAGTATTGTGGTTCTGACTCAAACAACTTCATAAAATATTCTTTCTTATGAAGTGGGTGCTCTTACATACTCACTTCTTTGAAAGACAGAAGTTCAATTGCCAAGAACTATATAATTAGGCATGGGCACGGAGAAACTATTTTTAAAGGATGAGGGCATACTTAGGCTATTTGTGGTGCTTTAATCTGAAGTTTCTAATGCATCTGAGAGCCAGATTGATTTTATTTGTCCAATACAGAGCTGTAAAAAGAAAACAACTGCATTTTTTTCAACATAAAATTGGGGATTTTTAATCCAGTGAAAATCCAGAAGATGAGGCAATGCCCATATAGTTTGATGTGGTAGGAGTTCGCCTGTTCACAGGGTCCCCCCACCAGGCAACCTCACCTGCTTATGAAACCTATGGGCTTCCAGCAGGCATCTGGGTCTAGAGTGCCTACTTTGGGTCAACCACAAACATTAGCATTGTCTACTACAGGCAAAGCCCTGGGTCAGGCACCATGGGGAACAAGGAAGGAAGGCCTGCCTCTGTGCCATAGAGATGCGTGCTGCCTGGGAGATACACGGATGCACAGAAATAACCGATTCAAGGAGGAATGCAATTTGGGCACTAACGGAGGTACCAAGTGGAGGGAAATATAGAAAAAGATTTCTTACCAGAATGCAGTGGAATACTGCGGCCCCATAAATAAATGCTAGCTCCCTGCTCCTGTCCCAGGATCTCATTGTGGTATGTCCCAGGGTCTCAGGGACTCCTTTAAGGGGTGTCAGTCCTAGCCCACCCTCAACAAGGCACATTCAGCCTTTCACCTATTAAACAAATGGTACCTTTGGAGTAGGCAGCAGAATTACCTAGAAACTTTTCCACTCCCCATCCAAACAGTTACCATCATCTATGCAGTTGGGCTCCTTAATGGGGGACCTGGAAGACATTCACTGTGTGTCTGAGATCCATTCCCCATTACTCACCACTGTCCTGTCCTATGCCAGACCCTATGCCAGAGCACTGCCCCTCTCTCACTCTAGTCAGAGGCAGCCTGGTAGGAGGTCATGACTCAGTGGAGCACAGAATTGGGTGCTCTTGGTCCTGTGGCCAAGGCATGGCACAGCAGGGCTTTCTTGGTGTCCAAGGGCAGAGGCGTTTTCAGGGCATGCCTGCCCCTCTCCCTTTTAACCTGAGACAACTTAGCTCCTGTCCAATTCCCTTCCCCAGGATTCACTTTATTCCATGCCCATCTCACAGCAGAGAAGGGTAGCACAGTCAGAACTGCCAACAACAAAGGAACAAAGGAATGGACTCTAAAAGTCCTGGTGAAGCTCAGATTAGTCATCTAACCATCACATGGAAATAAGCAGTAGCCAGTAACAAGCATGGTGAAGGGCAGGGATGTGTCTGCTGAGCACAGGTACTAGGCACATTTAGGACTCTGCAGGATCAGAGGCAGTGAGGCAAGAAAGACAAGTCTGGTCTTTGGCTTGAACAAACTGCTTTCGCATCCTGACCATGTGGATTTCCCTGTTAGTTTCCCTGCATGTGTAAAATAGAAACAATATTTTTGGTTGTGTATTGAGAATCAAATGAGGTAACATATTTAAAACACGTGATACAATGCCCAGCCCACAGTAGGCAGTTGTGCACAAATATTTGTTCTTTTACCTGAATATTAATTGATGAATTAACGAATATATAGTAGAAAAGAAATAATTTACTTGGACAGGTTCCAGACTGCTTCTAAGTACTTCGTTCTTTATGTTTTTATTTGGATCTGCCTAGGGGTAGAATGTTTGCCTCCATTTTCTAGCTGCAAAAGTTGCAGCTCAAAAGCAGTTGCTTTTTATGTGCTTTTCTTGTAATTAGGGTACACTGCCACCAGGTGGCACTGGCTGCTCTGAGCACAGTACCAAACTGCAAGACATGAATTGTCTTATTAATAGATCCAGATTCCATCTTTTTGGTTGTTTGGAATAGTTTCAGAAGAAATGGTATACTATAAGAACACATGCACACGAATGTTCACTGCAGCACTGTTTACAATAGCAGAGACCTGGAACCAACCCAAATGCCCATCGATGATAGACTGGACAGGGAAAATGTGGCACATATACA
Organism: Cebus imitator; assembly: GCF_001604975.1. NCBI lineage: Eukaryota > Metazoa > Chordata > Mammalia > Primates > Cebidae > Cebus > Cebus imitator. The sequence continues at coordinate 1,364,389 of NW_016107592.1, forward strand.
CCATGGAATACTATGCACCTATAAAAAATGATGAGTTTGTGGCCTTTGTAGGGACATGGATGAACCTGGAAGCCATCATTCTCAGCAAACTGACACAAAAACGGAAAATCAAACACCACATGTTCTCACTCATAGATGGGTATTAAACAGTAAGAACACATGGACACAGGGAGGGGAGCATCACACACTGGAGTCTGTCAGGGGGAAATAGGAGAGGGACAGCGGTGGGTGGAGAGTTGGGGAGAGATAGTATGGGGAGGAAGGCAGCAAATCACACTGCCATGTGTGTACCTATGCAACAATCTTGCATGTTCTTCACATGTACCCCAAAACCTAAAATGCAATAAATAAATAAATTAGATCCAGATATACCCATGAATTTTCCAGATATTAATTTTCAAACAGCAATAAAGGGTACATGTGATTGATTATAGTATTCTATTAAGTGAAGGATTTTTTAGAAGAGGGTGCTAAGCAATTATTCTCCCATGATTTTGAGCACAGCATGAGAGGATGTGGTTTTAAATTGGGGCATAATAGATGACAGATACCAGAAAGAACTTGACTGACCAACAGGATGATAAAATTTTAGTATAAACTGTTAGGAGAATCCATGTCGAAGACACTTGGGAGATGTCCTAAGAGCCAAAATAAACCCAGGGAAGTTGTGAGGGGAGGAAAGGCTAGAACAGGAAATCAGGAAGCCAGGGTTTCCTCTTGGCTCTGCCTCTAACGCACAATGAGACTTTGACCAGATCAGCAAATTTTCCTGGGCACCAGTGTCCTCATCTGTAGAAGAAGATGATGGATTAAGTGACCTCTTAGGACCTCCATGACCTCAGCCAACATGAATCTCACACCTTTTTCTCTTGCATCTCCCTGATCCTCTGTGGCGATGACAACTGCATCCAGACCAGAATTTCAGACAGCTTGTTACATTCCCATGCAATGAGAAGCCTGATCATCTACGGGGCATGAGTGTGTTGGGGGCAAGAGCAGGGCAGATGCATGGCCCAAGACCCACAATTCCCTACAGCCTCCCACATAATCCTGGAGCTGAGCCCACCCAGGCAACGCCCCTGTTCTGCACTCCTCACACTCCTGCCCTCACCGCCTGCCTGTGTATAGGGTCCATCCAAGTACCTTTTTCTATGGCTGTGTAATGTCCAGTCCTGCTCTGGGGTCAGAGATGGGAGGTATGACTGCTTACCTAGAGTGCCTCTTGAAAGAAATTGCATGAATGAGGCCACTCATGCTCCTCATCTTCTTTTTAAATTTCCTTGTATAGAAACTGTTAAAAATTCCACCAAATAGGCCCCAAACACCTAGCTCTCTCATATTGGCTAATTTCCAATGTTTGGGGACCAGAGTAGAGTGTTCTTTTAGACTTTGTTCTTTTGGCAAATCATGCTTTTGTAGATATGAGCAAGAAAGCAAGGCCTAAAGAAGCCCCCAGCTAAAAACGCCTTTCTTCTCCCTACTAGGGTGCAGCCCAGAGGGCACCCAGTCTCACCAGACTTACCCCTTCCCTGAACCAACAACGTGTAGTTGCCCCCTCCTTGCCATCTCCCGGAACAGACAAGGGCATTCTGCAAAGCTTCTTGGACTCAATGGGAACTGCCTGATGGTCATCCTAGAGTTTCTAGAAACAACTTCTGCATCCATGAGAACCCAGCAGGAAGACAATCAATGATTCTTTGGCAATAAATTAGGTTTTAAAACATCCATCTTTCAAATTAACTTCAACTGAAAAAATATTAATTTGCTTTTTTGTAGCCAAATAGATAAGATGAAGTTTAAAGATAAAATCATGGAATAGAGGGTATATCTTTTTTGTTATGTAGTGCTTAAAACATTAGATTATTTCAATATTTTCAAGAGAAGGTTTACAACTAGGTCCCAATATGTACCCGACACACTGGTTTCTGGTATTGTCCAGAGTTAGGTGAAGATCAGTCTTTAACTGCAGGGGCCATCTTGGCATCCAGCCACATGAACTACTAGCTATCATCCTTTTACAATATCAGCTCCATGTGTCAAAGCTGAGGGTGAACATGTTAAGAGATGGATATTTGCTGATGCATAATTTTAAAATGTCATCCAAGTCAACTAAAGTCACTTGTCTAAACTTGCTAGAATATTAAAATGAAAACCAATAATAGTAGTCTAGTCTATCGACAGAAAAACAGTGTCTCCTTTCTTTAGGCAAATTTATTCCAGATTAATCACTAGGGAATTAAAAAAGCAGGGGAGCTCCGATTTCTTTTCCGGTCAGTGAATTAACAGGAAGGAGAAAGTAAATGTCAAAGTAGCTGCATAATGAAAGACATGAAGTTTCCTATCTTGATTACATTTAGGCTGATTTGTATTTGTTGTTAATTTATAAAGCTTGTGTATCACATCTAGAACTAAAATGCTAACAGTGCATTTGTTAAAATGTGCTCCTGTTGAATGTAAATATTCATAATATATAAATATGTGATTCTAACCAAATACAATTTAAATGTCTATTATTTTTGTTATCCGTTATTTACCTAATGAAGTGTAGTTTTTAAAACTTCACCAAATTATATATCACATCATGTATACTTGTTACGTTAAAGATAGTTTGGCCTAATTTAAAAATATCTGCTTCAATTTGTGTTAATACATTAAATTCCTAAAAGATTACTATATTTTCAGGTGCAAAATTAAAGCTATAAAATTAAGCAATTCTTTAAATGCACCTTTTAAAGCAAAAACTGCATCTGATTTATGGAAAACAAGGAGTTTAAATCTGTTACTAAAATTAATTTTTTAATTGAGAAAACTGAGTATAACAGGTGTTTAAATCATGCCTTGCATCGACTATTGCTGTCAAATCAATCTGAGAATAATGGTATGGAATTGTGTTTTGGAGGCATGCTCAGAATGTCCAGTGCGGCTGCATGGGACTGAATGGCTGTGCCCAGCCAGATGCCAGTGGACAGTTTTCCATTAGGGAGGGTCCATCCTCTCCCTCTCTCCAGATACCCTTTGCTTTCACTTATGTCTTCAAATGGAATGTCCACAGAAGGTACAAACCACTGACTGTGATACAGCCTTTCACTAAAACCTTATTTATGAAGAAGCTTGCTGACTCTTGGTAGAGTGTCAGTCATTTCTATGTTTGGACCAAAAGAGCTCCCATGCCTGAAGCCTCCAATCTGTGACCAAAGGAACCCACAGGACAGAGAGACAGGAGTCCTGGGGTACTGATAAAAGAAATGACGCTGTTGGGCCAAGAATGAATGGAGCCCTGGGAGCCCCAGAAACACTGACACCCTTTTTCTGCTCACTTCCCCAGACCTCTTCCTCCCCATTCAGGCCCTTCCCTTCCCAGAAACACCCTCAAGGATCAGGGGGTCTTTCCTCTCACTGCCAATTCCAATGTATGTCCCACCTGGCTTGATAAATTAGGTGCCAGAATAGGCTTTGCAGCCAGATTTTTCTGGGCTGGATTCTTGGCTCCTGCCTTTTTTACTTGCCTTGAGCAAATCACTTCACCTCTCTGGGTTGACAGGTCCTTATCTGTAACCTGGGGAGCAGGGTTGTGGTCAAGATTCAAAACAACGTAAGAAAAGGCACTAGCACAGTGCCTGGATACACCATCCGCATCAGTAACTGTCATGTTCACACATGCATGCCTGTGTTCCTCACCACCAACCCCTCTACAGGGCTGAAAGCAGAAATCACATGGACTGGAATACAGAATCCACCACCATTAAATGCTGTCCAGCTCAGGGCAAGCAAGGGGTCCTTCAGTGTTCTGACTCCAGTCCCACTGGGATGGAGCTTGTTTTTCTGGAGTTTCCATCATCTCCAACACTGCATGCCAGCATTTCTCACCTCAGGCAACAGCTCTGCTAAAGCACTACCATTAGGAGTGACACACCTGCTCAGATGTTAACACAGCTACTCCTGCAGTTACCTGGCCTCTGAGAGAATTGAGAACCTGATTCCCAGACACCTTGTGGAAGCCAAGAAAGAGAGACTGCCAACCCATTACGCCACAGGTCCAGCCAACCGTGAGATTGCGCCTCTAAATTACCCCTGTTCACTTGACTGAGGAAGTAGCATTTGTTTTTATTTTCCAGGACAGACAGTCAATCACTCATAGGTGACAGAAATAAAGATAAATACTACCCATTGAACTTTAAATCAAAATGCTAATCCCAGGCTGACTTCTCTGTCAAGGTCTGACACTGAAATAATTCAGCAGGCTTTGATTATGCCCAAAATTAATGCTCTGGTGGAGATTATGTCTATTAATCACAGATTCTGATGGCATAGCTGCTCATGTTCATCCACTGGGTGACATCCAACACTGTTCTTATGGCCAGGAGACCTTCACCTGGGTGTCCTCAACTTACAGATTACAAGCCAACCTCCAACGAGGAATATAAGCCAAAGGCTTGTAGGGTCATCTAAGAAGTAGCTGGAGGGGCCCATGTCCTGAACATAAAAAGATGGCAAAGCACTGTTCTGTCTTTACTAAGGATCAAGCAAGAGAAACTTGGGCTGGCCAACATGAGTCCCACAGAAGACCCAGGAGTGACCCCTGGGATGACACTCAGCTGTGATGTCACACTACAGACAAGCCCAAACAGCCAGTAGTTACATTCCAAAAGACTTTCAGGAGCAAGGAGTTTGTTTTGTGTGAGAGGAAAGAAAATTTCCTAACTCTGGAGGTCTTCTAGAGGGGAGTTAGGAATCCAGATCAGGAGATCACATGTGCGTTTGATCTCCACACTGCTGCACTCCCAAAATCTCCCCTCAATCTGATCTCTCCTGCAACAAAAATGTATTTATCACTTACTATTTACCAGGCTGTATTCTAGGCATTTGGGATATGTCTGAACAAAACAGATCAACTCCTTGTTATGGGCTTGCATTCCAGGGAGTTTCAAAATCCCCTGGTCCCTGGACCTCCTCATCTCCTGCTACATAGTCTTCCTCCCTCCTCTCTAGTTGGTCCACTTAGTCTTTTTTTCCACCTCACCCCATCTTAGCTGCCTCCCAGCCACCACCCAAGTGGTTGGAGAAGAGTCTTGAATGTTTGCAGGTGCTGAATCTGACAACCCAACATCAACAGGCAAGACAGAGCTGAGCAGACTGTAGAGGAGCTTCATCATGGGTGCATAGGGGCATTTGTGAGAGTGACCAAAGGCCTTACAGAATGGAGCCAAAGCCAGACTGGGAGCAAGGTAACATCAGACAGAACTGAGAAGAAATCTGGGACAGGTAATGAGGCAACTAAACTTCCAAACTTTCAAATGAAGTGTCTGAGCCCTTACACCACCCTGAGACCTGTCAATAGGGCTCCTCTTCTGTCTTCCAGCTTCAGTCACCCGAGTATCACTGCTATGAGTTCCCTTTTACCCACATACAAACTGTGCTATTATTATATTTTTCCTTAATTCACTGAAAACCTTAAATAAAGGTATTTTTAATTAAAAGGAAACTTGATTCCATCGTCAATGGAAAACAGTCTCACTTATCACAAATTGAAAGTGACAGTAAACATGTGGACAATGAAGTTGATATTATTGAACTCTAACTTTTGACTGAGTTTGAAACCTGCTCTCAACTCCTTAAAAATGAAATTAGCAAATGCTAGGGAAGAGCTAATGATATACAGGCCTCCAGCTGAAACTTTCTTCTGTTATAATCAGGGAACCACAAATAATTGAAAAGGAGACAACTTTCTAACCCTGCAATTCAGCATATTTAATGTTCTGTTCAGTCACTCATGGTTTGTATGATTCTGTCTTTTAGGAGATACTGGTATTGGTTAGGTCTTAGCAATGGTCGGTAATGCTGTTTTTTAAAAAGTGCTTTATAAATGAATTATTTTTCTGGTTGGAGAAGAGTCTTGAATATTTGCAGGTGGGAGTCTGAGTTTCAGCAGTACATGCCCTGGGTGACCTGATCCTAGCCCTGTGTGCTCAACCTCAGGGATAATGTCCTGGAGGCCATAAGTCAACATCAGGCAGAAGCCATCCTGGGGTCCCATGGGACTCTCAGTCCCCCATGAGTGAGGCCTTAGGGACAAAACCACCTAGACTCCTCAGCATTGGTCTGCCAGTGGCGCAACACTGACCCTGTGACCCTGCCCTATTGCCCCCAGGTCGCCTGCTTTGATGGGAAAGACTGCCCAGGATAGAGTGTGCCCGATGAACTCATCGTCTTGTCATTATGACTGTGAGCGGGTGAGCTGTGTCCCTGACAGGCCAGGCAGAACTTGGAACACAATTTTCCCATGGAAACAATGTACTAAAGGGTGGTTAGGTTTTATGACATGATTGGTTCAGGATAGTAAACTTTCATTGAGCACCTAATATGTTCCAGACACTGTGCTGGGACTACAAAATGTGTAAAGCGTTGTTTCAGGCTAAATGGAGTTCAGTCTCTTGGGAGATACGGGCAGCGAGCAAATGAGCAGGTGATGACAACTAGGTGTGATGGGTGACAGGACTGAAGGAGGCAGAGTATGCTGCGGGGCCCTGGGGAGGGGCCTGGCTCGACCTGAGGTGTCTGGAGGAGCTGCCTGTGAAGCTGAGTCTCTAGGCATGAGGAGGTGAAGAGCAGAGATGAGGGATAAAGGGTGTGCCCGGCAAGTGAATGGCCAACAGAAGGGCAGAGGGTCACCTAGCACAGCATGTGCTGAGATTCTACTGTTTGCCCTGTATTTTTAGAGCATCACGTGCTGTAAGGGGAGTGGGCCGAGTTAAGCCTAGAGGAATAAGCAGAGATGGGATTATGGAGGCCCCCAGAGCATGATAAGAGGATGGGTTCTCAACCTTAGGTAGAGGAGCCACTAAAGGGTTTTAGGCAACAGGACACCAGGTTAAATTTGAATTCCTGATAAACAATGAATAATTCACTACCAGACTTCAAACTATACTACAAGGCTACAGTAATCAAAACAGCATGGTACTGGTACCAAAACAGAGATATAGACCAATGGAACAGAACAGAGGTCTCGGAGGCAACACAACATATCTACAACCATCTGATCTTTGACAAACCAGATAAAAACAAGCAATGGGGAAAGGATTCCCTGTTTAACAAATCATGTTGGGAAAACTGGCTAGCCATGTGCAGAAAGCAGAAACTGGACCCCTTCCTGACACCTTACACTAAAATTAACTCCAGATGGACTAAAGACTTAAATATAAAACCTAACACCATAAAAACCCTAGAAGAAAATCTAGGCAAAACCATCCAGGACATAGGCGTAGGCAAGGACTTCATGACCAAAACATCAAAAGCATTGACAACAAAAGCCAAAATAGACAGATGGGACCTAATCAAACACCACAGCTTCTGCACAGCAAAAGAAACAATCATTAGAGTGAATCGGCAACCAACAGAATGGGAAAAAATTTTTGCAGTTTACCCATCTGACAAAGGGCTGATATCCAGAATTTTACAAAGAACTAAAACAGATTTACAAGAAAAAGACAAATAAGCCCATTCAAAAGTGGGCAAAGGATATGAACAGATACTTTACAAAAGAAGACATACATGAGGCCAACAAACATATGAAAAAATGCTCGTCATCACTGGTCATCAGAGAAATGCAAATCAAAACTACATTGAGATACCATCTCATGCCAGTTAGAATGGTGATCATTAAAAAATCTAGAGACAACAGATGCTGGAGAGGATGTGGAGAAATAGGAACACTTTTACACTGTTGGGAGTGTAAATTAGTTCAACCATTGTGGAAGACAGTGTGGCGATTCCTCAAGGACCTAGAAATAGAAATTCCATTTGACCCAGCAATCCCATTACTGGGTATATATCCAAAGGATTATAAATCGTTCTACTATAAGGACACGTGAACATGAATGTTCATTGCAGCACTGTTTACAATAGCAAAGACCTGGAACCAACCCAAATGCCCACTGATGATAGACTGGACAGGGAATATGTGGCACATATACACCATGGAATATTATGCAACCATCAAAAACGATGAGTTTGTGGCCTTTGTAGAGACATGGATGAACCTGGAAACTATCATTCTCAGCAAACTGACAGAAGAGCAGAAGATCAAACACCACATGTTCTCACTCATAGGCGGGTGTTGAACAATGAGAACACATGGACACAGGGAGGGGAGCACTACACACTGGGGTCAGTTGGGGGGAAACAGGGGAGGGACGGTGGGGAGTGAGGAGTTGGGGAGAGATAGCAAGGGGAGAGATGCCAGATGTAGGTGATGGGGAGGAAGGCAGCAAATCACACTGCCATGTGTGTACCTAATCAACAATCTTGCATGTTCTTCACATGTACCCCAAAACCTAAAATGCAATAAAATAAATGGAAAAAAAATAATTTTCTTAGAATAAGTATACCTCAAATATTGCATGCAATATGTCAATGTGGGTCCCACGCAGTATCTTGTGCTTAAAATACCTAAAAGTATCTATTGCTTACTTGGAATTCACATTTAGTGGGCATCCTGTACTCTATCCAGCAACCCCACCCTGCCATGACTCTGAACAACGCTACTCTCACAAGACATTGACACAATTGGACAATTTCTGAAAGCATCGTTGATATTTTTCTTTTTCAGAGTTTCAGCCGAACATTCTCTCAAGCATATCATTGAAACATCCAAACAGGTTCAGTTCTCCTTCAGTGGGGTTGAACCAACAAAGAATATAGAATCTCCTCTTTGGGAAATCAGAAAATCTCAGAAGCATGTATGGCTTCTGTAATCAGAGAAAGGGGCAATATATGTTATAAAACAGGGGACAAAAAGCTACTGGACCAAGCTGAAGGGAGGGAAAGTGGACGTATTTCTATGTGTAGAGGAGCAATGTTTAGGAAAGTGAAGGGATCAAGAGTCATCCCAACCACGGGAGGGGGGAAAGGGTCTTTGAGGACACGGCAACAGCTTGTGGGAACATCTGCGGAGATGTTGAAGGGAAGGAGGAGGTATCAGAGGGGTGGGATAGGCAGAAGCAAACTTCTATTACTTTTTTGGAATCAGATAAGGGAGAAAGGTCCCTAAATTTTGTGAACTTGAGGAAGGAAAACTGGAGAAAGTGAGGATGAGAAAGGGTGAAAGGCGATGACCTGAGAGTATCTCTTGGTTCCAAAGTCTGTCCAGTTGTGGATTAGGTAGCTGTTCCAGAATTATGGGATCAGGGTCCTGCTCAAGAGGCCATAGCTCCCCTTGTAGGAATCTGGAATGCTGTAGGCCCGCTCCTGGCCTCCCAGCCACCCTCCCCTGCTCCAGGACAGGTTAGAGGCCACACTTGGAAGTGTTTTCAGAAATCTGGGAAGCGATTTGCCTGGAGCAGGACACTGGGTCCCAGTTATACTAATGAATGGCCCTCTTATGATCCATCTTCTTACCAGAGACCACTCTGGAATTTCTTTATTGGAAGGGTTTAGGGGAAACACTCTAGTTGGATGGAAGATACTAGAAGCTAGATATCCCTGGGAGTTTGCATGAGAGTAGGAAGTCATTGTCTATTTCAAGAATTGAGAGAGAGCTGATGGAGGGTAGGAGGAGTTTAAAACCCCTTCCTCAAAGTCTTTGCTAAGGTTTCCACTTGGCACTCATCATCCAGGGCATCAGCCCCTTCTTCACTGTCTGTAGCACCCTCCTAGTGAGGACAAAGGTGTCAGACTCTCCAGGGCAGAAAGCATTTCAGCATCCTGTGGCCCACTAGACATCAACTGAAAGGGTAAGTTTGCATCTGGGGCCCAAGGCCAGGCAGGGGTCAGGCCAGAGGGAACCACTGAACACAGTCTTACCCATCAGCCTGCCAAGGACTCTCAGAACCCTCTCCTATATGTTTCCTTTTTGAAAGGGAAAAATAGTAATAATAACAACCCCCTTCCCAGAAAAGCCCATGCTTTTTACTAGTGACTTCAACCACGTCGCCTTTCTCTGAGTGCTTCCCTCACCTGCCCTGCTTCTTGGCCCAGACCCCCATCTCCAGATCAAAATACCCCAAAGCTCCCTGCAAAACTCCCCCTCCACCCTCAGGACAGTGTGCATTTATATTAATAAAAATTAAAGTTTTAATTTAAAATTTTTTTTGTTTTTTTGTAAAATTTTGTAAAATTTTTTACAATGTTTTTAAAGATAAAAGAGATCAGAAGAAATAACATTTTGCAACCAAGGCAATAGGAGGAAAATTAGTGAAATGTGACATTCTGCAGGTGCGATAGCACTATAATAGTATCGTACATGTGTTAATTCCCTGATTGTAGATTAGTATACCACGGTTAGGTAAGAGTTTTTATTGCTTTTAGGAAACAGACACCGAAGTGATTAGGAGTAAATGGGCGTATGTCTGTGACCTATTTTCAATCCATTCTGAAAAGAATTACGTGTGTAATTGGTGGCAGGTATGTGTGCAGGGAAGGATTGAGCACAGTGTGGTAAAATGCTAACGCTGGAGAAACGCAGGTGAAGGGCTGTATTAGCTTCCCAAGGCTGCTGTAACAAAATACCATGAACTGGTGACTTTCACAACAGACTTATCATCTCACAGTTCTGGAGGCAGAAATCTGAAATCATGGTGTTGGCAGGGTTGGTTCCTTCTGAGGGCTGTGAGGGAGAATCTGTTCCAGGCCTCTCTCCTGGTTTCCGATGGTTTGCTGGCAATCTTTGGCATTCCTTGGCTCACAGACACACCACTCTGATCTCTGCTGTCATGTTCTCATGGCGCTCTCCCTATGTGCATGTCTATCTGTGCCCAGATTCACCCTTTTCATAAGGACACCAGTCATACTGGAATAGGGGCCTATCTTATTCCAGTATCACTGCATCTTAATTTAACTGCTTATTCTGCAAGAAACCTATTTCCAAATAAGGGTGTATTCTGAAATTCTGGGGATTAATATTTTAACACATCTTTTTAGGGGGACGCAAATCAATCCTTAATAAGAATACACTGGAGTTCTTTGTAATATACTTAAAGCTTTTCTGTAGGTCTGACATTATTTCAAAATTAAAAGTTTTTTGTAAAGATAAACAGAAAGACGCTCTAAGAAGGATTGAAGGGAAGGTGTGCCAGGGAGGAAAGCATTATTGAGGGGATGCCTTCTCAGGGACACATGGTTCTAAAAGCCCACCTCGGCTTTTGAGAGGCACCGAGGGGAAGTTACCTTCTCATGATAGGTCCTCATGGCTCCAGGATAAAGAGAGTCCCCCATTCAACCACCCCACCCGCAAGGTCTTACCTTGGACAGAAAACTCTCATGATTTGGGTTGAAAGCATGAATTTATTTCTCCCTCCAAAACAAGCTTGTAGCCGAGCACACTTGCCCAGCATCTCAATAGATGCTAGTGGTGGTTAATTAAAAGAATGTTGCTAAACAAAGACAGCTAAATAATTGTGTGTTTCACAGAATTTTATTCCTTAACTTGTACCTCTTAAAAATAGCATACTCCATATGAGAGTTTTTCTTTTATTCAAATCATGCCTGAGGAACAGTTCATTTATATGGTAGTACCCCATGTACTTAGATGAGGAAAGAGCCCCAGGAATTGGTGAGTGTTCCCCAAAACAGCGTACGGCCTGGGTGATCAGAGGACCCACTTGCCAGCCTCCTGAAGCTCATGTCTCAGCAACTCAGACCTCCTCCTTTATCACCTCCAGGGATGGGACTCTACAGATATAGGAAATCTTGGAAAGGCATCTTTTTAAGTAGAAATTTCCCGTACTTGAGAAGCATAACCAATCCAATCCAGGTATCTCTGCCCTGATTTGGTGTCCATACATGCCCCAGACTGCACTGAGCAGTCTCCAGGAAGCATTATTAGACCCCTTCTCTGGCCTGCAGTCTCCTTCTGGCTGGGGATGCCCTGCAATCCCAAGTGTCCTTCAAAGGGCCTTTCTCCATCCTCCATCCTTGCTAGGCACTCCTAGTCAACTGCAGAGAATGGAAATAGCACCACACAGAAATAGCAACAGGTATGGTCTCCACTTCTGGCTGTGCCCCAAACTCACTGCATGACTCTGGGACAGTAATTTAATCTCTTGGGATCTCAAGTTCCTCACCTATAAAATGACTAGATTGAGGCAGATGCTAGGAATTAACATATTTTTCAAATGCGGTGGCTTAACTAGGGACCAGGCTCCAAGAAAGTTCTAACTAACCAGGAACAGAGCAAAATGGAGGCTGAAATGCTCCTTTTCTTCTCATCCCACTTGGGAGGCTGGGAGAACTATGCCAAACCTCTCATTATGGCACCATATTCAAAGTCAAATTCATTACGGGTCTTTTTTTGTTCCTACTCACACAGTGTTGGTTTTGTCTCCATCCTTTGCTATTTTCACCAACCCGTCACCAAAAGCCCCAAATGCCACTAACATGTGAATTTTGCACATTTATTTCAATTTCATGGAAACTATCCAATTGGCCAACTTCCCTCAATAGGGCACCACATAAGAGAAGGCAGGAGCCCACAGCACAGGATCTCAAAGAAGGAAGCCACCCATGGACCAGGCAGTCAGGAAGGCTTCCTTAGTTCAGAAAGGTTTAACACAGGCCAAAGGGTACTGAAGGGCTCAGACAGAAAGGGTGAAAAATGAGGGCAGAAAAAAAAAAAGCACAAGCAAAGACATGCTGGTGGGGAGAGAGGATTGCCCATCTGAAGAGCAGCCCAGCGAGACAATGAGGATGCCAGGCAGAGAGGCAGGCAATGGGGGGGGGGGCAGGGGTGTGAATGAAAGGCTTTGCAAGCCGGTTTCTGCCAGCCAGCACCCACTCTCGACTTTTCCTGTCTATGTACTCTTGATTTGCAATTTCACCCCTCCCCATTCTCAGTCTCTGCCTTTAGAGTGCCGCCTCCACCCCAGCTCCCCAGGGGAAGGAGCAATCTAGGCCAATCAGTGAATTCTAGCCCAACGCATGGTGACTGGTTGAGAGCTAAACACGCTACACACTGAGACTGGGATCAATCAGAATGACCCTCAGGACTTGTGCAGGAACTACCAAGAAATTAGTCTCCCTGTTTCTGGTGTAGTCGGAACATAAACCTGCTGACTATACGGGAGAGATTTAGGCTAACCCAGAGGAAGCGGGGCTGAAGACAGAGGAACAGTCCCAATAGCATCCTAAATGCAGTCATGTCCAAATCTAGTATTGCACAGTACTTTTAATCACAGAAGTCCATAAGGAGTGTGTGTGCGTGTGCATGTGTGTGTGTGTCTGTTGATTTTGTTTACTGTCACCCAAAACCAAAATAATTGTAACGGGAAGCTTAGGTTATAGAGAAGAAGTAGCACTAGACTAGGGCGTTAGGGAGACCTGGCCAGATCCCAGCATTACCATATAGTAGCTGTGTGAATTTGTAAGTAAACCACTTAGGTTCCACAAACTTCTGTCTCCTCATCTATAAAATGGGCATAATTCATGCGCTGACACATGTAGAAGTGCAAGCTCCTTGAATACTCGTGGAATCTGTGGAGTTTGTACTTGGTGCAGGAGACGCTGTGGTATTCTAAGTAGAGAATTCACTGGAGGGAAAATTATTCCAGGCCCTGTACAGTCAGGATGGGGCCAATGACTCCAGCCACTCAGGGAACCTGCTGCGTGCACCATGCTATCCAGGCTGAGAAGCGGTAACATACCCCACGGACATTGCGTCAGATGTTCAGAGACGAGAGCTGAAGCATCTTCCACACTGTCTACAGTGCTCACCAGGGGGTGCTGAATAAGAAGTCACCTATGCCACCCTGGCCTTTCCCCATACAAAATAGAAAGATGACTCTTACCCTCTTCCCTCGGGAACGGGACAAGAATTAACTATGAGCTCTACAAACTACTTTGTACTCCCTGCAGAAAAGCTACTATATAGCTACAAGGGGGTGATTAATTTTATCTCTCTAAATGTCTCAGTATCATTTGCCAAAATGATGATTTATTATTTAGACAACCTTTATATTTCCAAGGGGCTTTAAAAATCATTTATAGTAGAGAATGAAATAAAACTGATTAGGGCCCTGAAAAACAGGAATGATGAAAAAATGCACAAGGAACTGGGGGTTATTTATTCACAACCAGAGAAGGCAAATGAAGGACACAGCAAACTCCATCGATTATATGCAAAGCAGTACTGCTAAGGAGAAGCCCATATCCCCATATGACGACAGGAAAGACAAACGGGAAGAGACAGCAATGCATCTGGACTGATGTAGGCTAGACATCAAGCAGATAACAGGAAGAACCTTCTAATTGTATACTGGCTCTTAGCTCAGTACCTAAAAAACATTTTAGATTACCTTTTATAGACGATAGCTGAGTAAAATAAAATGTAGAAAGACAATGCAGATATGGTCAAGGAAACATATCTTCAAGAAATGATAAAAGATGAGACAGATAGTAGAAAACTGGGAGGGTGAAATGTAATCCTTTCAGGAAGAAAAGGATCATGAAAGGATGCCATGCCAAACTATGGTGGATGAAGGAGACTGGAGTATACTAATATGCAAAGAAAGCATAGAGAGCTCCTGGAGGTATCATGGGTTGAGTAAGAACAAGCCCCACCAAACCTACTCCCTTTCCTTCTTGAAAATTTCCCTAGGACATGAGATCATGGTTTATCTAGATTTCAGCAAAGCACTTGCTGAAATGGACCATATGGAGAACTGCAGGCCAGGGCAAGTACAAACTGGTGAATTCACAGCTGGCAGAAAAATGGTACCCAAAGAGGGTCCAACAGAAGCAGCATCCCCTGTGGGATATCACAGGCTCTGTCCTCTTTGGCATTTTTATCAGGCTTAGATGAACCCCTGCAAGGGATGCTCATTCAATCTCAACTGCTGAGATGCTTGGCTAAAACCAACCAGATGAAATGAACAGTTCTGCACACTTAGGTCCAAAACCATCCCATCAGAACTACAATAGATCTGGCCTGACTGACATTTACGTTGCCAAACTGAAGACCAACTGCCAAGCTTCTAGAACGGACAGACAGATGATCCCAACATCTCCAGCCTGTCTTCTTTACAGCAGGATTCACCAAAAGGCAGGTCTGCACTGGCCATCCCCTTCCCATTAAAGAGGTCTTCAGTCACATGCCAGGACAGTGACCACTGACCCTAGACCTGTCTGGATTTTATCTTACAAAGCAAATTCAAGGGACTGCTTGTGTTCCTGTTATCTGTGGAGTATAACAGATCACCTCCAAAATTTAGTGGCGTGAGATAGTAATGTTTTATTAGCTCTTATAGTCCTGCAGGTTGGCTGGGCCCAGCTGAGTAGTTCTCACCCAGGGTGACTCAGGAGGTTGCAGTCAGATGTTGGTAGGGGCTGCAGTCATCCAAAGCCTCTACTACCACTTGATGCCAAAGTGGTTCACTCACATGGCTGGCAGTTGGTGCTGGCTGTCAGCTGGACGCTCACCTTGGGCTATCAACTGAAGTACCCATACGCAGCCTCTCCATGCACCTAACAACGCAGCAACTAGGTTCTCAGAGTGAGCATTCTAACAGCTAGAGTCCCTAGAGATCCAGCCAAAAGTTCTGAGGCTGCTTCTGACCTAGCTTTGGAAGTCCCAGACCATCACCTCTGCCACATTTTACTCGTCAAGCAAGTCATCAAGTCCAATCCATATTTAAGGGAAGTAAAGTTAGACTCTAGGTTGACAAGTTCCTACCATCAAAGAGCCTGTTGGATGGGAGATACTGCTGTAGCATCTTTGAAAAATAGAACGGGCCACTGCTTTTGGCAACAGGGAGAAATGTAATGAGAAGTATTCCAATTAGTAAAAGTACTGTCATCAGTTAGTGATGTGCTGCTGAGCGTCACACCCTAGGAACCCAGACCTAGGCCCTTCAAGTCCAGTGTGCACCAACTGGCACTGTGCCCAGCATAGTCAACATTGAGTTTCTACCTCCCAGTTTCCTTCCAGGAACCCACATGCCTCCCAGTACTTGACCCCAACTGGCTCCATCTCATTGTTATCTCCACCCTGACATGCCATATCAATGGGAATTAACAGCCTCATCAGGCTGGACACACAAGGAACCACCCACTACATAGTCAATTGCAAGAGCTAGGATTATTTTTAAAAAAAGCATTAGCCCTTTTGTAAACATTCAGAGAAAACTCAGAGAATTCGTATTTGTTTTTGATTATTCTGAGTTTGCAAGCTGAAGCATTCATGGTTCATAAAACCCATGTATTTGTTCCAAATGTCAGTGTGTTTCCCTTTGTGCAGAAGCAGATGCTGGGCAGGGGGAGGGCTGATGGAAGGCCTTCCACATCTGTGCTAACAGATCATGTCTTACAGCCTCCCTACGTTGGCTCCCCATTTCCCTGCTTTCTTCTCAATTTGCTGTTGCAGGCATCTGTGACATCATAGCCTGTTGCCATGGAAACTGATGCTATCACAGACTTCTGACTTTAGGCAGTACAATTTCTTTGTATTGACAGTTTCCTGAGAGGACATCAGCATGGATCTTCACATATATGAAGGAGAGTAGAAAACCTACCAGCTTCCTGAATATTTACTGAGATCTGTATGACTAATTGCCTCATGGGCAGAGTAGAAAGAAACCTGGCTGGACCTAGAAGAGACTCTGGTGTTACCCTTCCAAGCTGGGCCTTGGTTTTCCTATCTGTAAAATGGAAATGATAATCCTTAGCCTTTGGAATTGTTGCATGAGTTTCCTATTATGGAGCCTGGGGCAAGGCAGATGCTCACCAGGCAGGCCTCCCTTCTCCAAGATCCCCCAGATCTTAAACTTTAAGAGTTTGTGTGACCTGCTTCAGCATGAACCCTGGAAGACATAGGGGTGTGGGGATGAGAGCAAGTGAGGGGACCACAGTGACATGGACTCCGCTCCCCTCACTGTCGTCTCCCTCTTTCTCCTGCCCTGTCTTCACTCTCCGCTGCTCTGAGATCTGCCAGCTAGTTCTGCCTAGAACGGTCTTCTCTCTGAACTGACTTCCACCAATAAGGAGGCAGGTGAGTCCTTACTCCAGTTCGAAACTTCTCTTGAGTGATTTAATGGCTTTTAAGCAAAAGCAACTATCAGGCCCAAGGGAAATCCAGTGGAGCTTTTAAGCCAGGGTCTGGGTGCTAGGAAGGTGCAGGGAATGAGCAGGCTGGGTGGTCCTGTGTTGGGCGCTTCTGCTTCCCTTCTCACCAGATCTGAGGCAAGGGTGCAGGCCTTGCCAGTCACCCACACCTGATCCCTGTGTGAACTCCCTGGGTTCGTTTATGCCAAGCCAAAGCTACAATCTGCTACCCCGACTCCCGCAAGCAATCCCAGCACTTCTGAGAAAGACACAAATCTCTTCCAAGGTGACCAGAAAAAAAATTTAAATTTAACTGAAAAAGAATGTTACTTTAAAATAGAAGAGTCTTTGATGTAACTTAGATCTGTCATCTTTGCAAAATGAGGTGCGGGATGGTGCATAGAGCAAGCCTCTCCAGGGAGGGCTTGGAGTGGTCTTTGCTCACCAATAGAACCCAACTATATTCTACAACATTAAGTAATATTTTAAATAAAAATTGTGGGCATTCCTCAAAAGTGTTTAGGCAACTTCTTGACTTTAGGAAGTCAGTCCTTTTGCAATGGGAATGAAAAATAAATCTATGTTGGTTAATGCCCCCATCACCTGCATACATCAGCCTACACCAGCTCTGCTCACTCGTGGCCAAATCTGAGTGAAGGGTGGTTGACCACAGGAGTTGAGAGAGGCCAGGAGCCCAGGGAGCCCAGGCTTGGGAGTGGTATGTGGAGTGTGACCATGTCTGGACACCAGCTACTGTACTGAGTCACCACTCAGACACAGCAACACAGGGCACAGCCGGTACAGCAGCACAGCAGGTAGGGCCCCAAGAGTCGTGGAGCCGCAGGCCTGTGCCCTTGCCTCAGATGTGGTGCGAAGATCAGCCTGCAGAGGGCAGGCAGAGGGAAGGGGATGTCTTTGCCAGCTGAAGCACTCCGTTACAGCTGGAATACATCCCCAGCTCCAGATACGAAGCAGGGCTATCTCCCACCTCCTATACTCATCTCAGGCAGCACAAGTCATTATGGGGAGCTCCCTTCTTCCTCCCTCATTTCAACATTTCTTTCACTTTCCACTTAACCAGCATTCTCTTGGATGAAACTGTCTGGGAAGGGCCACTCCGCTGTTAACCCACTTGGTGTGTGGCCTCAAGCTCTGACCTCCCCAATCTCTTTTCCCCCCACAGCTGAACCAAATCCAGGTTGGAAAAAAGGGAGACTGAGATGGGCTGCATCCCAAAGGCATCACAACAGCACAGGCTGCCCCAGCCTCCCAGTGTCACCATTCCCAAACACGTGTCTGTTTGTATCAGATCTTTTCATACCCAAGAATCGCAGAGAAAGACAGGAGTCCTCCTTGAATGTCAGAGGCAGGCTTCTGCTCTTCATTGCCTATGGTGTGGGAGTGTTTTCTCCTGAATTTTTCTCCTTTATTATACAGTCTAGACTTTGAGTATTTTGGGTTTCTGGATTTCATGTTTTACCTTGTCCATATAAGCTTATCCTTTTTTCACCATTAATTCTGTCCCCCTACCCAGCCATCTTTTATCTTCATCCTAGCTTTTTCACTTTATTGGCTAATGTCTTTAAGCAATTAATTGCCTGCTTTTTGGGTTTTTTTACTATTTTATTATCATTTTTATTTTTACAGATCCTAATTCTAACATTTCTCCTTAACTTTAAAAATTCTGTGATGGTTGTGTCAACACGACTGGAACAGAATGCCCCAAGAGCCGTGGAGCTGCAGGCCTGTGCCCTTGCCTCAGATCTGGTGAGAAGATCAGCCTGCAGAGGGCAGGCAGAGGGAAGTGGATGCTCAGGTAACTGTCACACATTCCTCTGCGTGCCTCCAGAGGGTGTTTTTGAGTGAGACTAACATTTCAGTGAGTAGACTGAGCAAAGCTGATTGTTGCCCCTTAATGTGGGTGGGCCACATCCAATCAGTTGAAGGCCTGAACAGAAGAAAAGGGCTGACTTTCCCCAGAATAAGGCAGAATTCTTCCTGCCTGAATGCCTTTGGACTGGGACATCAGCCTTTTCCCTACCTTTGGCTCTTCCTGGGTCTTCAGCCTGCCTTCATTCCGACAGGACTATACCATTAGCACTCATAATTCTCAGGCCTTCCGATGTGGACTGAAACTAATCCATCAGCTCTCTTGGGTCTCCGGCTTGCCAATTCTCCCTGCAGATCCTGGGACTCACCTGCCTCCACATGTATGTGAGCCAATTCTTTATAATGAATCTTCAATCAATAATTAAGTATATCCTATTGGTTCTATTTCTCTGGAAAATTCTCATACAAATTCCTTCTCCTTTTTAAAGCTTATCTGGTTTTTGTTTCTTTTGGCCAGCAGTGGGAAGAGCATGTGCAAACGTTCCGGGGCAGGAGGAAGCATGGAGAGTTCCAAGAAAAGAGAAGGCAGCCTGGGGCCAAGTGGTGGGAGCGTGCACGGTAGGCAACCCAGGCAAACACAGATAGATAAAAAAGAAAAGAAAACTCCGTCAAGAACTTGCTGTGAAAGAATCACTTGGGCTCTAATTATTCTGGTTGTTTGTCTCTGCATGGAATAATACGAATAGTTCTGTGCCTGTGATTAGAGGACCCAGCCTCTAGGGGCTGAAAAATTACCCTTAACCGTCTCTTCCCCCCAGTTCTTCTCATAAAGGCAGCCAGTTTCTGGTCCAGGGGGGCATTGTGTAAACATTGGAAGGATGGGAGGGAAGAGAGGAGGGAGGAAGTAATTTTCTGAGCTCTCTGGTAGAGAGGGCTTCCCTAGGGCCAGAGGAGTATTTGCCTCCACGCCTTGACTATGGAGAGGTTGTGGTGTTGCTGCAGGGATACTGCTAAGTGCTCTCTAAACCTGCTTTCTCCAGACATGGAGGCTCACTTCATTTCTCAGCTCGTGTCCAGGTGGGACCATGAGAGTAGTCTTTGCCAATGGAAGAGGAAGTGATATATCTCCCAGGCTAAGGCAGGTAGGAAGGTAAGAGCCAGTGCCTTTTCCTCTGTCAGCATCCATCAGCAGGGTCTGCCAGCATGGATCCCTGAATGACAGGAGGGAGGGGAGGGGAAGGGGGCAGAGCCCACCACTGGCCTCACCAGATTGTGATATGAGTGAGAAATAAACTATTATCTTGTGGGCTAAAAAATTTGGAATCAGTTGTTACAGCAATTAGCTGACACTGACTAAACCAGAAACTGGCATGACAGGTGTCCATGTGTCCCCTGAGCTGGGCCCACCCCAGCAAGGCAACAGAGTGGGAAGTACAGAAGGGCATCTGTAGGCAAGCCCGGGCTAGAAAAGGAGGCAACAGAGGGCAGACAAAGTGGTGGGAGAAGCTTTGGCTGTGGGAACACAAGATCCAAGGGCAACTACCTTTCCCACAAAAAGCAGCTGCAGAGGCAGTGTCTGAGCAGTCTGGGAGGCACAGGGATGTGCAGGGTGGGGACTCAGCTGCTCCAAGCAGAACCCCACACTGCTGCACTGAGAAGGGAAAGAAGAGGCACAAAGAAGGGAGGAAACATTTATTGAGTGTCTACTACATAACAAGCATTGTCTGTACCAGGAAATCAATGTCTGTTATCTCAATTACTCATTCCCAAGCCCCTATAACGGGGTATGATTCCTTCCCATTTTTAAGAGAAGGAGCTACTTCTAAGGCCTACACCTACAGACTGGCCAAGTGGAGATAGGAACCTGGTGTGGGAGATCACCATATGGGCACTCTTCTGCCTCCCTCATGGGAAATGGGAATTCACCAGCAGGGATCCCACACTGCCTGCTGGCCCTGTGAAAGGCACCTATGCACAAATGGGAGGCTGCCTGCCCTCAAGGCATAGGGAGAGGGAGGACCCACATCAAACAGAAGCTCCAACTGGTTATGGAAGTGATGAGACAGAGGTGCATTTTTGCCTACCTAATGTCCATTTCCCTGTGCTCAGAAGTTCACCTCTGCATACAGCAAAAATCCCACCTGTCAAAGCATTATCCTGTTTGATAACCCACGTTTAGACCCCTTTCTATCCTGCTCAAATGGCCCCTTCACTCATAAACTGGCTACTAAGCTTCCCATTATAGTCTGAAGACTGAATCAGCCCCCACCTCTCACCTCCACCTCCTTTTTCCAGCCAGGCTGCCCTTAGCTTCTGTTCATCTTCCTTGCTCACCCTGAAACACAGTCCTGAAAGGGAGGGGCCACATGCTTGGAAGGCTCTCAAGAGACCCACAGGGAAAAGTCATTAATCAAAAGAAATACTTGCACACGCATGTTTACAGCAGCACAATTCACAATTGCAAAATCATGGAACCAACCCAAATGCCCATCAACGAGTGGATAAAGAAACTGTGGTATATACAAATGATGGAATACCACTCAGCTCTAAAAAGGCATGGATTAACGGCATTTGCAGTGACCTGGATGAGATGGGAGACTATTATTCTAAGTGAACTCAGGAATGGAAACTGGTATGTGGGAGCTGAGCTATGAGGATGCAAAGGCATAAGAATGATGCAATGGACTTTGGAGACCTGTCGGGGAAGAGAGGGAAAAGTTGGAGGGGGCAAGGGATACAAGACTACAAATATGGTCCAGGTCCAGTGGATACTGCTCACGTGATGGGTGGACCAAAACCTCACAAATCAGCAATAAAGAACTTATGTAACCAAATACCACCTGCACCCCAATTACTTATGAAAAAATAAAATAGACACTATGACTGTCCCCAGCAGCATGAACATACTATCAGGTCACACATCCCAAGCTAAGGTGGCTGCCTGCCTGTCAGCCTCTTAAACAGGGTTCCAAAGACTTTCAATCCCATTATCCAAGAGCTGGCTATAGGTTTCTCTTCTTGTTGAGTGAAGGGCCAAAGGAAACTGGGTAGAGAAAGTGAATTCCCAAACCACCACCTTACAGGAACCTAGGAGTGTGAGATGGTCACCTAAGGGGCCTATGCTGGTACCTGGACATGGCTTCCCTTTCACATCTTTCCTCTCCACATAGCTCTTAGGAAATCAGGGAAATGGAGAACTCCACAGCCTGGGCCAGGAATGAGGTGGGGGAAAAAACATTAAGAAGCCACTTGTTTAAAGAGTGGGTAGGAACATAGGTACAGGACCTTGAGAGGTGTCTGTGAACCTGGCTACATGTGGCAGGCAGCTCCCCCCACCACAAGTCATCGCACCTTCCTGCTCTGGGCAGGGGCCTGGGGTATTGGATCTGATTTCTCTCTATGGATGACCATTCCACCAGGCTTGGGCCAGGAGCTGGTCCTATCCACCAGAATCAGTCATATCCACCATTAGAAGAACAGCTTGTGTTTCCAGAGTACATCCCAGTTTGCAAAGCATTTCCCATACGCGGGCTCCAATTCCTACTCAACAGCCTATTACTCAAGAGCTCAAAGGGGAAGAGGTTGGATCGCATCATCCCCAATGGACAAGGGATAAAAATGAGCCTTAGAGAGATCAGGTGACTTTCCAAGGTTACACAGTCGGTAAATGTGAGCCAGTTCTCTGACTCCCGATACCAGCCTCTTGCATGGATTCATACCTTCAGTTCTAAGGCCATGGTGGGACCAGACACCACAGAGCTCCATGTGCACTCCTCTGCCAGGACAGGGAAATGTGCCACCCACTTCCAGCCCTCCATGTGGCCTCAGCTTGGCCACAGTGGCCGGAAGCCTGGAAATCAGGTGCTGGGAGAGCTCTGGCACCTGAACCTTTAAAGGATGAAAGAGCTGTGCCGACTAAAATTGCAGGCAATACTGACATTGTTCTACTGAGGTGAGCCAATGTCAGTGAGTACGCTGTCCAGTGCCTCCGAATTCCTGGGGCCACAGAGAGGGGAATGGGCTGAGGCCTTCAAACTTCATTTTTACACTTTATTTTTATCTACAGAAACAGGCAGCCCATCGTCCATGGTTTACAGAATTTGATTTTAAAAAAAAATACACATTCAAATATTATCTTGATTTTGGTGCCCCATTAACTTTGCTCCAAATGAGTGCCTCCTTCGCCTTACCCTAGTCCCTGTTCCTCCCCTTCTCCACAAACCGGAATCCTGGTGAAATGGCAGGAAGTCCCAGAGAACGTGGAGAAGGCAACATTGGTCCACAGGCCCCTTCCTTGCTCTGCTGGATCTGCTGGGAATTCATCTAGACCTGGTCACTCTGAGGACAACTGCCCCGGGAGGCCCTGCTGCCTAACCACTGGGCCTCCTGTGACTCCTGGCCATGGTGTGTCATGTCAGGTTACAGAACATCACCCCAGCACACATTCCTGAATATCAGCTTTTCCAAGCTTCTCGGAACATTGGCCCTCCAAGTCTGTGGGAGTAGGCAAGGGAGAGCTACCCACCGGCAATAGATGGGTCACACAAGGGATTGGCAAGCAGAGGAAAGATTTAGGGATCAGTTTTCCCAGAGGAGGGGGCCTGGGAATATGTTTTAAATGAAAAAAAGAGATACACTAGTAATGACAATACTAATAACTACAATAGACTTTAAATACCTTATCTCATTTATTTCATAATGATCATGTCAGGTGAATGCTACTGTCCCCACTTATGGAACGAACATATGGAGGCCACAACTGGGAGGTTATGCAGTTTGTTCAACATCAGAGGTGGAATTCAAATCCAGACCTGTCTGAATCCAACACTCAACTGCTTCACACACAAAAAAAATTCAGCTGCGCACAGTGGCTCATGCCTGTAATCCCCACACTTTGGGAGGTAAGTTGGGTGGAGCATTTGAGGTCAGGAGTTCAAGACCTGCCTGGCCAACATGGTGAAACCCCGTCTTTACTAAAAAAAAAAAAAAAAAAAAAAAGCAGGTGTGGCAGTGTGCGCCTGTAATCCCAGCTACTGGGGAGGCTAAGACATGAGAATCACTTGAAACCAGGAGGCGGAGGTTGCAGTGAGCTGAGATCATGCCACTGCACTCCAGCATGGATGACAAAGTAAGACTCTGTCTCAAAACAAAAAAAAAAAATTCCCATTCCATCTGTTCAGGAAGCCAGCCATTCAGAAACACCTCAGAGGTAGAAGAAGGACAAGGTGTAAAGGACACAGCGTGTGGCCCTAGCACTTACCTTTGGCCATTAATCTTTCTGTGTCTCAATTTCCATGCTCACCCCCAAAACAATGTGTACCGATAAATAAATACGGCACAATAACAACGCGGTGGCTCACGTCTGTAATCCCAGCACTTTAGGAGGCCAAGGTGGGTGGATCACGAGGTCAAGAGATCGAGACCATCCTGGTCAACAAGGTGAAACCCCGTCTCTACTAAAACTACAAAAAATTAGCTGGGCATGGTGGCGCATGCCTGTAATCCCAGCTACTCAGGAGGCTGAGGCAGGAGAATTGCCTGAACCCAGGAGGCGGAGGTTGCGGTGAGCTGAGATCGCGCCATTGCACTCCAGCCTGGGTAACAAGAGCGAAACTCCGTCTCAAAAAATAATAATAATAATAACAACAACTGTTGAAACTAGGGGTAGGGGTGGAGTACGCATGTTCATTGCAGTATACTTTTGACTTTTCCGTACTTTTGGAAATATTCATAATAAATTGAGGAAAAAAACGAAAATGTCCCCAGGTCAAAACTGATATATGACCCCATCAAAGAAAGTCCCTGGCATCAAAATAGCTGAATAAAAATAGCTACATTAAACAGCTGCACCAACCCCCTCATGGCATTGTGGGAATATAAATTGGTTCAGCCTTTTTAGAGGGCAACTTGCAACATCCATCAAACTTTGAAACAAGGCACACTGTTTTCTTAAACTTTCTATTTTAAAGAAAGAGCAATCACACAAGAAAGTTGCATGAAACAGGAAACCCCCATACTCCTGTTATCCTGATTCACCAATTTTTAACATTTTGCCACATTTGCTTTTTCATTTTCTCTCTCCCCACCACATATATTTTATGGTACAATAGGATATATCATATATGATATTACATATACATTTGTATTATATACACTTTTGTTATTTTATCTACACACATTTATTATTTTCCTCCCTGAGCCCTCTGAGACCAGGTTGCACACATCACGGCCTTTTACTCCTTAATTCCTCAATGCTTGTTTCCTAAGACAAGAATACTCTCTTATTTGACCACAGTGCAGTTACAAATTTGAAAATGTTAACATTTTGTTACAATACTTTCATCTAAGGAGATCTGCTCCCTGAGTTTTGGAAGGCTATATTCCAATTTTGTCTACTGTCCAAATCATATCCTTTAAAGCAATTTCTTGGTACAGGATTTGTTACATTTACTTGTCATGAATCTTAAGTATTCTTTAATCTAGGATAGTTCTTTTTTTAAGAAGTACAAAATAAGTTTGTTAATTTATTTAAAGAGGCTGCTTCCCTGATGCAGAAGGTCAGAGACTGGGACTCTTGGTCCAGGCACAGCTGAATTTAGTTGTTTTGAGGCGAGGCCTGAGGGTCCGCATTTCTAACAAGCTCCCGTGGGAAACCAAGCCCTGACCCAAAGGCCACACACTGAGTGGTGACACCAAGAAGACCATCTGTGAAAAGCTGGTATAGACCACCACAAGATGCATCTTGCTTTCCTCTGAATGAAGCTTTGTCCACAATGGCAGCTGGACCCTGGGACTTGGGAGGCAACAAGTCACAGAGCCTTCCCTCACTGGAACACTTCCTGGGCTTTCTAGAGCCAGGAAGTATAAGACAGAGAGGCACAAGTCACTGAAGAAGGCTTTTCTACAGGTTCCCCATTTTAGATGATGCTGGGCTAGGGCAGGGAAGCCTCTTGAGAATTCCTATGTCCTGCCTCCTCTATCAGCACCAATCCACTATACCTTCAATAGGTACCTCTTCCTTCAGGAAGCCATCCTGGTTACCATAGCCCACTCTAAACTCTGTCTGTCCCCTGATCTCCTATATTACCGAGCCCTGGCAATGTCACTGAGCACCTATTTGAATGTAATTGCTATTCTAGGTACCTTTTCTTTCCCGTCTCCATGCCTCTGCTTCTGCCACTTCTCACCTATGATATGCAACCTCATCACTCTCCTCCCTACATGTTCAAGACCCAGCTTACCCATAAATGTACCCTAGCAAAAAGTCTCTCCAATGGCAGATTCCTTGCCTGAACCATCTTCAAGTGCCTCCCATCCAGCAGCAGGTATATCAGTCTGATCTCCGCAACGAGACATTCAGGGTTCCTATGCTTCCACTGCTTTTGTTTGCTACAAGTCCCTGGTTTTCTTGCCATGGTGGCATGCACATCAGTCTCTCCCTGAGTGATTCTGGGCAATGTGATGGGGTCCAGTCCATCCATCCATCATTTACGAAGTGCCTACCCTGTGGCAGGCCCTGGGCTAGACTCTGGGAGCCCTCAGGGAGTCTCAGACAGTGTGGGTGCCTGCTTTTCTCAGAGCCAAAAGTGATGCAGCAACAGCATGAGCTGCATCTTTGCTTGTGAGCACAAAAGGTGCTTGTGAGAAGTGACACAGGCCCCAGCTGATGAGCCTTGTGGCACCACTGCAAGCTCTGCATCCTTGTCATGTGTCACCTCCCCCATGATTAGTGATCACTGATCATCATCCTGCAAATAACAGCAAACATGGCTGAAGTGCCTACATCATCCCCAATGTTGGAAAGCCTGTAGAATCCTGAGTCTGTCATCTAAAGCTAAGAAATGAGCCAAAGGCATTCTCTATGGCTTGAATGACATGAACCAGAAAGGGTGGAAAGCTCTTGGGAGTCAGAGTAACTGAGAAAAAGGTGATGAGCAGCCTGGGACACTCAGTGTCCTATCAAATGGGTGCAGCCCTGGGATTCCAGGACTGGGCTTGGAGGTGCTTCCTGTGCGTGGTTCCAGATCACTCTTCACAGGACATTCTGTGCAGAAAAATTATACTTTTCTCCTCTAAAAGAAAGCCCAAAACCAAAAGATACCTGCCCCTGGAGAAGCAGGACCCTTGGGGATTTCTAGCTGATTTCTTCTGCCAGCACCACGGAGTTACAGCTGCTCCTGCAATGCCAGGTAGAGGCAGGAGAATGCCCTTCCTTCCTACCCAGGAGTATGATGAAGATGAGGTTGGAACTGGAGGGGATGCATGGGAAATAAACACGGAGTAGCACAATCCCAGGTCATGCGAATGATGGCTTCCTGTTGAGGCTCACACACTAACAAAAGCCCACTTTCTGAGGCCCTGGCCCCTGTTGAGGGCACACTTCTTCCCTGATCATGGACAGCCATCCATGTCAAGAAGATCATAGTCCATCCCTATCCCACTTCCAGAAATGAGACACAGCACAGGTACCAATTATGGTCTTCTCGGCACATCAGGACAACTCAAATTGTCTGGAGGTAGTGTGAGTGGGGTCACTCTGTCACCTCCAGACAATCATCCATGTTGAAAGCAGACCCAGAACAGAAAACCCAATAAAGAAATGGACAAAATGTCTAAACATCCATTTCACCAAGGAATATATGAGTGGCTTATAACATGAAAAACACATTGGGGAAATGCAAAAGATAATGAACAATGAGATGTCATGGTACACCCACCAGGGTGGTTAAAATTAAAAAGACTGACAATGCCGGCTGTTGGTGAGGATACGGAGCAACTGGGAGTCTCATACACTGTTGGAGGAAATGCAAGACACTTCCGCCACTTTGGAAAACAGACTGGCAGTCTCTTATCAAGTTAAACTTACCATGTTATCCAAGTATTTTCCTGAATAAAATGAACACCTGTTTTTCATTCTGTGTTCACATAAAGACACTTACTTAAATATTCACAGTAGGTTTAATTATAAAAAGCCAAAAACTATAAGCAAATGTCCACCAACTTTGAAATGGATAAACCAGTTGTGATATATCTACGCAATGGAATACTATTCAGCAATAAAAAGTAAGTATAACACATGCAGCAAAATAAGTGAATCTCAAATACTTATGCTAAGTGAAAGAAGCCAAACAAATAGAAAAGAGCACATACTTTATGATTCCATGTCTATGAGCTTTTAGAAAAGCAAAACAATAGAACCAGAAACGGTATCAGTGGTTGCTGGTTGCCAGGGGTCAGCAGCGAAGGGAGGCAAATGACAGTGGACAGTGAAGAGACACGAGGGTGAAGAGGACGACCTGTATCAGCTGTGCAGGGTGGCTACACAACCGCATTCATTTGTGAACCCTCACAGGATTGTACATTTAAAACCTACTATATGTAAATTATGCTTCAAGACAGCTTTTTCCAAAAATGGACCCCAACTCAAGTGACTATTTTCCTATCCCTCAAAGTCAAGGCAGATATTCAGCAAGTAGGCACTGGCATAGCCGTATTTGTTAAAATTCTGAAATGCTTCTACACCTACCGGGGAACCACTCTTGCCCGAGCTTCTGAGTTACACCTGTGACCCAGTCCTTCTCTGGGTCCTCCTGGATCTCCCTAGAAGATCCAACAGCAGGGTTAATACCTGCTCAGAAGGGGGGCTTCCTGGACCAGCTAAGGTGGATATCCTTTCTGACTGTTCAGGGCCATACTGGGTGAAACTGATTTGGAAAAATAGATGGTACAAAGCTGAGCTCTAACTCGGCTGAGGGCCCACTAAGTCACTGCCAGGCTGATTGTGTTTAGATCATGCACTCTCAGCAGAGGTGAAAATTGATTCTTGGCAAGAAGGAAGAGTAAAAAGTCTTAAATCTTATAACGATCTGTGGCCCACCGAAGGGCCTCAGTATATGAACAGACGTCCGCAATATCTGTAGTACTCACATTTCACAGGGTGTGGGGTGGTCAGGAAAAAAAACAATGTCTTAAAAAGGCTCCTTAGGACAGGTGCAGTGGCTCATGCCTGTAATCCCAACACTTTGGGAGGCAGAGGCAGGTGGATCACCTGAGGTCAGGAGTTCAAGACCTGCCTGGCCAACATGGCAAAACCCTGTCTCTACTAAAAATACAAAAAAAAAAAAAGCAGGGTGTGGTGGTTCACACCTGAAATCCCAGCTACTCAGGAGGCTGAAGCAAGAGAATTGCTTGAACCTGGGAGGCAGAGGTTGCAGTGAGCCAAAATCATGCCATTGCACTCCAGCCTGCGGACAGAGCAAGACGCTGTCTTTAAAAAAAAAAAAAAAAGGCAAAAAAGGCTCCTTCATAGGGGCAACTATGAGAATAAGGTTGAGAAACACTGGTTTAGCTGCAAGAATTCTGTCTGTGATAGTGAGAGCTGGACACCATAGCCCCAGCCCCCAGGCATAAGGGTGGAATTCCCACCTGGGAGGTTAACCTATTCAGAAGGTGTTGTGGGTATGTTTAGGTGGGAAGTGGGAGATCAGCTGGGAATGTGGGAAAGGGGAAGGGGCCACACAAGCCCTCACAGTACTTTATATGACTCCCCTTCTAGGGAAAAGCAGTCATTCACTCTCCCTCCTATGAAAACCTTTAACCCAACTCAACTCAGCAAATGCTCAGGAGGACTCGTGAGGACCAGCACCCTGCTAAGCTTAGGTTAAATATAGAGAGAGAGAGATGGCTGCAACTAGGGCTGCACACTCAGGTCTGGCAGAGAGACACGTAGAAACACAAGGACTCCCACTCTTTGCTCCCAACATCTTATCTTTCCTTTCCTATCTGGAGTCCACGATGGCAGAATTGCACCCAAAAGGTCTGGAGTTTTCTGCTAGTGTAAGTAATGAAGACAACTTCCAAATTAGAAGAAATTAAGTGCTGTAGCTGAGTCCCCCGCTTTGTCAAGCTCAGCTGAACCACAGCCTCCTTGGAAACACTTGCTTTGTATTCTGATACATTATGACAATACTATAATTGTTCTCTCAGTCTTTTCCCAGATATTTAATAACAACGTGAAGTGGGAGTTGCAAAGGTCAGTCCTCCTGTAGAATGAGCGTTGTTCTCATTGTCCTTTCCTGAATAGTCTCTTCCATTTGCTAGGCTGTTCTATGCCAGTGAGCCCTGGTGGTGGAGGCCTGGTACTGTTAAAGAAGCAGCACCACCTACTCAGGGCAGAATATTCTAATTTGCTAAATGGTCCAGTGTCACTGTCTGTCTGCATCATCTGTATAAAAATACACACACACACACACACATGCACACACACACACTCCTCCTGTGCTACCCATGCTTCAAGCCCGTAAATGGAAAGAATGTTAACTGCCCAAATCGGAGAAACCAGGTGATATACATATTCGGCCTACTCGGGCAGTTACTCTTGTGCTCTGGTTAGGTGAGAAGATTCATCTTTAGGACCTCAGATCAACAGAGTCACATACCTATGTTAAAAGTTTAAGTGCATGCTGAAAGTTCACAATAGTTGACAGATGGGTCTCTCTTAGCAGGATGCAGTATGTGAGCACAGACTAGCAAGCAGCAGGGCACTGAGCTCTCACCTCTCCTTAGCATGTTCCAATTGCCTGTCTGATCTTGTGGTAGTCATTCCTTCCCTGTGAACCTCAGCTGCCACATCCATTAAATGGACCTAATTCGCTGTCTGTCCAAAGACAAGACTCTTTTCCAATGCTGAGATCTGTGACTCTCTTTCTGAAAACATATCAGAGGGCAGCTTTCAGGAACCACTGGATCATCTGGGGCATTTCAGTGCAAGGGCTGCTCAGAAGTCTGCATGCTCAGATAAGGCAGAGAGTAACGGCATTATAATTCATTATCCGTGTGATGCTGTTAGTAAATGTGCTTCATGTTTAAGCAGGGCTTGGTTTGGTAACTCAGGCACCATAAAAGAGGGCGATGTAGCCCTGGCAGTCTGTGTCAGAAAGTAGCTTTGTACCTAATCCTGAGGGCATGATAGTTGCTAAGAAACCATTGAGATGCAAATGAATTGGCAAATACTTAGCAGCAAGATATCAGAAAAGGGTGGGGAGGAGATGCTCTGAACAAGTTAGTCAGGTGAGTGAAAGGAAAATTACTTTCTCCTGATTGGGAAAAGAAAGCCAAGGGTTTTCATGCAGAGCAGCAGCATTGTGCTACTGTGTGTGGGTTTTTTTTTTTTAATCTGTTCTTTTTCTGCTTAGCTGGGAGTAGAGGAAAATTGGAGCCAAGGGCAGGGAAGTTAGAAGGGCAAATGGAGCCTTCTTCTGATAAACTCTAAGTATACTTTAGATCATTCTCTCTCTCTCGAATGAGAAAGAGATATCTAAGGTATGAAAAAAGTAGTCTGCAAAGCACTTTGAAGATCTGCCTTCTTATACAAGACTCAAAACCTAGGGGAAAAAGTACATCAAAAACTGAATAAATATTCTACTGATGCAAAATGGAAATAACAGGTGAGACTAGGCCATGATTGATAATAGTGAAAAAAAAGGGAAATGAGCCAGCTCACTATACCTATGAGTATGCATTTCTTTCATTCTTGCTCTCCAATGGATATCCAATTTAAATGCAGTGGTTAAATTCAGAAGCTCTGGTATCTACACTGGAACCAGAGGATTACAGTGAGAAACATGGCTCTTCGCCCATTGTTTTTCTCATCTTGCCCCTAAATAGGAACCCTCCTCCTTCAGTCTAGTTGAGATGCCCTAATCTAAAAATCACTTTGCCTTTAACCAAACACCACTGCTATCTGCCTATTCTTCACTTTAAATTTGATCACAATGCTCAGAAAGATAGAGAACATCCCATCAAGAAAGAACCTATTTGGCTGGCTGTCTCCAGATCTCCCTCCCTGGATTTTTAACTTTTCCATCACTTTCTGTTTACCCAGATTTTCATCTTCAGGACCATTACAGCTAGATACTTCTTCTTCTGTCCAGAATCCATATACTTTCCTTTATTGTACATACCATCTCTCTTACTTGGTTGCATAATTTAGCTGTCCCAGGAAGACTGATAGGTGTGGCCTATCAATGGCAAGAATGCCTTCCCAGCACCCATTCTTGCTTCTCCTGGACAAGTATCCTGACAGTTTTGTGACCAGCTCTCCTCCATCTCAGGCCAGGCAGCTTGATGGGTCTAAGCGACCCCTTTCCTCCCAGCTGTAGGATTTCATAGACACATAACCCAAGCCTTGCCCATGAGCATATTTCAATCACCCTGGTGATAGAGATTGGTGCATAAAGAGGCTCAGGACCCAAGGGAAGCCCAGGAGGCAAACCTCCTTCAGCATTTGCTGGAGCTACAAGGAGTGAGAATTTATCTTTCTACTGAAGAAGTTTGAGGCTTCCAGCAGCCACATGACCGTCTCGTGGGAAAGTCTGTCTGAGGATGAAGTCAACATAAATGACTGTGCTGATTAGTCTCCAATCATCCCTGCAGATCCATTCTCTACTCTTTTTTTGCCATTTTCTGTGCCTCTGACCTCTATGAACTGCATCAGCCACACTTGCATGCCTCTGCCTTCTTGGTGAATTCATCATGGGAGGTGCTGGCAGGAGATGATGTGTAAGAGGAGGAGAAAGCGTTCATGGAATACAAACCCTCCTCCTTCAGCCCCCATGGGGAGTATCAGCTTCCCACTATTGTCAGTCCCTGGGTACATCCCCATCCTCATCAGTTCCCTTAATGTTGTTCAGACCTCTGTAGAGAGTCTCTTCATTAAACCCTCCTCAGAGACTGCTGTCTGTTTTCTGCCACAACCTTGGCAGACACAGACACAGAACTAAGGAATGAAAACAGGGAGACGGTTCCGAAACAGCACTGGTGCCCTGGATATAACCATAACCAATGTCCCAAACTGCTTAGCAATGACAAGTGTCAGTAACCACCTACTCTTTGCTTTCCTCCAGCTTGAGTTGAATCTCTGTTACCACACTGACAGATAGGACAAATGAAATAGGTTAGGCCGCTGGTGGAAACCCCTGAATGTCCACCTTCATGAGACAGGGAGTCAGGATGGCTATTGATCTTGGTATCTCATTCCTACACACTCCCATCTCTCTGGCAACATTCTACCCATCCTCCAAAGTCAGTCAGTCAGTCAGTCAGTCAGTCAGCCAGCCAGCCAGTCAGTCAGTCTGTCTCTCTCTCTCTCTCTCCCTCTCCCTCCCTCCCACACACACACACACACTCCTTCCCCAAATCTTTCCCACTCAAAGTCTGACCCTCTCATTTGGTTTCTCCTAGCAGCTGACGTGTAACTTCAATACCACATCCATCAGAGTCTATCATGTGCCCTATTACACCCTGTGGTCTGTGTCACTCTGTCCCCTCCACCAGCCTATTAGTCAGTGAGCTCCCTGAAGGAAAGACTGTGTCTTCTTTATCTTTGTGTTTTCAGTTCCGAGTACAATGCTTCTCATGTAGATGCTCAATAAATGTGTTCTGAGTGAGTACTTGTGACACTGGTGGCTCCTAGGCAGTGCTGACAGTTCTCTCTGCTCCCACTCCCCATTGGCCTCCTGTAGAATGTGAGCTCTCAAGTCTGGGAACAGCTCACGCCTTACTCGGACACCCAAGAGATGGGGCTGTATCATCTCTCAAGGCCACCTATTCCATCTTGGTTCAGCTTGACTGAAAAGAATTTTGAAATCAAGGGAAAATCTATCTCCCATGCAGAGTAAACCTAAGCTCACTTGCTAAGAATGAACTTCGAGTACTCACAGACCGAGAGGCTCTCCCTTCCCCCATTTTAAGTTGTCCAAGCCTGCACCCATCACTCTCAGTCACATTACTTGTTTACTTCCTTTATAGCTCTTTCCTGAAATCATATATACATTGTCTTTTTCATGCTTGTCTGTCCCCGCAGTAGGATGTAAGCTCCCAAGGGCTGTAACACTTCTGGTTTCACGCATGCTGCCTGGTACATAGTAGGAGATTAACAATATTTATTATTAAATGTTGAACGAACGAGGTGTCATAGCTCTACTCCCTTTACAGCCTTCCCCTAAGTCCCTTTCTAGGTTTATCTAAACCATTGTTCTCCTGCCTCTCCTAAAATATTTCATTATTAAGTGTTCCAACCCCAAACTTAGTGGTTTTCCACAATGACAACATTTATTTTGTTCAGGAATCTGCAGTTTGGACAGGGTTCTTGAGGAAAGCTTGTCTCTCCCCACTCAGAGTCAGCAGGGGTGCCTGGAAGGATGGAGCTGCAGCAAACCGGAGACTCTTTCATTCACACTTGGCCTCTCATGCTGGCCGTGGGCTGGGACTTGAGCTGGAGGTGGGGCTAGAAATTCTATATGCCCCCTTCATGTTATCTGGGTCTCCTTACAATATGGTAGCTGGGTGACAAGGGCAAGTATTTCAGGAAAGAGAGCTGGGTGGAAACTGTGTTGCCTTCTATGACTTCACCTCCAAAGTTATGCAGAATCACTTCTGCCATATTCCATTCATCACAGTGAGTCCTAAGGCCAACCTATATTCAAGGGGAGAGGAATAAGCTCCACATTTTGATAGGAAGTGTATAAAAAACTTGCAGACATATTTTAAATGACAACACAGGACATGATCTCAGGTTTTTAAGTGTTTGTTGATCCTTTCCTTCATGTTATTTATTCATTATGTCACACTTATTGCCAAGTGCTGGGGACACCATGACAATCAGGATAGAAGCCATGCTTTAGAGGCTCACAAAGCTGTGGGATACCCAGCAAAATAAACACACAACCGGAGACCAGTGTGGGATGTGCTCCCCCAGAGGGAAGCAAAGGCAGCTGTGGGGGCACCCAGAGGGCAACCCAATCCAGTGTGGGGTAGGGGAGAAAGCCTTCTAGGAGGAAGTGATCACTGTGGTGAATTCTGAAGAATAATTTAGGGTTAGCCAGAGAAGAACAGTAAGACATGCAACACAAGCAGAGCAAGCAGACCCAGAGACACATGGGGCAGATGAGTCAGGTAGGCCCCTGTGTGGATGAAGAGAAGGAGATGCCCAGGGCATGTGCAGCTGTATAGCATGTGCACCTGTGGGCATGTGTGTGTACACATGTACCTGTGTGGAGCTCAGAAAGGAGGTGCTGCCAGGCAGGAGGGCAGGAGGCCAGGAGGACCCAGGTGACACAGGGTCTTGCATGCATTAGCCCTGAAGGTACTAGGGAGCCAGCAATGGATTCACACCTGTAGTGTGACCAGGAAAAAACCAAACACTACACTATGGTTTGACACCCAAAGTGTGTTCTGACCAGTGCCTGCTGCAGGCCTCTAAGCACCTGTCCAAAATGTGGTGGATTTTCTGATACTGACACCTTGTTCCTTGTCCTCTAGCTTATAGCCTGCATTCCACCATCCCAGCCCAATTGGAGGTATTGCCAAAGGAGCCGAGAGCATCCCTTGATGGGTTTCGTGGTCCTGTGACAATGGCCCCCAGGAGCAGACAGCCCTAGAGGAACCTGAACAGATAGTTCTGGAGCAAGAATTCACATAAAACCACCTGGAATGAGGCCCCTTCCCAATCCCCCTGCCACCAGCTCACCTCCCAGCTCCAGCCTCAGCATCAATGAGAAAGCCAAGGGCAAAGGTCCTACGTTGATGTGCTGGAAAAACAGCAAGAGGAAAACAACAGAACAATTAACTGCAGCGCCCAGCTGCCTTTCACAGATAAGGCATTCTCTCTGCTGCCACTGTCGATGAAGCCACCTGCAATTATTTCTCATCCTCCTGCTCAGCCCTTTCCACTGCCATGGCTCCAAGGGGGACTGGCCATTGTCCAGTGAGGCTAGGATGCTGAGGAGCTTCTCTCCTCAATATCCCCCACATGTTCTTGCATGCTCAAAGCTGATGCTAAATCCTAGTGTCCTCCTCTGACGTCGTAAGCCTGCATCTGGCCAGATGGACAAAAGCAGCCAGAGCTCAAGAAACACCATGGCCCCCAGGCCAAGGGTAAGCAGGACAGAGTCCACAGAGAAGAATTCAGAGAAGTGCCCAAAGAGAAACACCAGCAGCTGGCCCTTCCTCTGGAAGGCGAGCCTGTGGAGGGAGTACCAGGAGATCTGCATTGTGCCCTGATTCCTCCCCACCCACACACACCCCCACCCCAAGATCCAGGCATAGGTGCCAACTGCAGCCATCTAAGCAACACAGCTCATCAAAGACAAGATCTAGATGGACATTGATACGGTTTGGCTGTGTCCCCACCCAAATCTCAACTTGAATTGTATCTCCCAGATTTCCCATGTGTTGTGGGAGGAACCCAGGGTGAGGTAATTGAATCATGGGGGCTGGTCTTTCCCATGCTAGTCTCAAGATAGCAAATAAGTCTCAGGAGATCTGATGGGTTTATCAGGGGTTTCCGCTTTTACTTCTTCCTCATTTTTCTCTTGCCGCCACCATATAAGAAGTGCCTTTCACCTCATGCCATGTTTCTGAGACCTCCCCAGCCATGTGGAACTGTAAGTTCAACTAAACCTCTCTTTCTTCCCAGTCTCGGGTATGTCTTTATCAGCAGGGTGAATATAGACTAAGACAGACATGCAGCAAAGAGAAGCCAATAATGACCACAATGCAGGTCTGGCTGTCAGGGGCACATGGGAAAGGCAACGTGCAACAGGAAAATGCAAACTGAGAAGGAAAAAGTTTTTCTCCAGCTGTGGAACAGGTGGGACAGCTTCAAAGAGTGAGAAGAGAGGCTGGCCGCAGGGTCCGAGCACTGACACTAGAGCGGGACTGTCTGTGCCTTTGATGGCACTGAGCAGGACAAGGATAGACATCTCCTGGTTAACACATGCTCCCTGATTTAATCCATAAATAAGCAAAGTGATATGGAAAAGATGACTGAACTGGGAGGCAGAGGCCCAGGGAGTTTGGCAAACTTTGGTTTGAAACTTCACTCTTGAGCCAGTTAACTTCTCAAAGCCTCAGCTTCCACATCTGTAAAATGGGAGAAAGAACACTTAGATACTAAAGGTATAGGGATCAATACGTATAAAGGGACCAGCACATGAGAAATGCTGAGTGGTTGGGAGTATAATCTAATCTCAGATCCATCATTGCCAGCCTGTAGGACTCCTGAAAAGTTTCTTACCTTTCCTAAAACTGACCTCCAGTCCTGCTTCAAGACTGTGCAGACAAGCCTGACCCCTTGCTGGCTCCCTCAAGCTAACACAACCCCCATAATCAGTCCCAGGGACCTTAGAAGCTACCGCCAAGCTACAACCTTGGGCCCTTGCTCCCGTCACTTGTCCCCTCCCTTTCTGGCCACCTGCCTCTGCCCATTTCTCTGTTCATTATCACCTTCACAGGGGAATGGAGAAGCAGAGCAAGAAGGTTAAATTCAAATCAGTCATTTTGTCACTTGCTGCCAGGAAGTGGGAGGGGAGAGATGAGAGATGCAGGGCCTCAGGTGCAATCTGTGGGCAGAAATGAGTCCTGGTAATTCTCAGAAAATCTCCTGTCTCTGTTTCCACATTGGCCCAGTTCTGCTACAGAGAACTCTGGGGGAACGTTCCATAAGCAGCCTCTTTAAGCTGCTGCTAGTGGTGTTGTCTGCAGGTGCTGGGATTTCACCTGACCTGGAGAAACATCTGTACTGGTGATGGAGGGGGAAACAGGACCTTCTTCATCACCCTTTCCCTCTTTTCACAAGTAGATCATCTTGAAACCTCAATCACCAGCAGGGTCATTATAGTGCAGTGCAGGGCCCCCAGATCTTCAGTTTTGGGCATCCTCCCACAGAGCTAACAGTCCATGCTTGCTGGAGATGTTTTTCTTTACCTAGAAGGCTGAGAGCATAATAAAACATACCCATTTGCTAGGCTGTGGAAATGAAATCTTCTCATTCACAAAGTTGGAATTAACTTACAAGCCAGTTACAGTGAGAGGCATCTGGCAGATAATGCTCCATGGTACCAGTGGGTACCATGACCCCAATCCTGCCTGCAACAGCTGAACAGGTCTGTACCTGCTGCTGGCCAGTGGGTGTTCCCTAGAGCACAGTCTTCCTCACAGAGGGCACTAGGCTTTCTCATGGAGGGCACTTAGCCTTCTTGATATTGACTAAGCTCACTCTTATCAATCTCTGGTGCCTGAAAATCAGATCCCAGGGTGCCTCCTACAGAACCCCTGCCAGGCTTTGAGGATCCATGCCCCACCCATGATTTGCTAGAGGGTCACCATGCCTCAGATTGGACTTTATCTAAAATTGTCAACCCCTGCTTCTACCACTGCTACTACCCTGGGGTGTGCACTCACTCCAAGTCCCTGCTACTCTCTCTACCATCACAATCCTTCCTCCAGTCTATTCAACAATGAGAAAACAGGCACAAGGAGGGAGAGAGCTAACCGTGCACTTGTTTGCTTCCTGTACTTAAAGTCAGAGAGAAAGTGGTTTTCCATCAACAAAGAAGAACCAACCGGTTGATCTCCAGGCCCCCCTGGGAAGTGTGTTCCCATCTTTCTAACCCCCAGGGAAATGATCAACAAAAGCCAGCAAGGTAGCTCTAATACATCAGATATCAGGGATCTTTGATGGGGCAGGTGGTCCTGACCTCACCACTGAATGCCCCCCACCCAAGCACAATCAAACACTATGATTATATAGCATATATATATAGTGTTTGATATATAGATATATATATCAAACACTATATATAGAAACACTGTATCTAGTGTTTGTATATATAGACACACTATATCTAGCGTTTCTATATATAGACCCGAGGGCCACACCTATAGCTGCCATTTGAAATGGAGTCTACAGAAGAAGCTGAAGAAAAGCTGAAGAATTTCTCATGCAAAATTTTGCTTTTAAATATGAAAACTTTCCCAAGGCATTACTTTATTATTACAGTAATTTCCTCAGAAGGGCAGACATGAAATGCTGTTTCTCCACCATCTTTGGAGACATGGAAATCTGACAGAAATATTCAAGTTGCTTAAGTGGCTAGTGCAGAAGAGGGAGACATAAAAAGAGCTCTTCCAAAGAATGCAGACTTTTGGAATCCAGGTGCAGGAACACCACCTTGACAGTGAATGAAGGACAGGTAAGGGTTCCGTGTGCCCCCTTCCACTGCCTCCAGAAACTCACAGGAGGCCCAGCTCCATCTCCTTTGGGGACACTTCTCTGCTGATCATTTCTTCTTTGGGAGGGCTGGTCATGGCAGAGACAGGAAAAAATATACCAGTTCTTATGAGAAAGTATGCTGCAGGACAGGTCGCCAGCCCTGTGTCTATGTGTGTATAGGCGTGGGGGTAAGAGGGTAGGAGGAAGGTGCAGAGAGAACAACATGGAAACTAGAGCTTGATCTGCAGTATTGAGACTGAACATTTTGCTCATCTCTTCTGGCATGACCATGGAAACTTAAGTCCCCAGTAGCCAATGAAGTCCCCAATGCCCAATGGCAGAGTCAGCACTAGAACCCTTCCCACCCCTGGACTGCAACTCATATGAATCTTCCTTCATGCAAAGCCTTCAAAAGTGGTGGCATATGGTGGCTAAAAATATAGACTACAGAGCTTGACTGCCTGGGTTCAAATCCAGGATCAGCCACTTACTGGCTGTGTGACCTTATCAAATTACTTAACTACACTACATCTTGGTCTTAACATCTAAAAAATGGGAGAGGAGTTGATTATAGTAATACCCACCTGATAGGTTTTGTAGGGATTAAGTGAATTAGATCTCATCAGCAGTTTCCAAATATACAGGTGCCAGACTGTTTGCATCTGAATCATTGGGGCGGGCCCCTTGTTAAAATGCAGACCCAGGCCACTTTGATTCAGCAAGTGCAGAGTTGGGCAAGACCCACTAGGATTTCTGACTGCAGCCTGGTCTAGAAACAGTCCTCTGGGCAGTGTTTCCAGGAAGCACATATGCCAGGATCTTCTGGAAAGCCCACTTAAAATGCTGATTTTCAAGATCCATCCAAACCTGCTGAGCTTTTAGGATTAGGACCCAGGAGTCTGTAGCAAACTGCCCAGGTGACATGAAACCTGAAGTCTGGGAACCATTGCCTGAGCTGATATTCCCCTCTTTGGGCTTCCAAACTTGCCCGTACCTTTTGTCCATGCTAGAAAAATACTATGCCTCTAAGCCTCAGTGATACTAGGAACATTTAGGGATGAGCTATATATGATTTTTAAATTTAGTAATACAAATGTATCTTTGATTTTAATAGCATCTTACTTTCTTTTTAATCTAGTACAGAGTGTGTCCTTATGTTGGCTATTACTTATCCCTACTCCTATAGTTGGAATAAGTGGGCATCATGACCCATTTGACAAAGAAAGACACTGTGGCCGGGTTAACTGGGTAATTTTTCCAAGCAACAGAGTTGAGAGATGAAAAGCCAGGTGGAGTGCTCTGGCTACGTGATCCTGCTATCTGTCTCCACTCATGCTGATTCCAGCCCCATCCTCATGGCCAGACCTCCCTCATTCCATTGCTCCAAGTTCACAAAATTTATTCAAGCAACTAAAGAACACGTAGTTTCTACTAAATAGGAAGTACACATTAGATCCAGAGGAGGCGGTCATGGTGCTGTCCTGCATCCCCTCACACTGCCCTTCTTCTTTGATCCTATTTGCTTTATCAAAGATTACTTCTTAATGGGTAAAATTAAGTAAAAGCAATACCATGCCTCTGCCTGATGGGCTTTTCTCCTGGGTCAACGGTACCTATTCTTGTGAGAAAACAAAGCAGGGGCTCTGAGATCTGGGTCTGGGTTGCACAAGTCAACAGAAAGCAGAAGGGGCTGGAGCTGAACACTGTGTGGCCCAGCAGGCCCTCCCCATGCTTAGGCACATCATGAGCTGCTGGCAGCTCTGTTCCAGAAACTCAGAAGGTTTGAGCTGGGGTTGAGTCTGGACCTCTGCAGTTGTTTACATTGCCAAGACTCTTCCCAAGCCATTGCCCAGAGGTGCATTGCCCTCCCTCACCAGCATTACACGCATGGCTTGAGCAAGCAGCTCCACAAACACTGAGTAACGGTGATCTTTCCACGGTGCACAGAAAATAAAATCAGCTAATACATGGAATTTTCTCAAATTCACTTTTCTCAGACATTTTGTTGAAAATCTTTGGTGCCTGCTACTGCTCGTAGGCTCAAGCATGTTCATGGACACCCAAAACAGATGCATACACAGCAAACAAATATTAACAGAAAATGCAGAAATAGTGAATGACTGCCTACCTAACCCTGAAGCCTGTTGAAGACACATGGGCTTAGTTTGGGGTTTTCTGCCACAAACCTGTAATGGAAATGTAACTGCTTCCAAAATGTGTACAGTGAAATTCAGTGCCTGGCACTTCATATTGGGGCGTGACACAAAAGGGAACAGTAATTTAGTTGTATACTCATGCATCGGCAACACCTGCTGGGAACCCACTACTTGTCAAACCTTGAGAAATCTAATACCCAAATACATGTGGACATCCAAGGGTGCCAGGGACAGAACTTCACTCTAGGCCACACCAAAGAACAAGTCTCCCGGGAGTATTCTCAGCCATTGTGCCACACTCCGAGGCCTTCTGCAGGTGCATGGGTATTCCTTGGACATGGGGAGTGGGGTAGAGAGGATACTATGAGCAGTTAGCAATTCCAGGTTGCTGCCTCCCAGAAAGGCCAATGTGCTTAGTCCAGGGATACCTCACTTTGAAGGTGAGTGTCTGCTGCTGTAGAAGAGCCTCCAGAGAAGCCCAGGTTTCCAGGTCCTATCCCAAAGGGCACAAGACAAGGAGCAGCTCAGAAAATGCGAGCAGTTGCCATCGCTTCACAGACACCAGCAGCCCATTCTCAACAAGCTCTCAGAGCAGGTCGGAAAAGACACTGGTGGGCTTCAAGAGGCAGCTGTTTGTCAGGACGCTGAGCAGAGGGGCCTAGAGCTTTGTGTCCAGAAGGCAGGAGGATTTCAGCATTCTGGCCACCACAGCCTACCCTACTCCCTTCTGAAGACAGACTTAGCTCCAGCAAGCCTTTTGCCTGTAGTGGCATCTCTCTCCTCACAGAGCAGAACTGGCTAGAAATGCAGGAGTGTTGCGGGGAAAGGAGAAGGGGAGCTCTCTTTCAGTCTGAGTTTCCTACACCCTAAGCCAACAGTCCTCCTGCCTAATGATGGGAATTTGAGCCCCCTCCCCTCCTCTGCCCCTCTGGCCAACAACCAGATGCTGCCCTCCCTCCTTCTACCCAGGCAGGGGGTGTCATAGGGTCCTGCTTTCCTCTGGTCACCTCTCCTCACCTGACCCATGATTGTCACTGTCCCTTTGTCCCTGCCCTGGCCTGGGCTGAGGGCCTGCCTGGCCTCAGAGCAATTTTTCCTGTGTGGTAAAGCCCCACTGAAAAGCCCCCGGAGACCCCAGGAAAAAGCAAACAGACACATGAGCATCTGAAATCAGCAGGGAGAGCCGCCCCCTGACCACAGCCGAGTTTGGGAGGGATCTGCTGTCCATAGGCAGCTCATCGATCCACTTTCTGATCATTATTCCTCACTCATCACAAACCAAATAACACTGGCCACAGCCCAACCAGGCAGGCGAGAAGGCGGCTCCGTGTGTGTAGAGTAGAAAATAAGCCTGCCTGTGTTCATTCTAGGAGAGGAAGGAGTGAATGTTGTGTAATATCCCTGCGAACTGAGTAGGGATCAGGGGGCTGCTTTAATATTCTGCTGAATGTGGCGTTTCTTTCAACCCTTCCTGGAGAGATTTTTGGCCCACAGAGTCAAGCTCCTTTCTGCCAGGCCACTGGCAAAGTTTCCCAGCTGGACCAAGAGAAGCCACAGCACCAGGGGTAAGTGGCACCGGAAGGCCTGGGCATCAGAGCCCCGCATACCTGGCTGGGCTCTGACACAATGGCAGCCGTGGGCAGCCTCCACCAAGCAGGCAGGGATCTCTGGCTAGCCAAGAAGAGGGGCAGGGAGGATACGACCACGTCCTGATGCCTGCTCTGTTTCCATTCATTTGCTCTCCAAGCTATTTCGCTTGCATGCACAGGAACCCAATGTCAAGACCACGCTCCCCAAAGTGGGCACCCATCTCCTTTCAGAGACCCAGCCACTGAACCTCTGCAGACTCGAAGAGCAGCAGCCGGACCAGGCTCCAGCCGGCAAGACACCGCCTCAATGCTGCAAGTTCAGTCTCTAATTGCCCTTACAAACGCGCTCACCCTGGGCTTTCCTGCCCAGTTTGGGGGTATATATCCCCTTGAATTTCCAATTTCAACTGCTCCCACACGTGTCTCTCAATAAGTCAAGCCCAGGCATCCCTGCGCCAGGGTGTTGACGGCGCTCCACACAGCTCCAGTCCCTGCACGTTCCAAAAAACAAACCCCTCCTTGCTCCCCTCCCTACAAAGACCAGCAGCCCCTGAGGGCAGCAGGAGACGGAAGGCAGAGAAAAAGCCACCTTCGGAAAAGCAAGCGAGAGCTTTCTAGGCATTAATCGCCGCACCCCCACGCTGCCACCAGAACAAACGCGGGATGCAGTGGTCTTCACCAAAAGGCAAGGAAATCTTAGCCGTGCCTCAGGACCCGGAATGGCCCCCCAGCTTCAGTTCCAGAAGGGCAGCGCTTTCCAGAATGGCGGAGGGCACCAAACCATGGTGTTTGGGGGAGCTTCCACTGGGCAACCGGTCATAGTTTCTCGAGGCATGGGTAACAAGCAGAGCGAAGCTCCCAGGTGGGAACGTGGCGTGGGCGCCAGGAGCTGCGTCTCCTCGGCTTGGAGTCTCCCAGCGGAGTTCCACCCGGCGCAGGACACTGGGAAGTGGGGCCGCTAGCTGGAATGCAGCAGGGCATCACCCCTAGAGTTGGTTTTCTCCCGGCAACTCCAACTCCGCTCTCCCGCGGAGCTGTGTTCCTGGGAGGCTGCAGTGGCTGCTGCTAAGCTGCGAAGAATGGGGGCGGGGGAAGGGGCGGGAGGCGGAGAGCTGGGCCGGGATTTCCCACAGGGATTCACGAGCGCTACAGCGTCCAGGCTCCCCGCTGCACTGGGCACGGTGTCTTTGGAGCGCGCTTTCCCAACCAGCCGGGGGTACCGCCAAGTCTGAGCTGGCAGAGTGTGACGCTGCCCGACGACTCCCGACAGCCGAGTCTCCTCTCCCGGGTGCTGGAGAGGCTGGGAGCCTTTAGGTAGGACCTACCACTCACCCCAGCCCACTCCTGTTCCAAGGCTCAGGAGGCAAAAGTGTGTCCACCTCTACCCGACTGACCCTGGAAACGTGCAGTCCCGCAGCGCCCGGACCACCAGACTGTTCCCCAAAGGTATGGCCAATGAACTCGACCCCCCTCCTTCGGCGGCCACTTGCAGGGTACCAGGGCAGAGCTTCTCCAACCCCCGCCCACAGCGCTTGCAGGCCAAGCAAAGTCCCCGAGCCCGTGGACTGGAAGCTGGGGAAAGGGAGGTGGCGCGCGGCTCCTCAGAAGCGCATCCGTGCCTGAGAGCAGACGGGCGCGGGTACTCCAGGAGCCGACGGCCAGAGGCGCCCCTTTCTCCCCAACGCCCAGTTCTGGCTCTGCCCAGAGCTAAGGAGCAGGCACCGCAATGCAGCGGGCTCCGTGCTCTCCAAGCGGAGGCCGAGTGAGACCGAGGCTGCCAGGGAATGCCGGGCGCAGAAGCCGGGGGACTTAGCTAGCCAGTTTCGGGTGCTAAGAGCCAGCCGGGGGCGCGCTGGTGGGTG
The DNA here is from genome assembly GCF_001604975.1 of Cebus imitator. NCBI lineage: Eukaryota > Metazoa > Chordata > Mammalia > Primates > Cebidae > Cebus > Cebus imitator. The sequence continues at coordinate 1,408,904 of NW_016107592.1, forward strand.
CCGCCCAAGCCCTGTGCTCGGCTGCGGCTGAGGCTCCCACACCTCCTTGCCCTCGGTCCCGGGACGCGGGCACCGCGAAGCAGCCGGAGAAACCCAGCGAGCCAAGGAGCACAGCAGTCCCGAGGCGGCAGGCACCGGCAGCCAACTTGCTCCGTGGAGGGTACGTTACCTTCCATCGCGGCCACTGCGGATGCCAGGAGGAGCAGTAGCAGACAATCCAGGGCCATAGCCGGCCGGCGGCACCCAAGCCGAGCCCGAGCGCAGGCGGCAGCGCGGGGAGAGCGCCGCGTCCCGGGGCGCCGCTGGGCTCCCGGCGGGTGGCTTCTCGGTATCCTTTCGCGCCCTCACCGGGACCGGACTCCCCGGAGCGCTGCGTGGGCGTGGGCAGGAGTGTGCGCGCGTGGGGCGGTGCGGGCGCGCGTGGGTGTGGGTGTGCATGTGTGTGTGTGTGTTTATGAGAGAGGTGGGTGTGTGCGTGCGTGTGTGAGAGAGAGAGGGCGAGGGAGAACGAGCCTGGGAGAGCGCGCGAGAGCGAGTGCGTCCTGGTGTCACATTGCGAGGAGCTACAGCGGAGGAGCCTACGGGAGGACGAGCCGGCCAGACTGACGCGGGAGGGAGCGGGATCCCCCACCATCAGCTCTCTCCCCACCCCTAACACCTCCCGTCCAATCAAGGAATCAAACCTGCAAAATTCCCCCGGCCAATCAGGCGCGGGCACCTCCTTACACTGGCATTGTTAGTTTAAGAAAAACTTTTGCTTGCAAGGCTGCGCGGGAGGGCTCGGAAGGCACTAGGAGGGGTCCGGGCTCCCCCTCGTGGTGCTCTCGGAGAACCGCAGCGGCCCGCCCAGCTCGCCCTGTCCCCACCTAGGGGGCCCAGCGAAGGAGCTGGGGAGGCCTGGTGCCCTTACATCCCACCCAGGACTGGATGCGCTTTAAATATAAATGAGGCTTCTTTCATCTTTTCTGAGACAAGGGGACCTTGCCTATCCTGTTTAGAGCAACTCCAGGGGTGCACCCATGCCTCTCCTCCTGAGCTCTTCACTTTCTAGCACGGATTGGTATTTACTATTCGATTTTATCATGGGTCTCCACCTTATTAAAATGGAGTCACCATTCTTGGGATTCTTGCCAATTTTATTCACTACAGAATTCCCAGTTCACAGAACAGTGCCTGGCCCATGGGAGGCATAGTGCAAATCCGTTGAAAGAATGAATACTGTTGAGAGAACCTGTGGGTCCTTGCTCCAGGGTCCCCTGGGCACCGGACTTGCTTCCTGTCCAACGTTTCACAGTTCTTTTTCTGCAGAAGCCTCTGGTTGCCTTTAGTGTTCACTTCCCAATGCACTGTGAACTTCCACGGAGGCCCTGACCCCAGAGGACAGCTCAGCGCGGGGAGACCAGCAGTCATACCGTCAGCTATAAAACAGCACAGCTGTTGTGCAAGGCGAGGTGCACTGTTGTTGTGCGCCAGGCCATCAGTGTGGGTGGGAAGGGCTTAAGCAGCAACCTGGGACCCAGCCTTGGAGATAGGAGCAATTCTCCCAGGCTCAGCTCTCCGCTTTACCTTCCTGTTTCTAGAGATGGTCAAGGATTCTAAATCAGAAACTCACCTTGAGGCTTTTATATATTATGCTGGAGAAGAGTCCTTCCCTCCTCCCCCACCCCACTACAGACCTGGTGATGGTCTGGTCCTATAGGGTCAGGGATGACACAGTTAGGTCACCCTCCTCCTCCTAGGCCTCTCACCTTGGAAGCTCCAAGTCTTTCCTCTGGGCTGTTAATGAGTTAACAACAGACAGATGTGATGGTTCTCTTTTGGATGACTCTCCTTTCTGGGCTTTTCTAAATCAGATGCCCACCCTGTGTGTCTAGTCTCTCCTTTGCTGGGACTGCTTCCTCTCCACCACAGCCAGACTCAAGTCCCCCAGTCCTGACAATTCTTTTCATCCCTGGCTCTGACCCAGGCTGCCTCCCTCCTCCCCTACCCTCCATCCCACCCCACATCTGCACCTGAAGGGAAGATGTCGTCTACCTCCACCTTCTCGTCATCCACCTCAATGCCATGCCAGCTGCCCTCTGCGCCTCCACACCATCCACTGTGTCCTGATGTCTCTGAAGCCACCTGATGTCACCCTGGGGAACAACCTGCTCCTAGTTAGCCATCATCCTCCCGCAACCTCAGCACCCACTGACATTGGTGTCCAGTAGTTCTTCTGGGGCTCTGGCCCCAGTTTCTGTGGTCTTGCTTCTCCTCCTACCTGTCTTGCTACTTCTTACTGTTCCCTCTGTTAACTGTTCAGCTCTCAAGAGAGGTATCCCCCAAACTCTACCCTTGGAGCCTGTCCTCCTGGGGTACATGGGTAGCTCCTTGGCAGCTTCACTTGCTTTTTTACCTCCAGCCATCCCCTCATGGATGGACAGGTGGACGGATGGATGGATGAATGAGTTTCATACTCTTCCTTCCCCTTTCACTACATCACCATCACTTGGTAGGCATATATGGCAAAGCCCCCCACTCAGCCATGTCCTCCTTCTTATGACCTTGTCCCATGCCGCTGCATCTGACCCAGTGTCAGCCCATACTACCCTTCCCTGGACAACTGAAGAGTCTCCGAATGACTGTCCAGCTTCCCTCCCTCCGCTTAATCCTTTCGAACTCTGCTGCCAAACTCATCGTTCTTAAGCCAAGCTTGATCTTATCTCTTCTTCACAGGGCAATCTAGCGGCTCCTCACTGTCTGCTGAAGAGAGACTGACCACTCTAGTATGACATTCAGACTGCTCTGTAAGCTCCCTGAAACCTGCCTTCTCAGCCCAGACTCTGCAGGTCTTTCTCTGGGCCTAGGGGATTCTCTTGCCATCCCCACACCCACACCCAGGCCAGTCATGTGCTCACTCATGTATTCAGGCAGGCCCTGGTCTACCTGTGGGAACACAGTAGACAGCCCCGTTCTGAGGGGGGCTTACCATGTGGTGGAGGGATGACAGTAATAAGTAAATAGGCAGTGGCATGTCAGGTACTGAGGAGAGCTCTGGAGAATCACAAAGCAGGAAGCAGCGAGAGAGTGACAGCGGCTAGTTAGACATGCTGGGAAGGCCTTCTGTTTACTGAGCACCTTCTGCCTGCAAGTACTGTACTGGATGTGTACTTGCACAACCAAAATGAGTTGAATTGAATTTCCTGCCCTCTATTTCTACCCAAATCCCACCTCTCCCAGGAAGCCTTCTATTCTGTCCCTCTTCACAATACCCTTGTGTTACATTTCTGTGGGTAATGAATGGCTCCCTCAGACATGGCTGAAGATAGAACTGACCATTATCCAGCTAACTGCAGAATGTCACACCTGTGAGCATGCTTGGAGCCCACCAAGTACAGGGATTTCAAGTAGAACCCTGCTAGGGACTTTGAACTTGTGCCAGGATAATTACAGGAACATCACCAACTAGGCCCTCTAAAAAATATTGATCCCTAGGCCTGTCAGTAAAGATTTTATATCAGTAAGGATGAGGTAGGCCTATGATATGTGTTGGCTGTGTACCCACCCAAATCTCATCTTGAATTGTAGCTCCCATAATTCTCATGTGTCATGGGAGGAACCTGGTGAAAGGTAATTGAATCCTGGGGGTGGGTTTTTCCCATGCTGTTCTTGATAGTGAATAAGTGTCATGAGATCTATGGTTTGATAAAGGGGAGAAAGGGGAGTTCCCCCCCCCCACCCCTGCCCACGGTTCTCTCTTGCCTGCTGCCATGTAAGACGTGTCTTGCTTCCTGTTTGCTTTCCATCACGAATGTGAGGGCTCCCCAGCCATGTGGAACTATGAGTCAATTAAACCTCTTTTCTTTATAAATACAGTCCTGGGTATGTATGTCTTTATTAGCAGTGTGAGAACCGACTAACACAGCATATAAATGTGATTTCATATCCTCCCCTTCCCAATTGACTCTGCTGCACCATGAGGCTTGGAAGGTGCTGTTCTTGATCCCAGAGCTTACAACTGCCCTGAGGCTTCCTTAGGGGATACCCAGGTAGCAAAGTATAAGAGTGGCCAAGGAATTGGGGCTTCAGACCTCACCTCTGCTCCAGTAGCTTTTTTATCTTTTTACTGGGCATCTATATTAGGTTTTATTTGAAAGAAGTGTTCTTCAGCAGGAAAAGAAGGAAGGAAGAGAAAAGTAAGAGGAATTCAAGGAGAGGATTAGATTGGGGTGGAGTAGGGAACATTAACTTGTTGACTTCTAGAACATGCTGATGGCTCAGGCAAGAATAGTGTCAGTTTGGGGCTGCTTGTTAATTTCCCTAATAATGCAAGGAATTGACTTTTCTTGGGCAAGTTAAATATTAATTCAGCTTTGCAGAAGATTGATCTTTCTCTAGCAATGGGTTACAATTTGTAAACATCCCTGAAGGCACCATTGGTTTGGGATTCCAAGCCTGGGTGCCTCTTCCCCTAAAGCATTTCCTTGGCAATATTTTTTTTTGTCTGATGTCAAACGCTCGCTGATTTTCTTGATTAATCACTCAGCTATTTGATATCACTAAATCATTCTTTCAAAGTGACAGATGCTTGCTGCTAAGGCCAGCAGCTGAGGGCTGTCAGGCACCCAAGGGTGACTGAACTCTTGCTAAGACTCAGAGGCCCATCTAACCAGAAGGTTTTGGGGCAGTCAACCAGTTCACTCCCTACCTCTAAACAGTTTTGTGTCTAAATGTTTGGAAAGCATTTCTAGTGAAAGCAATTGCACAATTTCCCTTGATAATTCTACCCAGTATAGCTGTTCTATCAGAATTTTCCTGCTCACTTATAACCCACATCACATATATATACCTTTTCTTCATTCACTACTTATTAGTAAAATGGGTACACAAATAGCATCCATCCTGAGGATGATCATACACGTGTCTTGTACATGAGAAGATTTTGTTGCCACATCCTATTCTTTCCTTTTGAAATATTGCTTTAGTGCATAAATAAAAGTTTCAATTACACACTCCATGACCCAGGTGACCTTTAATTAGAATCTTAAGCCGCCAGACATATTTTCATCAATTCTTTTTTGAGATGCATGTGGATCCTTTAAGATTTATTTAAAACACTTTAATATGGATAGTAGGCAAATAACAAAAAGCTTCCTTTCCCTCTTTTGTGCTTTCTCCCAACATTTATTCAGCAGCAATTCTGTGCCAGTTGCCTGCGAAGTGCTAGGGACCAAGTGATGCCTGGGACCCAGCCCCTCCCTTTAAGGATCTCATGGTCTCCAAAGGGAGACGGGTTTTAAAAAAATGAAATGCACGATGGGACTTTTCATCCAAAATGGCCTCTAGCTAGAGGCCTTCAACAAGCCTTTCCTTGCTTCTCAGAAAAATATCCCAGCAAATCCAGACAAATATGAAGACTTATAAAACAAGGAGAACAAATACTGACAGACAACCTAATTGCCAGGATGTGGAAGAAACTGACAATACTTACAAGGTACATCAAGCTGGATTGAGAAAAATCTATCAAGCATATTTATGACATATGCCAAGTTCTCTTTGTTCTAAAGAGAACTTGCTTTAAAGACATAGCTAGGAAGGCATATTGTAATTTCCTCTCTCCAGATACTTGACTCAGACTCTCCGGATCTCTACTAACCAGAGCATGGAGTAAATATCTATCATCACCACTGTTGTTCAGTTTCAAGCCAAACAAAGAACAGTTTCCCTGGTCATCCTCTCCTTTCCTTAGTGTCTTTTACACTTAGAAGAGCTTAAAAATGAGAGAAACAGCTGGACAGATGGATGGGCTGATGAAGACACAATACATTCTTCAGGTAGAAAACAGTTAAGAGGCTGGAACAGTCATGGTAATGACTGTACTGTGACACACCCTGCTGACCAGAGTTTTTCCTGGGATATAGCAGGTGAGAGCACCAGAGGACTGAGATGGTGGCTGGAAAAAGATGCTACCTCAGTAGAGAAGACACACACTAGATGAAGCCTATTGGCAACTGGCAATTAAGCATTGCCGTAGGTTTATAAAAGTGATTCAGCCATCAAGCAAGTAGATAGCTAGAGAGGATCCAAGGCCAATCTGCTCAACCTGCCTACCGAAATACACTAAGAATTAATGAGTTTTTCCCTTCTCAAGAAGGAGTAAAAAGAGATCAGGACACTTCAGGGATCTATTAGAACATTGCAAAACCAGGAGCAGGAGCAGCACCTTCAAGACCCAGATGAGGGGCATCTCTTTGAAAATGACATTCTGTAGAATCTAGAGACATTTTCAGGAAACTTCTTGGCACACATGAAGACATAAATTCAAATATAGAGAAACAAACTTATGAGAAAACAGGTTAAATAGAAAAGACAACAGAATAAAAGAAGAGGGGAGGAGAAAGGGATAGGAAGGGTTTTAAGGAAGCAAAAAATGCAGTGTCAGAATTAAACTCCACATCAGTCAAGAGTAGAGACTGACCATTGACTGACCACACTGGTCAGTCAAGAGTAAATTTGCTGCTGCTGAACATTAAATGGATGATGTGAAAGATTAACTGCAGAAGCTTCCCAAGAATGCATACAACATGAACAAAAAAGAAAAATGGAAAAAGAGAATAGAAAACAAAAAGAAGATAGAAAATAGGGAAGCAACGTACATAAAATTGTGCTAGTTGCTTGCAAGGTGCTAGGGACCTTAAAGGGTCCCCAGAGAGTTCCCAGAAGAGTTCAGAGTTCTTTAAAAAGAGACCAGGACAAATGCTGTGAAAGTAATGACAAAGCTATGAAAGCATAACACTATTCTTAGCTGAATAAAGACCTAATAGTCACATCTAGATGCTTTTGAACCATATGGATTTTTTAAAAGAAATTTTACATCTATTCAAGAACACACACAAACAGACACATTCATGGCTGCATAGAAAAACAGGATGCCTACAGTGGAACAGATATCATTAATTTCAGAACACTACATTCCGGGAGAAAAAAAAAAAAAAACGAACCAAGAGCTATAGAGTTTGGGTTTTTCTTGTTTGTTGGTTGGTTTGGTTTGGCGTTTTTTAGCAACAGCATTTTTAAGAGGGAAAATTGGTAACACAAAAAATATGTATCTCCAGCAAGTTGAAAGCAACAAACACTTTTAGTTACATTTTCAGGTCTCAGAAAAGTTGTAACACTTCAGAAAAAAATTACTTAAAAATATAGTCCAACTGATAAGATGAAGTTTGGTGTCAAGCAATAAAGTCAATTAAAATAGAAGTCTAAATATTTGCAAACTGCTTTTTAATGTTTTCTTTTTAAATTAATCCTGCATAACTGCAACTTGGTACCCTTTGACCTATAGCTCTCATTTTCTCCCCACTCTACCTGGTAACCACTGATCTACTCTCTGTTTCTATGTATTTGACTTTTAAAAATAGATTCCACAGCTGGGCATGGTGGCGTGGCTCATGCCTGTAATCCCAGCACTTTGGGAGGCAAAGGTGGGTGGATCACCTGAAGTCGGGAGTTGAAGACCAGCCTGGCCAACATGGTGAAACCCCAGTCTCTACTAAAAACACAAAAATTAGTCAGATGTGGTGGCAGACGCCTATCGCCCCAGCTACTCAGGAGGCTGAGGCAGGAGAATCGCTCAAAGCCAGGAGGTGGAGGTTGCAGTGAGCCGATATTGTGCCGTTACACTCCAGCCTGCACAAGAGTGAAACTCTTGTTTCAAAAAAAAAAAAAAAAAATTGATTCCATATATGACTAAGATCATACAGTATTTTTCTTTTTGTGGATGCTTTATTTCACTTAGCACAATGTCCTTCAAGTTCAGCCATGTTGTCATATACAGCAGGATCTTCTTTTTTAAGACTGAATAATATTTCTGTGAGTGTGTTGTGTGTGCATCTGTGTATCACAGCTTCTTTATCCATCTATCCATTAATGGACACAGGTTGTTTCCATAACTCGGCTATTATGAATAATGCTGCAGTGAACATGGGAGTGCAGATATCTCTACAAGATTCTGAGGACACTTCCTTCCAGCATAAAAGAAGAGGGATTTCTGGTTTACATGGTAGTTTTAATTTTTTGAGCAATCTTCAAACTGTTTTCCATAATAGCTACACCAATTTACCTTCCAACCAACAGTGTATTGGGTTTCCTTTTCTCCATCCCCTCACGAACACCTGTCTCTTGTTTTGTTTGATAACAGCCATTCTAACAGGTGTGAGGTGCTATCTCGTGGCTTTTATTTGAATTTCCCTGATGATTAGTTGAAAACCTTTTCATATACCTGCTGGCCACGTTTATGTCTTTGAAGAAATGTCTGTTCAGGCTATTTGCGCATTTTTAGTTGGGTTATTTTTTGGGGGGTTGAAGGTTTGTATTTTTGTTTGTTTGTTTTTATGGTGAATGGTGTGGGGTCTTTATATATTTTGGATATTAACTCCTTATCACATATATGGTTCATGAATCTGTTCTCCTAATCTGTAGGCTGCCTAGTTTGCTGATTGTTTCTTTTGCTGTGCAAAACCTTTTTAATTTGATGTTGTCTCACCTGTTTATTTTTACTTATGTTGCCAAAGCTTTTTGTGTGATGTCCAAAAAAATCGCTGCCAATGCTGATGTCAAGGATCTTTTTCTTTTTTTTTCTTCTAGGAGTTTCACAGTTTCAGATCTTATGTTTAGGTCCTTAATCCATTTTCAGTTGATTTTTGTGTGTGGTATAAGATAAAGGTCCAAATTAGTTTGTCTGCATGTGGATATCCAGTTTTCCCAGCATCATTTTTTGAAGAGACTCCTTTTTCCATTGTATCTTCTTAGTGCTCTTGTCAAAAACTAGTTGATCATACATGCTTGGGCTTATTTCTAGGCTTTCTGTTTTGTTCCGCTGGTCCGTGTGTCTGTTCTTAAGGCAGTACAAAACTGATTTGATTACTATAGCTTTGTAATATCATTTGAAATCAGAAGGTGTGATGCCTCTAACTTTGTTTTTCTTTAAGCCTGCTTTGGTTCTTGGGGGTTTTTCATGGCTTTATATGAATTTTAAAATTGTGTTTTCTATTTCTGCAATGAATACCATTGGAATTTTGATAGGAATTATGTTGAATCTATATAGTACCTTGGGCAGTATGGACATTTTAACAGTATTAATTCTTCCAACCTGTGGACATGAGATATCTTGGTATTAATTTGTCTTTTTTCAGATTATCTCATGAATGTTTTATAGCTTTTAATGTACAGATTTTTCACCTTTGCAGTTAAACTTGTTTCTAAGTATTTCATTAATTTTTTTACTATTGTAAATGGGATTTTGATTTCTTTTCCAAATAGTTTGTTACTGGTGTGAATATATGCAACCAACTTTTTGTATGTTACTTTTGTATCCTTTTAAATAAAAATAAAATGTAAAAAGTAGTCTCAATAAAGAATATTCACATAGCTAAAATTCTAATTTTTAAAGCCTAGATCTAATAGTTTAAATTATATTAGTTAGGACAAAAGAGAAGAATAATATGGGGAGAAGAACAGCAAAGCTATCTGATATCCCTTGTTTACTTAGGAGGAATTCAGACCCTTACAAATACTGATTTAAAATAGGTAAACTTGGTTTAAAAATGGTTTCAAATAGTTTAAGGCTTTTATAAATATATTCTGAAGAAAGATATATGCCTTTGAAAATACTGAAGAAAATAAAAACAAAATATAACCCCTATTTTAAAAATTATTATATTTATTTATTGTTTTTAGAAGCCAGGCTGTAGGGACAACAACAGTCAGGGACCTGCTACCAGTCAGAGCCTGACCCCAACCCCCATTAAAAAAAAGAAAAAAGAAAGAAAAGAAATTGAAAAAATACAAATAAACAGAAAGTTTCTATTTAAGCATAAAATTTTGTAAGAAATTACAGAAATCACTTCCAATAAGAAATATGAATGAACTGGATCGGACGCAGTGGCTCATGCCTATAACCCCAGCACTTTGGGAGTCTAAGGTGGGTGGATCACCTGAAGTCAGGAGCTCAAGACCAGCCTGAGCAACATGGTGAAACTCCATCTCTATTAAAAATAAAAAAATTGGGCCGGGCGCGGTGGCTCAAGCCTGTAATCCCAGCACTTTGGGAGGCCGAGGCGGGTGGATCACAAGGTCAAGAGATCGAGACCATCCTGGTCAACATGGTGACACCCCGTCTCTACTAAAAATACAAAAAGTTAGCTGGGCATGGTGGCACGCGCCTGTAATCCCAGCTACTCAGGAGGCTGAGGCAGGAGAATTGCCTGAACCCAGGAAGCGGAGGTTGCGGTGAGCCGAGATCGCGCCATTGCACTCCAGCCTGGGTAACAAGAGCGAAACTCCATCTCAAAAAATAAAAAATAAAATAATAAAATAATAAATAAATTAAAAAATTAGCTGAGCATGGCGGCACAAGTCTGTAGTCCCAGCAACTCAGGGGACTGAGGCAAGGGAATCACTTGAACCTGGGAGGTGGAGGTTGTAGTGAGCTGAGATCATGCCAGTGCACTCCAGCCTGGGCAACAAAGCAAGGCTTTGTCAAAAAAAAAAAGAAAAAAGAAATATGAATGAATTGAATCTTGATTAAAAGATAAGCACCTTTTGGCTAAAAAAAAAAATAGTGTCATTATGTATCATACCTCAAAAGGAGAATAAATAGCAAATAAAAAAACTTTCATTTGTGCTGTTATAGACAAAATAACCCACACAACTCTTAATAAAAACATCTAGAAAAATTCAATAATGTGTAAAATAGTTTCTTGTGAATGTATTGCAGAGCCCATAAGAAGTATCCCCAAGAGCACAGAAACAAAGAGGTACAAAAAGCCAGAATAACGAATCTGGGAGCTTACACTGCAGGGATTGATCCCCAATCTGGGAAACATAATGACCTGAATTTTAACAGATACACAGGTTGGAAACAAGGTTTTGAATGAATACAAGGCAGAAGGTTGGAACTAAGACAACTGCATATATCTGAAGCTTTAAATTGCAACATCTTCCTTAAAAGAATGGATGAAAGGAAACGTTTACTCACTGTCCTAAAGGAGAACAAGGATGCTTGTGGCTCTTGGCTTGGGCAGAGTGGGTAAGAAAAAATAATCTCCCCTCAGAATTCTTATCATAGGCCTTCACGCATATAGATTTCGAATTCAAATTTATGCTACTTGAATAATCTCAGATCTCCCAAGCCAAGAACTCCACTGAAAAAAAGCACTTATAAGTAGATAATACCCTGGGAACATTAGGAGGAAGAAAAGGCAAGAGGCACACAATCTCCACAGAATTCCCAGAACAAGATTAGACCTGTAATGTAGAACTACTAAAGAAAGACTTTTAGATATCTGTATTTTAAATAATAAAGGAAGACAGTATAAAAAGAATCTATAGATTTGGGAGAGAACCACATAGAACAGGAAAAATTTAAATAGACATCGAAATTAAAAACTAAATGGATAGGTGTAAGAGATTAAATATGCTTGAAAAGTGGTCTACTGAACTTTGAAATAATTTTTCAAAATTAACTGTAATGTAACAGAAGAGCAAAGAGATATAAAATCTTAAAAACCATTAAAATATGGGTGATGCAAAGAAAAGGCTATAATTATTTAATACTTAGGAGAAAATAATAGAAGGAATGGTAGGATGAGAAACACTTAAAGAAACAATGGCAGATAAACTTCTGAACTGACAAATGAATTATTCAGATTCAAGAAGCACAGATTTAAGAAGTCCTGAGTAGAATAAACAACAACCAAAAAAAAATCCTAACTAGATAAATCATAATGAAACTTCAGGACACCAAAGATAGCTTTAAAGGTTGTTTTGTTTTCTTTTTTCTCTATCAGAGAGAAATGACAAGTTACTCACATGAAATGACAATTAGACTTCTCAGCAGCAAGATGTATATATAGAAAGAAAATAAAATTATATTTACAATTTTAAATTCTAAAATTATATATACCTAAATTTCTATATCCAGATAAATTTCTATTCAAGACTAAGGGCAAAACAAAACTAAAGACATTTTAAAGGAAGACTGAGGGAATTTACCACCAAGACACTATCTCTAAGAGATCTACTAAAGGAACTATTTCAGGAATGAAGGTGATAATTCAGAAGAGCAAAGTTAGAGGAAAGTTTACTTGTTTACCCAATGGCAAACATGTGGGTAAATCATTAGTGTTCCTAAAAACAAGATAACACTAAAATATTGAATAACAGCATTTAAGATGGGTATTGGAAAGCTGAAAGTTTTCTAATACCCTGGTACCTATTTGAAAGCAAGCAGAAATATTGAATAATTTTAGAGGATGTCAAATCAACCGTGCTTTAAAATGTTAAAGGTGACCACCACTAGATAAGCAGAGGAAAAGAAGAGGATTAATGAAAATTAATCAGTACAATAGAAACTTGGGGGTGGGGTGGGGAGCATAGTATATAGAAAGCACAAACTGAGATAATGGAAATAAATCTAAAATTACTAGCAATCAGAATAAATATAGCTGAAATAAACTCATCATTTAAAAGACAAACATTGGATTGGTTAAGAATAAATCCGGTTATATACTGTTGGAAGAAACACATCCAAAAACATAATGACTCACGTGTGTTCAAAGTAAACAGGTAAGAAAAAAATACCAGGGAAATATTTTTTAGAACTGAGCTAATTAGATTAATACCCAAAAAAAATAAATATTAAATAAAAACATTAATAAAAAGGATCATTACATAATAACAAATGGAATAATTCTTTTTGAAAGACAAATTCTGAGTTTCTATGTGTCTAAGACACAGCCTCAAATTATATAAAGAATAAAAAGGCAGAATCTCAAGAAGATGTGGACAAATCTATCATAAGAGAGTGATTTTAACATAACTCATTTTGTTATTTATAAATCAGACAGAAGAAAATTGGTAAATAAATGGAAGAAATCAACAACTTGATGTAATTTAGTGTATAGAGCCCTATCCAATCACTAGCAATTATACTTTCTCCAGTAGATGTAGAACAATTGCAAAACCTGACAACTTGCCAGCCAAAAAGGAAGGCTCAAAAAAGACTAAACAATTTGTCATACAGAACGTATTCTCTGACCTAAACACAATTTAATCAGAAATCAATAATCAAAGAAACTCTGAAAAACGCATTTAAATAACCTTTAAATGAGGAATCATAACAGGTACTGAAAAATATTTAAAATTTTATAATTATAACACTACCGTTCAAAACCTTGGCATGCAGCTAAAGTGATATCTACAGAAAATGTATACCTTCCTTGGAATATTAGAAAGAATATTAGACTAGAAGAAAATTGGTAAGATAAATATGTAAACACAGGAATGAAAAATAAATTATCAACAAGGCTCCACATCTCAAAGCTTACTCACTGAAAGAAATAAACAAAATACAAAAAAGCTCTGACAAGATTATGCTAGTTTGCAAGAGGTGAAGTGGAGTGTTTAATGGGACAAAACAAAAATAGTGTTATGGATGGAGAGCAGGGCATACAGATAGAATAAAACTTTAAAACAGTAGAAAACGCTGTGAACCATTTGAATGAAATGGCAACTTTTCTTGAGAAGAAAATACAACATATCAAACCTGCTCACAATAAAAATTAGAATATTTGAGAAGAGCGATTATCGTGAAATAATTTAAATCAGTAATTAAAAATTTACCCACCAAAAAAAGAAACAACATTAAGTCGAAAGCTTGGTTAGTGGGTTCTACTCCAAATGCTCAAGGATGTATTTCCCAAATTACGTTAGGAAGCTGATATAATCCTTGTCCCAGGATTGAAAGTCATCTAATTTTAGAGAAATCTATTGTCTCATTTACTGATTAAAGGACAAAATATATATATGATCATCTCAATAGACACAGACAGAATAGATGATTAAAACTCAGAACATTCTGACAATTTAAAAAATATTTAATAAAAGAACAGAAAGGGACTTCCTTATCTGGAGACACAGTATCAATTCAAACCCCAGAGAAAACATTACATTTCATGGCAAAACACTGAAAGCATTTTGGGAATAAGAAAGGGCGCCTACTCTCCTTGTTTCTTGTCAGCATTTTATTGCTGGTCCTAGCTAGCACTGTGAGACATAAAAAAGAAATGAAAAACATAATGAGAGGACAGAATGAAAGAAAACTACATCAGGTCACAGACAGCAAGATTTTGTAGAAAACTCAAGAGACCCAGTGGAAAATGTGGCACATATACACCATGGAATATTATGCAGCCATCAAAAACGATGAGTTTGTGGCCTTTGTAGGGACATGGATGAACCTGGAAACCATCATTCTCAGCAAACTGACAGAAGAGCAGAAGATCAAACACCACATGTTCTCACTCATAGGCGGGTGTTGAACA